>NC_055977.1:21223673-21546173 GCF_018492685.1 Alosa sapidissima
GTCTGAACAAAGCAACATGACATTCAGAATAATGTTATACAACATACAGAATCTGTCTTGTCTCTGAGACTGAATTCTGTAATAAACTTGATTATTTATTCTAAATTCAATTCAGTTCCATTCCAATGATCTTGATTGGCATATCCATCTGTGTACTGTACAGTAGCACTACCAAAGCAGTGTGCTACTGATATTGATTGAAAGGGGGGAGGATTCTTTATGTTGAGACTCCAATGCAGTAAATGTGATGCAAGTTCTCACCTAGAGTGTCTTGGCTTCGCAAGAACATCAAAACAATGAGATGTTAAGAAAGTTATAAAAAAATCACTCTTTCACCTTTCTCACAAACATGTCTCCAGCCTACCTCCCACTCAGACCTGGCAACAGCCACTCTCACATACACACACACACACGCACATGTGCTTGTGTGTGTATGTGCACGCGTACACACACACCTCAGACCTAGCAGTGAAGAGGGCAGTGTGAAATGCAATCTTACACCAAACTGTCTTCATGTTATGCTAGCAGGCACAGCTTGATGGTGTGAAACCCGTGTAAGATCCTTACATTTGTGTCTGTGTGTGTGTGTGTGTGTGTGTGTGTGTATATAAGTGTGTGTGTGTGTGTGTGTGTGTGTGTGTGTGTGTGTGTGTGTGTGTGTGTGTGTATAAGTGTGTGTGTTAGTGTGACATTAACCACTCCCTCAATCTTCCTCTTCTCACACGCTTACTTCAGTGTCACCTCCTCTGCTCTCCCTAGCTCTTTCTCTCTCATATTTTTCTTCTCTGATCGTGTATGATGGCTCAGTGGAATTTTGTGTAATGTAATATTGACCCAAATGGCAGAATTGCATTAAAAAGCTCTCTCTCTCTCTCTGTCCCTCCTTTTTGACAATTTGTTTCACTTATCTTCCACATCTTACTGTCCTCCCCCTGTTCTCTTTCTCCATGCTCCTCTCACTTTCACCATCTCTCTTCTATCTTTTCCCTACTTTACCCTTTTCACTCCTTTTCCATCTGAACACTTCTTGTCTCTTTCTATTTTATCTATCTTTTCTTTCTCTCTGTTTGATCTCTCTTTTCTTTCTCTCTGGTTCCTTCCTCTCCTCCTCTCTCTCAGCATGGTGGTAAGAGTGTGGTGCTGTGGAGTGCTCCTGAGGCCATCCAGTACCACCGCTACAGCTCGGCCTCAGACGTGTGGAGCTTTGGCATCGTCATGTGGGAGGTCATGTCCTTCGGGGAGCGACCCTACTGGGACATGGGCAATGAGGATGTAAGTATATCTTCTTCTCCTCTCTCTCTCTCTCTCTCTCTCTCTCTCTCTCTCTCTCTCTCTCTCTCTCTCTCTCTCTTTCTTTCTCTGCCTCTCTCTCAAATTCCGATTCAAATCTAGATGAGCTTCAGAAGTCTGACAAAGAGCATTTGTGTTCCCAATCCCTCTCTTGAGATTCAACAAAGAGATTTGCTGGCAGACAGGAAGAAGAAATATTGCGTAGACTTAGACTATCGCAAAAGTTTGTGTGTCTCTGTGTGTCTGTCATTGTGGGTGTGCATGCTCATGCGTCGGGTCGTGTCCTTTGGAGAGAGCTCTATTGCCCTCTCTCTCTTTCTCTCTCTCTCTTTACTCTGTCTGTCCCTTTAGCTCTCTCTGCCACTCTCGTCTCTCTTGTACTCCCGCTCCCTTGCCCTCTCTCTTCATCTCTGTCCATCTTCTGTCAATCTTCTTTCTCCCTCTCTGTTCCTGTATTTATTTATTTAATTCTTTTTTTTTTTTTTTTTAAGAAGCCGAGTTGAGACAGAGCTCTTTTTCCTTCTTTTTTTTTCCGACGCTTTGGAGACAAGTGTGTGAGACGGCTTTTGAAGTTTCTGTCTTCAGCCTCTGTGACCAATTAGTGCGTGTGCTCTTTGTGCACCCGGCTCCCATCTGTGTGGTGCTCGACTAGAAGGAGCAAAGCTCATGCCATGGACGCCCACCAGGCCGGAGGATGCCTGCGATGTTTATCCCAAAACTTGGCCATCGCTGTTTGTGTTTGTGTGTGTGTGTGTGTGTGTGTGTGTGTGTGCGCACCAGTCGAGGAGATTGTCCCCTAAATGGGATTATTCCCTAAAGTCCAGAAAAAGGGATTTTATTTTTAGGGTTTTTTTTAAAGCAAGTGCTACTGTATCAACTCCCCCTCCATATAACACACACACACACACACACACACACACACAAACTGTGCTTCAACTAAAAAGCCAAACAATTTAATATGCTCCTAATAGTTTCAGTGGGGGAGAAAAAGAAGGCTAAATCTCCTGAAATGTATGTTTTTGAAAAGGCGATCAGAGACAGATCATGGCAGTCCTGTCCCCTAAGTGTCGATAAAAGTGTCTAAAAGTAGATTAACTGGGCAGCATATGGTTGCCACATCCTTTATGTCATCCCAGTTATCTGCAACTCTTCTGCCATCTACATTCAGGCTAAAATAGTACACAACAACACTTTAATGTGGGCCTTTGATTGTAGTGAGACAGACTCCACAAAGTAAAGCTATGATTATCATTTAAAGCATGCATATGGATTCTTGGCTGGATGGAACTGTTAAAATTCACATACATACTCGCTTGTTTTCGGCGACTTTTCCATATCTTTTTTATCATATAAAATCACAGCAGTCTTTGTCAAAGGTCAGCATTGCTAAATGCCTCAGGCGGGTGGCATTTTTAAGCGTGAACAATTTTTGTTTACGCACTCTGTCTATCTGTGGCCTGACACAGCCGCCTTATCTGCATCTCTCTAATGGAATCAAATATTATCTGATTAGATGTTTGGCTTTTCACTGTGTGTGTGTCTGTGTGTGTGTGTGTCTGTGTGTGTGTGTGTCTGTGCGTCTCTGAAATGTGTTTATGTATTTGAGACAACAAAACAAGTATGCGCGGCTTGTTTGTTGTTGTAGTTTTTAATGTGAGATTTCCTCGTATTAGGATTAGCACTTGCACACATTTCCACGGGGAATAAAAAGGACACAATTTCCCAAATCCCCTGTGAGGGAAAGCACATGCTAAGCAGATGATCTCATAAATACTGCGTGCCCCCTGTGTGCGCGAGTCTCTCTAAGTTGTTATTTTAGTTTAGTCCGAGGGGGCCTCTATTGTAGCACTCTGCCATTGTGATCTGTTCATTGTGTACAAGCAGAACTGCTGCAGATAAACACATTGGCTTTGTTGCACAGATAGCTACCGGTGAATTGAATTTCTGTCTACAGATAGTAGTTCACCAACAGTGCTGTTTGGCCTGTAGCGCCAGCAAGAGAGAGTGAATGGAGAATGGAGAAATAAATCTGAAATTAGATAAGGTTTTCATTTGGGTCCGCTCATGTTCTTGCTCACTGTTCACTTACTACTGTTCAAATCCCCTGATGGTTCTATTAATATTATGGGGTGTGATATAATAAGTGTTTAATTATGCAAAATGAAGTTCTGAAGCTTCAGAAAGTATGCTTTGTATTAAAACAATAGTGGATTTTCTGTGTAAGTTTGTGAGGATCATTAGTGAATTGCCTAATGATCTTCATCCCATCCCTTTCCTTCCTCTCCAGGTGATCAAGGCCATCGAGGACGGCTTCCGGCTGCCGGCGCCAGTGAACTGCCCGACGCCGCTGCACCAGCTGATGCTGGACTGCTGGCAGAAGGAGCGCAGCGAGCGACCCAGCTTCAGCCAGATCCACAGCGCCCTCAGCAAGAGCATCCGCACGCCCGACGCCATCGGCTCCTCCACGCTGGCACGCAGGTACGCTGCCGTACAGCGCCGAGCCACATCACACTGGAGGAGACGGGTGTGATGATGCACAGCTGTGTGAGGGAAAACAAGAACGGATTGGGAAAATAAAACAGCTCATTAATATCTGACAGCTTGGTTTGAAACAGTCTGCTCTTATGGCTACGTACATGTTATACTCTCGTATGTGTAGTCTGCACACACACACACTATTTTTAATGCACATGCTCCTGTATAGTTGGATATACTTTGTTGTTATGGGGCAATGATTTTGAAATATTATGATTTTATAAATATTGACATTTTTTGGAGCCCACTAGAATATGTGATTTATCCCCTGCGCTCTATGTCTCTGTCAGGACCCTGAGCTCGTCCATCTCTCTGGCGGAGAGAAGCTGCACGCTGCCCTCCTTCCCCTCCTTCAGCTCGGTGGGGGAGTGGCTGGAGGCTGTGGATATGGGCCGCTACAAGGACAACTTCACCGCCGCCGGATACTGCTACCTGGAGTCCGTGGCCCGCATGACCGTCCAGTGAGTCTCTCTCTCTCTCTCTCTCTCTCTCTCTCTCTCTCTCTCCTCTCTCTCTCTCTCTCTCTCTCTGAGTGTGTGTTTGTGTGCACGTTAATGTTGTGAATGCATTAGTGTATATGGATTCATTATGACAAGGATTTATTGCTCATAGATTGTGCTGTCCTAATTAACACATTTTGTACTCTCTCTCTCTCTGTCTGTGTGTGTGTGTGTGTGTGTGTGTGTGGTTGTTTGTGCCCACAGGGATGTGTTAAGTCTGGGCATCACCTCCCTGGAGCACCAGAAACAGATCCTGTCGGCCATCCAGTCTCTGAGGGCTCAGGTCATCCAAATGCACGGCCGCGGCGTGCAGGTCTAACCCACACCCTCACGCACACACACACACAACACACGCCCATTATTAAACACACGAGAAAACAACATGCACCACACACTCAAAGACACCCACACCAATGGGCCTGAACTGAACAGGGTGGGGTTCGGATGTCTAACAGAAGCCCAGCAGAAGAAACGCCAGATGTGTCTGTTCCCCTGGGAACTAGAGTGTGAAGTCCCCCATACGCCAGGAGCCACCGCTCAGAGATGTGGACCAGTAGACGGGTTTGGAGGGGTGGGGCGGGGTGGGGGGGCTGGAGGTGGAGGTGGATGAGGTGTTGGACCAGCAGAGGCACCGCAGTACCGCGAGCACTCCTCTCCCTCATTCTCTCTCTTTTCCTTGATGTTTTACCCCTTACCTTCCTTTTCCCCCTTCTATCATTGGTTGTACACTTGCACCTAGGCGCGACTCTTCCTTGTCCGTCATGTGACCCACGCACACCCTGCTCTCTGATTGGTCAGAGAGTGTGTGACCTCACGGCACTGAACCCGATCTGCACTCCTGTTCTTTGCCTGCTGGGGGGAGGGGGACGGGGAATTAGTGATTGGTTGACCAGCTCCGTCTGCTTTATAAACTGGACTCCGATTGGAGGAATAGACTGCATCAACCCATAGCAGCATCGACCCACCCTTGAACTGATCTAGAGACAGCAGCTAAACATCCGCCTTGGAACCGAATCTGCTCTAGTGCTAGTGTTCTCACCCTCACTGACCCACGAACAGGTGCCAAAAACACCCCAAGGATCACCTCTTTTACACACCCTGACCTCTACCGACGGTTGACCCTGAAGGGTAGATATACTGTTCAATCAATCAATCAATCAATCAATCAATCAATCAGTCAATCAATGCAAGAGGCTGGGCTACAGTGCTGCGCTTTCAGGAGAAAAAGACAGCAGAATTTAGGAATACAAAATGTCTGAACATTAAAGTGACTTTTGAATAATATATACCCAAAAGGCATCTCCGTGTTCTTGTCCACTGACCTGTCCACAAAGAGTGTGTCACTTTTTTTGTTATACTGTACACTAAGAGCTTTTCCTTTTCTGTTTTCTGTGAACTATCCTCTCTTTTGTTGACTGCTACACCTCCTCCCCGCCATCCTTGGCTCTCTCTCTATCAAAGTGGCCAGTGGTGGTCAAGGTGGAGAGATCCGGAGGGCTTCTGTTTATCCCCCTCCCCACTCGCTTTGGGGATGTTGCACTGTAAAGAGGGAAGGGGCGTGTCCAAAAGTGATCATATATATCATATTTACTCAAATATTTATTTATTTGTTTACAAAAATGTTGTTTGTTTGGTTGTTCCTCTCTTTCTTTTTTTTTTGTTGTGATGAAAAATGAATGAAATGATCCTTTGTTGGTTTGGAAATTTGATTTAAATAAGAAAAGAGAAATAAGTTTAAAAAAAGAAGAAATTTGGCAATGCTGGCTTTGAGCTCATTGAGCAGCACTTTTTAATTTTTGCTGAGGTTGATGAGTTTTGTTTTCTGCACTTTGTCAAAGTGTCCACATTTTAAAGGGACATCAGGCAATGTTTTTGTGTTAATTAATCATCTTCGTAGGTTGGTATATGGTTAAATGATTCATTACAGGGCAAATGAAGACTCGCCCGCCCCTACTGCCTGCAGGAAGAATCTCCCGCTTGGTGTTGGTGTATCCTACCCGCAACCTTCAGTCTCACAAAGTCTCAGACATCGCGAGAAGCAGGATCAGTTTACGGCAAACATCCCCAGCATAGCGGCAGGCTAACGAAACCCGGCTAGCGATTGTTGCAAACGTGTGTATAATGGCAGAGCCGGCGAAGAAGCAGCGAAAACCCTTGACGGAAGATGCAAAGAAAAGGAAAAGAGCTTCAGACCGAGCGAGAGCTCGCACACGTATCGACACGTACAGATGCTAGGGGGAGCTTCGTAGAGAAAAAGCACTCAGGCTTGCCTGGTGTCCCTTTAATTTCTTTAGTATTAATAGTGGTTATATTGATTATTTGATGTGCTGACCTTACGTTTCAAAAATGAACAGATTTATACACACACACACCCACACAATATACACACATAAGCGCCCCTAAACACACCAATTTTTTTTTCTTCTGTGTTTCTTCTGATTGTCTTAGCAGACACACTGGATTGGAGAGCTCCATTTTGTGGAGATTATCTTTTGTGTGTGTGTGTGTGTACGTACGTCTGTATGTCTGCACATCTGCGTGTGAGGAAAACTTCACACTAGTTTGAATGTGTTAGTATTTTTGAATGGGAGCGTTTGCAGATTTGGATTGTACAGGCCTCATCACTTCTAGGCTCCTTTCTCCCCTCACTCTTTTTCTGTATTATGACTTCTTCGTCAGAGGCAGCCAGACAGACAGACAGACAGATGTACGTCTCCCAGAGTGAGATAAGATGGCTCCTTTGAGGAACAGATTACGCTCCCCACTTTTTAATTTCACATCAGAGACCTCAACAGCGTCGCATCAAACACTCGACTCGGGATGTGATGGACTTGACAACGTGGCCCAGGCGGCTTAGCGTCTGCCTCGTACGGGCTGAGTCATCCTCTATTTAGTTTTTGTCATCACAGACAATGTCTGAAGCTTCAGCTGGAGACACACAAGAATCTTGGCTTAAGAAACACCACACAACCGCAGCACCGATAGAGGAGTTTTATCCAAATGAGGCGATAGTTACTTTTCGGGATCATATATCCATATCCCCAACACACCATTAGTTACAGCAAGGCATTCATGTCTGAAATGAAATTGGTTATTTTCACTTTTTGAATATCTGATGAATGGCATGGAAAAGTAACTCAACTTCCCTTTCAGCGACATTTTGTCCTCTTCTCATCTTTGTCTCTGTATTTATACGCGGTCATAGCTTCAGACGGACTCTGAGTTTATCACAAATGCCTAAGCTGCGCTCTCACACACTCCCACAGAAGAACCATCCAGACACACAACCCCCCTCACAGATGACACATGGTGCTGGAAGTAATTCTCATTGGGCTGATTGTTACTGAATGAGTTGCTCCATTCGTACCTCTCCTCCTTCTGATCCATGTGTTTAATAATGTAAATATGTATTTGAAAATGCAATCTATTTTTATAATTTGTTTGGAAGAAACTATGTGTCAAGTAACATGCTCACTGTGGAGTTTTAGCGTTGAGTTTTGTGGGTTGAAGACGAGGACATAAGGAGGACTGGAAATGACGGTGGCTTTTGGAGTAAAACAAAAAAAAAATCCTTTTTTATTTTTGGTTCTTTTTTGACGTTATTATTTTTCCCGTTTTCTGTTTTGTTTTTTTGATGATTTTTACCTGTTAGAGGAAACAGATGGTTGTTGCAATATCGAAAAAAAAATGTGTTATTAAAAAATTCTGATGATAAAAAAGGTCTGCACATTTCTTGCTGGTCTTTCTCTCTCTATCTCGCTCTCTCTGAGGGGGGATCTCATTGTAACTGATCTTGTCTTGGTCCCTGCTGTTCCGGCAGTACTTTTAGAATTATTATGAAAGTCCCCTTTCAATTCTTCTTTTGGAGTATGTGGTAAGTATCGTTTCATTCAGGCAAGTCTCAGACGTAAAACTTTCAATCAAAAGTGGATTGTTCAAATCAATTCTGCTCTTTCGTTTTAATCACGTCTCGACTCTCACTCTACCCATCTCCATTTCACTCTCACTTAACCACGAGCAGATAAATCTCTTCTCACCCCGAAGATTTACCAGAGTGCTAAAAAGCACTTGCTTAGCTGGGTGGGAGTGTGTGTGCATGCAGTCACATGCCTGATTGTGTATGTGTGTTGTGTGCGTGTGTGTGTGAGAGAGAGAGAGAGAAAGGTTGCAGTGTTCTCTCAGAAGAACAGGCAGGCAGAAATTCATCTTTTCATATTGTGCTTTTATTACAGTGCAAAGAGGAGCGGGAGGTAATGAGTTTTATCTCGCACTTGTTGCTTTACCGCTGCCAAGGAGCTGCCTGCCTCGTAACTGAAAGGCAGTGAAGAAGAGAGCGAGCAAACAAGAGAAAGGGAGCCCCCCCCCTCCCCCGTAAATCACACCGAGGGTGGCATTTTAAGAACAGAAAAATCATTATTTACACACTCGTTTAATCTTTGTGTACGGCGATGGCAGTGGTGCCAGGGACCTGAGAGCCATGGCTCCAGACCTGGACACTGAAACTCCCCCTAAAGCCAAGCAGGTCCCCACCAGCACCTCACAAACACTCATTACAAGCCCATAAACAATACTTGTCGGAATGTTTTGGCTCTTAGAAGAGAGGAGGGTGAAGAATACAGATGGAGAAGAAAGTAAATGGAAGATTCTGAGAGAGAGTGTGTGTGTGTGTGTAGACGAAAGTAAACAAAGTGACTCCCCAGCAATGAGATGGTAAGGGACTTCTTTGTCCTCTTTCTCTGAAGATGAAAGGCTGGCCTACAGAGAGGGAGAAAGATAGAGGGAGAGAGAGGAGGAGAAGGACGCTCGTCCACCCACAGCTAAGCTGGTGTGAAGGAGAGAGAAACTTGAGGCTGAAAGTTCTCTCTCTCCCGGCTCTCCAGCAGACTAAACGCCAGCCAGCGGTCAAATCGGCTTTGAGGAATTAATCCGCTGTTGTAAGTGTGAACAAACAAAGCGTGTGTGTGTGTCAGTGTGTGGGTGCCTCTGCTGAACTGTTCGACCACTTAAGGTGGGAACAAAGGGAATACACAAACACTGCACTAAAGCGGTTGACACTCTAAGCTTTGTAGAAGCGCAGACAGTGTAAGGAAAAAGGATTGAGTTAGGGCTAAATACAGTATAAAGAAACGTTTTATTTTGATATCTGTGGTTTCAAACTCTCTTAAGTTCATATTTGACACCATCCTCTTTTTTACTCTCACATCTTCACACACACACACACAAACTCCAGGATGGTGTGTGGAGTGGAGTGGTTAGCGGAGGTGTCCTCTGGGACCATAGAGAGTTGAGGTAGAGTTCCACCTTCCTGCTGAATTATTCCTGGCCCTCTTCACTACAGTTTCCTAGAGGTGTGTGTGTGTGTGTGTTGGATAGTCAAGGAGAGGGGGGTGGGTTTCAGAGGAAGAAAGTGAGCGGCAAAAGGGGGGGGGGGGGGGGGGGGGATAGAAGGGCCGGGTTAGACGAAAGTAAACACACAAGTGACTCCCCAGCAATGAGATGGTAAGGGACTTCTTTGTCCTCTCTCTCTGAAGATGAAAGGCTGGCCTACAGAGAGGGAGAAAGATAGAGGGAGATAGAGGAGGAGACGGACACTCGTCCACCCACAGCTAAGCTGGTGTGAAGGAGAGAGAAACTTGAGGCTGAAAGTTCTCTCTCTCCCGGCTCTCCAGCAGACTAAACGCCAGCCAGCGGTGTGTGTGTGTGTGTGTGTGTGTGTAAGAAAGTAAGACGGCAAGTAAGGTGTGTGTGAGTGTATGAGTGAGAAAGTAAGATCCTTCGGTATGTGTGTGAAATATTGTAGAGAGTGTGTGCAGGAGAAGGTGAAGGAGAAGACAGCAAGGAGTGTGTACGTGCGAGCGAGCGAGGTAGTCACAGAGAGAGGGAGATATGTAGAGAAAGTGTATTTTTTTTAATTTATATTCTCCTCAGCCCCGGCCCAGAACCAGCAGGGAGATCAGAGATTTCACCATGGCCCAGCACAGCTTTACCTATCCATGACCCATCCCTTCACCACTCCTCCTCCTCATCCCTCTCTCTCTCCCTTTCTATCCCTCCACCCCCCGACCCTGGGAGCGCTCCACTGAGACGTGCTTAGGAGGGCCAATGGTTCAGTGGAGCAGCGGAGAAACTCGCCTGCGCATGGCTGCAGTGAGCCCTGATTAAACTCCCCGTGACCGCCAATCCAGGAGACTGGGATCTCTCTCTCTCTCTTTCTCTCTCACACTCTTTCTTCTAGTCTCTCTTTCTTCCTCAATTCCTCATCCACTTCCCCTCTCTCTCCTCTTTTTGGTGTCTCATTCTCCCTCAAGCTCTCTCTCATTCTGTCTTTCTCTCAAATTCTCCCCTGTCCCTTCCTACAAGCTCTCTCGCTCTCGCTCTCTCTCAATCTTTCTTTCTAACTTTTCCCTCAATTCCTCTCTCTCCCTCCATCTCTGCCCTTATGCCAATCCTGGTGACCACCTTGCCTCTCACTACCATTCCCCCTTTTTTTACTTCTTCATTTCCATCTTATCCTCTCTTGCCCTCCCCTCCCACCGCCTCACTGCCCCCTTCCTCTCCTCTCACTCTCTCCTCTCCCTCTCTCCTCTCATCTCCTCTCCCTCCCTCTCTGATCCTTCTCCTCCCGGTTGACAGCTGATAAGTGACACTCTGTGGCCTGCTACAGGAGGCAGCTGCAGCTGAAGATGGGTTCTTTCAGTTCACAGGCTTCCACTTCCATTACATTACACTAAGGCTGCCTACCCAACACAACTTTATAACCACCAACAGGCTATCAGCGTCAGCATTCAGAAACTAGATTTACTGATGAATGCTGAAGTTTGCTGTTGTTTATGTTAGCTATTGGATTACATTGTTAACTATCTGATAAAAAAATAAAGAAAAAAGTATATCTTTATAAAAAAGTATATCTGCATTGCATCAATAATCCCTGTAATAGCTACATTTAATTTAGTTTAGTTCATACAAATAAAAATGTAACTTTATTAAGCACTGTACTTTTTTACATTTATTTATGTTAATTGCCAGACATACTTTTACAATTCAGTTATTTCCAAATAAGACTTTCGTCTGACCAGAGCTATGGGAAGGGTTAATAATATATGTTTGTATACATCATGCACTGATAGTACTGTGTGGCTCACTTTTCTTCTCATTCTTCACATTTGTTTCATGATGGTATTCTGTGACACCCCTCACCCCCAACACATTTGATTAGTTTTGTAATTAAAGTCCTCGGGGCACAGCTCTCTTAATCAGACTACAAACATGGCTTAGTCTAGAGAAAGAGCCTGACATTTGGCCAGATTTCAGTACTGTGGTTTTGGCAGTGGTTGTCATTGTGTGTGCATAATGGTAACGCATAAAAGTTGTCTGCTGTTGCCATCTAGTGTTGAAAAGAAGGATTACAGACACTGTGCAGTGTAGAACATAATACATTTTCCACAAAAATATGACTTTTTAAAATGATTATTATTTGGCAGTGATGGCTTATTTTGAAGTTGCATTTGATGATCTAATCAGAGGTGTGTGAATGTTATTGAGAGCAAACCAATTTTGCTTTCCAGGGATACGTTTCCCAAAACAGCAACTTTGTTCGTTGCAATGCAATTTCCCATTGCCAACCAACTAAGTTGCTAACAGGCTAGCAACTATGGTTTTGGGAAACGCACCCCAGGGGTACTTCATAGTTTTCAGTTTTGTTCCATTGTGCTTTTGTCTCCCCCCTCTCAGTCCTTCCAGCTGAGGCCCAGCACCTGGGCGATGAAGGCGTAGACGTCGGCGTCCTCCTGGATGGCCTTGGTGGTGGGCTTGCCGGCGCCGTGTCCGCTGCGCGTGTCCACGCGCACCATCAGAGGCTGCCGCTGGCCGGGGCTGCGTCCCACGCCGTGCTGCAGCGCCGCCACGTATTTGAGCGTGTGCAGGGGCACCACGCGGTCATCGTGGTCCGCGGTCAGAAGCAGCATGGCCGGGTACGGAGGGCCGTCGCGTGGGGCAGGGGGGAGGTTGTGCAGAGGGGAGTACCTGGGAGACGGGATTCACAGAGGAGGTGGAAAGCGAGGGATTGGGTGGGGACAGAGAATGAAGAGGAAGATGAACGAGGGATAGTAGAACGAGAGAAGAGGGGAAAGAAGTTGAAAGATTACAGATGACAACAAACAATACACATATCAGCACACGCATTGAAATACAGAGTGCAGTGACATATCAATGATGATTAATGTGGGACCGTACAGAGAGCTGCTACTATTTGTTCCTGTTGTGGGAAAAGGATTAGAGGTGAACAGTAGTGCCATGTGGCTCTTTGTACAGCGTGTCTTTGATGTGAGGGGAGCATGTAATTGAAGAGAATGATGAGGTGCTGATCTGATATTTAAAGATCAGAGCATCAAAGGGCCCACAACACAGCAGCCACAATAAAGACACACACTCAGGCTAATGGATTGTTTGTGTGTCAGATTAACTGAGCAAATAATTGTTTGTGTGTGTGTGTGTGTGTGTGTGTGTGTGTGTGTGTGTGTGTGTGTGTGTGTGTGTGTGTGTGATAGAGAAAGAGGTAAGAGTACTTGATAAGCCACTGGAACTCCTCAGGCTTGTCCGCACAGCCATAGTCAGTGGTCCAGGCATGGCCGATGGTGAACTTGTGGAACTTGAGCATGTCCATGACCCCAACTTCAGCCACGGCACAGCCAAACAGCTCCGGCCGCTGGTTCACACATGCCGCTGGGATGAAACACATACACACATTACAACAGCTATATGTACACCTGTGTATACACCACACACACACACACACACACACACACACACACACACACACACACACACACACACACACACGCACACGCAAACTAAACTACAGCACAACATAAAGATGTGTACCTATGTAGTGTCCACTCACTAACACACACACGTTTAGAAACTCTTGGCCTTCTCTACCTGTTCTCCTTGTAAACTTAATATCATACGGTCACTTCATAGCATTAAAAACACTACACTGCACTACACATGCACCCACAGACACCCATTCGATAGTAGTTTCAAACACATTTTTTTTCCATGTCTCAGTAATACCTGACCTCAAAGTCCATTAAAGCTACACCTGTGGGCCTCTTGACCCTCCCTTCTCATAGACAACCTGATCACTAAACTAACCACACGACCCAGTCCTTGTCTATCAGCATTCGACTGACTGATGGAGGAGTGCAGGTGCAGACTATTGAATACTGTTGGAATAGTGGTGTCCTACCATATGGTGGATACACCCTCCATTTAACCGCAAGATTCACTGTTTAATCTGCCATTTAATTATCAAACTGATTGAATCTGTCCTCTGTTTGATTCATCTATCATAAGCACAGTGTTTGAAAAAAAAAAAAATCCCTCGTCTTTTTTCCTCTTTACTTCTTTTCTTTTCTTTCCTTCTCCTTTTTGCTTGGCAGTTGGCGCGTGATTGATGGGTTTTCCTTTAAGCTGCACACTGAATTGGCTATGCCGCTGGAGAGAATGCAAAACTTTGTCGGCACTCAATTCAAGCGCTCAAAAGTAATAATAAAAAAAAAAAACCTCCATTTAGTTCTTGGCAAAGCGCTGTTGTTGTTGGTGGGGAAGTTAAAACATCTCTTTCCAAGCTTAGTGATCAAAGCGATTGCTTCCAGTTAAGCTCCATTGTTTGGTTTTGCAATTGAATACACATACAGTATACACACATACTTGCACAGACACTTAGTGTACATTATGTACACATGTGTGTACACCTACTGTATATGTACAGCTGACACTGGCTCATTTAACATACAAATATATCTCTGACTATCTCTAACATATGAATACACACACACACACGCACACATACACATATACACACACACACACACACTCCTGCTGGGCATAGGTACACACCCACGAGCAGTCCCCCATTGGAGGCTCCATTAATGGCTATGCGGCTGGATGTGCTGTATCCCTCCTGGATCAGATACTCAGCAGCACACTGGAAGTCATCGAAGCAGTTCTGCTTGTTTCCAAGCGTGCCACCTACACACACACACACACACACACACACACACACTGAGGGTTACAACACAGTACACTCTAATCTCCTTGTTGTTCTGGAGTCAGCTGTCACTGCCTCTCTGTTAGCTTTCAGCAGCAGGACTGAACGCACAGACAGTGACAGCAGGCCTGCTGTTAGGGACATAATTAGTTGTCAGTTAGAGGCCATGATTAAGTCTGGAGTGCTGACCACACAAATGAATGAGTGTGTCTTTGTACTGTTCTCTGCCTCCAGTGTGTCCAGGGGTGGGTGGGTGGGGGGGGGGACTAGTACCTTTGTGCCAGGTCTGGCCATACTCTCCCCCTCCGCGGATGTTGGCCACAGCCACAATGCCGCCCAGGTGTCTGACGAACAACAGGTATGAAGAACTGCGAGGACAGAGAAGAGTAGGGTGTTACTTTGCTCTCCTCTTTGACTATCTATATCAGTCTATCCATTAATATCACCATCAATCTTCTCTCTCTCTCTCTCTCTCTCTCTCTCTCTCTCTCTCTCTCTCTCTCAATGCAATTCAATTCAATTCAATTGGAGTTGGCAAAGATAAAGAACAACATGGTACAGAGTAATACTTCAGAAAAATAAACAACAAAAATAAAATGACAGCAGTAATATTCACTTGTAGTATGGCTGAATGGAGTGATCGAAGCCTCCGTAACCATAGAGGAAGACAGGGTTTGTCCCATCCTTCTTGATGCCACGGGCATGAACAAGGAACATGGGGATCTTTATTCCATCTCTGCTTGGGTAGAACACCTGAAACACACACACACACACACACACACACACACACACACACACACACACACACACACACACACACACAAGCAACCAAAAACTGATGAAGTTGCAAGTTGCAACAAACTGCAGCTGCAACACCTTTCTTGTCATTAACCACAACCATTTAGTCACATTATCGGTATGAATTCACAAGCTGTCCCTAATCAATTGTGTTTGATATTCCCATTCTCCCCACTGAAATGAAAATGTCTGCTGGGAAACAATATTTGATCAAAGGCATGAAGATACAGTGCACCATGTGCAAAACCTGTTAGAGAAGAATGTATGCTCTGTAAAACTTTGGAAATGAGACAAGCCCATTTCATGTGTAGGTCATGTCCAGGTTTTAGTGTGGACTGCTGAAAACTGCTTACATTATGATCAGCTTCTAGTATGTACTGTGATATACAGTACCATGTTCAGACAAACTAGGAAATGGTGTGGCTTTGAAGGAATTCCTTCATAGAGAACTTCCTTGTAATGTACAGTATGTGTCCGCAGGAAAATCCCAAGTTTTCTGATTCACCCATGTTTGCATGCATGATTGGAAACATAAATAATTTAAAAAATGTTGCTTAGTAATTAAATTAGCTGTAGTTGATGTGGCAATGATCCCATTATCGTATTAATAAACGTAAATGATGTGGCATGGCAATGGCCATGTTGACTGCAGTAAAAAAAATTAAATAAATAAAATAAAAAATTTGTTTGATTGTGGTTTGTTTGAAATCTCACATACAGCTCAGCAGCTGAAATGCTTCTGTGCGTTGAAATACTCTCTCTGTTTATTTCTTGTCACTGTCTTGCTGTTGGTGGTGTCCGGCTCACCTGTGTGGTCTGGTAGTCCTCCTGCTGGATTCCCTTCACCTCCACCCGTCTGAAGACCCGTGGCTCTGGGGGAGACTGGCTCAGGTCACAGTGGAAGATGATCCCTGGTGGAGAGGAGTGTGGGAAAGAAGAGGAACAGAGAGAGAAGATGAGAGGAGCGGAGGAAAGATGAGAGGAGAGGAGTGGGGGAGAGGAGAAGAGTGGAGGAAAAATGAGAGGAGAGGGGTGCGGGGAGAGGAGAGGAGAGGAGCAGGGAGAAAAGAGGAGAGGAGTGGGGAAAGAGGAGAGGAGAGGAGTAGGGGAAGAGGAGAGGAGAGGAGTAGGGGAAGAGGAGAGGAGTGGGGGAAGAGGAGAGGAGCAGGAGGAGAGGAGAGGAGGGAGGAAAGAGAGGAGAGGAGTGGGGGAAGAGGAGAGGAGCAGGAGGAGAGGAGAGGAGGGAGGAACGAGAGGAGAGGAGTAGGGGAAGAGGAGAGGAGTGGGGGAAGATAAGAGGAGCAGGAGGAGAGGAGAGGAGGGAGGAACGAGAGGAGAGGAGTGGGGGGAGAGGAGAGGAGGAGGCCACTCAGGTTAGGGCAGAGCAGAGATCTCCCATCCTGACTCCCCACCCATGAGGGTCTACATTGCAAAGTAATTATTTGTTCCTATTGTTCTTGTTAACTTGCCTTCCATCCTCCAGTACATTCAGACAGGGTTAGTGTGTGTTCGTTTGCTGAGGGTTGTAGTGTGAATGCACAGAAAGGTATCTTGGGATTGGGACATCTGTTGAACTCTACAGCTTTGTAGCCTTATTCATAACAGTGAATGCCAGTGAATGCCTGTTTGTTTTATGGCGCGACTGTGCACAGCGTATAAAAAAGGAAAATACATCTTTCACAGCATGACTTGGCTATATTTCGCCAAACCACACCCATTAGCATGGTAGTGACCTGCCTCTTAGTAGTGCCCTGGGTGTTGTTGATCTTTTCAAGCGTCTTGAATGCCTTTTTGCGTAGTCAGATCGTTAGTTTGAGTCCAAAGTGGCTCCCTGCAGCTTTAGGGTTAACCCTGCGCTGTAGGTGAAGATCAACCTGGGCTTCAGGCCCTTAGACTGAACTGGGGCATCAGTCTGACTCAGAGGTGATTTCTGTTATCTGTTTTTCAATCTAAGAAGTGCTCAGGAGACAGCAGAGCTTGCCCTCCTGACTCCGACTCAATAATTACACTATTTCAAAGACACGGTTCTTCAGCTAAACAGTCATGTTATGCAACTACAACAAACCACTCACACTCATTAACGCAAGACATGTTGAGGCATGGCTCCATTGTCCTGTTACAAAATCAGGAGCTTTTCTCGAGAATGATAATGAGACAAAGACTGAGACAAAGGACATGATTGTGTTGGAAAAGCACAGGAGGGTTTGGGTCTGAGTCACAGTACAGAAGTGTGAACAGTCTTTGCTGGAAGAGGGTTTGGTCAGTTCTGTTCTTTTCTGCACTTTTATTTCTGCTTGAGAGAAGTTTACTGAGAGAGGGGGGCTGCTCATGATGCTTCGACAAATCTACTTTCAGGCTTATTTTCTAAGTTCAAGTTCAAGTTTTGATGTTTATTAGAGAGGAGCTCATGCTCAGCAGCATGTTAAAACTCTTATGAAGGGGCAGCAGAAAACTGTATTTAATGACATGGCACTAAAAAAGAAGACACTTAAAACTAAATGGGGTAAACAAATGAAAAATGCAAATTCTCTTGGCATTCAGATAAACATAATCATAACAACAACATCATAATCATCTTTATCTAATATCCTTATTGAGATTTCTAAAGGCATACATGTCATCTGATGATCTGTTACAGTATGTTTCCTTATGCTTGCTTTCATAAATGACCATACCTGGCGTGGTGAAGGAGGTGAACTTATAGAAGAAGTCAGAGTGCTTCTTCTTACAGCTGATGCCTACCACCGTGCCCACATCAAGGGGCAGGTCTCGGATCAGCTCGCCTGACGACAACTCTCTCAGCTGCAGCACATCCTTCACGTCGTGCAGATAGTTCACCAGGAGGTGGCGCTGGTTCACACAGGCCACAAACCCTGGGAAAGAGAAGAGGCAGGCAGGTGCACGTTAACACTGCATAGTGAACCTCAAATACAGGCACACAAATAGTAATCCAACAGTATTGACATTTCTTAATGTGCACATGTATAAATAATGTGGAAATACTATTATGTGCCTACCGGTGTGTGAGAATAAGAGGCAAATTGCTTATCATTGGCGATGAGTATGAATCCGAAATAAGATAGAAGCTCTATGCAATGACTGGAATGGTTTTAGCAAAATGTATGTGCCGTATTGCCTTAGCTTGTACCTTCACATCCAAACAAATACTAAACATTAAAGGAGAATTCCGGTGATTTTTCACATAGATCGCCATTTCTCGAGGTCACCGTACTGTCGGTACAGGAAAAAAAACATCCTTTTTACCTAGCTTGAGTTGCTGTAGTCAACAGTTAGAGCTTCCAGGCAGCTACCGAGCTACACTCTGGGGGGCATATTCATGAGCCCCCATGTTAATGTGTAGCACTGTAGCCAGAGACTTTCTAATGAGCAGACACAGCACTCAAAGGATCTCCCATAGAAATGTATGGGGTTAGTTCGTAACGCAAACATGGCAATCGTTTACACATACAGTTTAGGGCCGCCGTGGCCCACTGGTTAGCACTCTGGACTTGTAACCGGACGGTTGTCAGTTCGAGCCCCGACCAGTGGGCCGTGGCTGAAGTGCCCTTGAGCCGTTGAAGCAGGCAGCTCACTGCGCTGGGATTAGTGTGTGCTTCACTTCACTGTGTGCTGTTTGTGTTTCACTAATTCACCGATTGGATTAAATGCAGAGACCAAATTTCCCTCATGGGATCAAAAAAGTATATATACTTATACTCAGAGCCATATAAAGGTAGAGTTGCGACAATGGGTGTTAAAAATTCTTTAAGGTCACATGATTCATGTAAACTTCAAATAGTTCCCGGAAGTGATTGACAATGGATTAGAATCTTTTACTGTCTATGATTAGAATGCATTAAATAGGCTACTGTTCAATGATAGACAGAGCCACGATTTTGGGTAATTGACAGTCAATAAATGCATTGATATAAAATATTTATAACACAGTGCAATTATTGTGTAAACTATGTAGTTATCCTACCATTACAACAATATTAAATTAAAATATAGCTGCAAGCAGCAATGAGGGGGCCAAGCAGAGAGTTCAGCAGGCAAGATTTGCCATGTAAGTCAATGCCGTTGCATCAGACATATAGCGTTAAGCAGTCACAGCAAGTTCCATGCCATACAACCAGGGTAGGAATTTCACGCCCCTTGCGTTGGCCGTGATGCCCCTTTGAAAATCAGAGGTTTACAGGCCACGGTGGCCTTGGTGCCCCCTTCTTTCAATATTCTGCTTTGCGTCCTACTAATAGCGATTTTTATTTAGCCTGTGGCCTGTCAAAATAATCTTAGAATTCACAGCGCAAATTAATTTAGTCTTTTACGCAGTGGAGAAAGTGACAGTGCAAGAAAGAAAGTGCGTCCAAATTCACCCATTCTTCTCAGTTTAACTACTCGCGAAGTAGCCTACTCATCATCACACAGACATCACAAGTATCACATGAAAGAGCTTTTTCTCAGCTTTTAAACGTTGTTAGCCGATAATTGCTGTGTTGAACGGTTCGCGATAAAAGTAAATAATATAATTCAATTTAATCATACATTCTACTGAAGGTTTTGCGTCCATGATCTCCCTACCCATTCATATCGGTGGAATACTTCACGAACCCTTCTTTTAACACATGACAAACCATATATAAGAATAAACAGCAGACCTTACCGAACACAAAGGTGTAAAACAGTCCCCTGTACAGTTAGCTGTTCCAGAGTAATCCAGTTTCGAATTTGCAGTAAATTTCGACATGCATGGATGTCTCCAAATTTGGGCTTTAAGTTTTACAATGTGTTTAAATTGTTCCACATGATTTCATAGTGGGCCAAATACAAAATAAATCTTACAAATATCGCCTAGATATTGGTAAATCAGAGGACAGCTGACTAACAGTTTGTGAAAGTAGCCTTAATGATCACAAAATGCTAAGCATGCATCTAGGCTATTTGAGTTTCTTAAAGCTGAGCTGTGCTTAAATTGTTCAATACATGATTTCATAGCAGGCCAAATATAAAATAACTGTTATATGTAGCCTAGATATCTGTAATTATTAGATGATCAGAAGATTTACAGTTCTATGTAATATGTCATTTTTCATGTTTTTGTCATGTTTCATACAGTGATGCAGGTCTACTGCAGTGAATAGGCTAAATACAACTTTGATCATTTTTATATGCTATAGTTAACTTTGGCCTTGGTGCCCTGACATGTGGCCTTTGTGCCCCCCACCAAATATGCCCAACTGAAGGCCAAGTGGCCTTGCCCCCAGAATGGTGAAATTCCAAGCCTGCATACAACCCAAGATTGGCTGAGTTACAAGGTCAAGTTTCACATCAAAACATAACTGATTTTGTGGGGCTGAACCAGGGCTGAGTGTCGCCGCCCCCTCCCCCAGCCAGCCCACCGCCGCAACCGCCTCTGCCCATCCCACCCCGTCCCACCCTTGCACGCACACATTAGAATGAACTAGATGGAACTTGCTGTCATCAGTTTCACATCAAAAATAAAAGATTGACTGAGATATGATCACACTTGCTGTGATTTAAACATAGAGGTCAACAATTGACGTCATAGGGTGTGTTGAACTCGGCTTGGCCCAAGGATTCCAATGATACCTCATTTTGCCATTCGGGTCAACAGGTCAAAAGTTACGTCCGTAAACACAAGTCCAACTTTGGCCTGTTGGTGGCGCTAGAGCGCTTGAGGTGCCGGCATGAAACTTGGTGAAATGAATTATTGGACTGTCCCCAATTAGTGTGCAAAATTGTATAACTTTTTACCAGACGGTTCTATGGGCTGCCATTGACTTCCATTGCAAAATAATGCGCATCAGCAACTACTGGCCAAAATGCATTTTTGTCAATTACGGTGCCCCCTAGAGGTCAAATGTCACCAAATTTCTTGAGCGTCCTCCCGATGGGGTCTGAGGTACATGTACTAAATTTGGTTTTGATACATGAAAGCGTTGCTGAGATATGAAATCACTTCCTGTTTGGCGGCTTCGCCGCAAATTTCGATTGGCTGGTACAGGTCAATGCTTCTGTCAATTGTTCCAGAAAGCAATGCACTCATCAGGCATGGTCTGAAGATGGTCTCTACCAATTTTGGTGAAGAACAGATGAAATTTGTGACCTGCGAAAACTTGTACGTGTTTTTGATTAAATTCAATATGGCGGCCGAATCAATTACGATGACATCACAAGTTGGCTTGTGTTGACCTAAGGACCTTCAACAGTAGTACCAGGCACCACTAGTGTGTTTTAATTCTAAGCACAACTGCTGCTACAGGCCAAAAGCCATGTTTCTTAATTACAGCGCCCCCTAGAGGTCAAAGGTCACCAAATGTCTTGAGCGTCCCTCTGATTGGGTCCTGAGTCCATGTACTTAGTTTGGTTATGATAGATGAAAGGGTTGCTGAGATATGAGCTCACTTCCTGTTTGGCGGCTTCGCCGCATATTTCGATTGGTTGTTACGGGCGAACGGTTTTAGTTCCGAAGACAAAAATCGATAACTTTTGTGCGGATTGGTCTGAAGATCATATGTATTAAGTTTCGTTAAAATTGGACAAACTATGTGAGGCGTGAAACTTTAGTTTCACTTTCGATAAAATCCAATATGGCGGAAAATCCATCATGGCGGAAAATGACGTCATAGGGTGCGTTGAACTCGGCTTGGTCCAAGGATTCCAACGATACCTCATTTTTGACAATCGGACAAACGGGTCAAAAGTTACTTGCGTGAACGCACGTCCAAATTTGGCCTGTTGGTGGCGCTAGAGTGCTTGAGGTGCCATCATGAAACTTGGTGACATTAATCATGGGACTGTCCCTAATCAGTGTGCCACTGTGTCACAACTTTTTACCAGACGGTTCTATGGGCTGCCATTGACTTCCATGGCGGAAGAAAGTTGCATAATAATAAGAAAAGATAGAAAAACAATGGGTGCCTTCGCAGCCTCGCTGCTTGGCCCCCAATTACAGACCTTATATCTATAGCCTGCTATATAAGGTGACCTTTTTCTCCGCCCTTTTACGTATGTGTCACTTAATATTCATTTCTCTACAAAATCAAGACGGGAGATTCTTTAGAAAACGCAATTGCACCCACCCCATAAGTGTATCTAAATTAGGCCTATCGCTATAAAATAAATGACCTCGTTTAGTGACTCGAAAAGCTGTAAACAGTGTTTTTGAGACTGCGTGTAGCCTACAAAAGCGAATGGAGCTCCAGTGAAATGTTGATTTTGCAAAGAGAACCGGTAACACAGCTAGTCTAACATTAACTTCTTTGAGTTTTCTTTGAGTTTCTTTCTTTGAGTCCCTGATCTGAGCTAATGAGCGAATTACATTAAGTCGTTTTTTTACGTAAAATGTTTTAACATCTCCAGTGTAATGGTGGGCATGCTAAGTTAACCGTAGCATTACCTATTCAGTAACCCCAATGCGAGTGATCATAATACAATATAAAACGTGACATGTAAGTCCTTCGATAAATAAGCTATGAACTCATAAACATTAACAGCATTTTGTCATCGTTGTCATTCACCGTGCTGTGAACAGCATTAAGATGCTAGGCTAAAGAGCTGAGATTCAGACAGATGAGCACCTGGGAATGGTTGTGCATCGTGTCAGAAAATAGCAATTTGATCTGCGCAAGCTTGGTTTGAAACTTTCTGGGGATGGGGATTTTACACGATCCTTCATCACTGGGCTAGTGTGCCCTGCTGTGTTAATGTGACCGTGCTGATGCTAACAGCTGCAGCTCCCTCAAATCTATGTTCTCTCGTGCATATTAGGCTAGCTTTTGCCAATGAAAATGAAAACTAAAACTTAAACTAAAACTTAACTTAAACCTGCCACGTGTCCAGTGCAACACTTTGAACAAAGTGTCTTTTAAGTATCAGCCAAAAATGTCTGCGGGCTAACAGTGTGTCAGTTTCTTGGAACTGAGGAACATGCCTCCGAGCGAAGTTACACCACAGTGTCAGCTTGTCAATGACAGCTTCACTTTGTTAATGTTCTGGAACTGATCAGAGTCTTGATCCTTTTATGTCTGGGTAAGAGTGAGAAGGTTGTGTGCGGGCCAAAGGTGATCTGAGGTGAGTTTGTACTGCACTTAGGGCCATCGACCCACACACACACACACCCAAACACACACAAACACACCCACACACACATACTATTATGCGGTTTTTTAGCTCGCAGCTCAGAAATCAACAAGTTGCAATCATTTCCAGGACAATGTTTCAGTGTGTGGGGTCACTAGAACTTCCTGTCTCTGCTGTGCATTCTCACTATTACCAAAACAGGTATTTTAATAACATCGTAAAAAGCCTTGAGCCTCATCATGACATTGTTAAGATAAAGCATGAACCATCCCTCACCTCTTCCCTACAGGTCATGCCTAAATGCATTACTGCAATACCCAGTGGAACAACTGACATATTCTGATAAGAGAGTGACTCTTTGTTGACAATAGGAAAATAAAAGCAGACAGATTATGTGACTGAGTAAACGAGAAGTATTCACTTTCTCTGGATTAGCATGCGGTCTAATGTGGCTATTTATTTTACTGGGCGGATGTTGCAAAGTAACGAGACACGAGAAGTTAAAAAGTCCTAAATTATAGCAGTCAAACTGTATGGCAGTTTCAAACTCAGCTCACATCCTGTTTAAGAATTGACAGAGCGAGAGACAAGTCGGGGCAGTAGTACAGCAGTCAGGAGCTGACAGACTAACTGCACAGCCAGCAAGTCCACAAACCCCAGAGTGGAGTTGCATCAAGTCAGCCTGACCTGGGACATGTTGTGTTTTTGAATCTTGCTGGGAAGGCCCGGATAGTATGACTCATGGCTAGTAATTAACAGGTGGTGTCTATTTCACAAATGTGGTTATTATGAGTTCCACCACTTGCCTGGTGACCTACCGGCATAAAAACATGCTATAGTCAGGAAAGATACTGCTCAGGGCATTGTAAGTAGGATGGCTGGCTATGCTGTTAGCATTATCAGGTACACTGCTATTAGCCCACCATGGGCACATGCATGTTGCTGCTCTGGTTCAGAACAGAGGTGTTTCAATCATCAATCCACCCCTTGATGTGCCATTATCTGTGCTTCCTCTGCCTTGAATTGTTGTAAATCTGCGCGTATGGTCTCTTGCGGCTCACCCAGGACGTCTTTGGGGTGCTCGGGGATGAGGGTGCTCCACTGGGCCGAGTCTGGCTTTTGGAGGTCGATGTTGATGAGCCGGTAGCGCGGCGCCTCCAGGTTGGTGCGGAAGGTGAGCAGGCTGCCCTCGTTGGTGACGTACGAGTACTGTGCCTTGAAGTTATCCACCAGTTTAATCCAAGGCAGCATCCCTGTTTGACACGGTTGTGTGGAGATTACAGTATACCACACTACAGTAGACAGTGCAGAATTTACAGGATAAAAGTATAGTAATATTTTTGTAATTTCCTCTCCCTCAGTGATCGAACCTTTACTTACATCTGAAATGGGACTAAGACTTCATGAGAGGACAAAAAGCATCATGGACAACAACAATACACAGATGGATACTAACCTTTGATTCCATTGGGTAATTGCTGTAGGTCACAATACCATAGCCGGTTGACTGGTTCACAGCCTTCAGTAATGGACAGAAGAGCATAGCGTCCATCATCAGAAACCTATCAAAAGTCAGAGAGAAAGGGATAGATAGATAGATAGATAGATAGATAGATAGATAGATGTACAAATATTTCTTTAATACCAAGGAAATGACACAAAAGCACAACAATACATGCATGGCTGTCAATACAGTATGTACAAGCTTTATTAAATCTGCAGATATTAGCAGTTTTGCCTGCCTGGCTAGCTTGGGAGTCCAGGTTGATTGTGGCTCACATGGCTGTGGCTATGATTTAGACCACTTAAACAATAGCAAAAATGACTTCTGACCTAAAAGGAAAAGGAGATTTTGGTCATGTCTTTTACCAAAAACTGGCAAAGAAATACTATGAGGAAGAAAAGCCAGGGTGTACAGAATTGGCATGATGAGTAACCAGGATTAATATCTCAGTCACTGTTTCAGCCTGTGTCTTCAGTCTGCAGACAGTGGGGAGCCTGCAAATAATGGATGTGTATTTGGCATAACCATTGGCACATTGGCTAACACAGCCACAGGAGGAAAAAGGAGAAGAGGTTGTGACTAACTTGTGTGTTGGACAACTCAGCCGCAAGTTCTCCTCTGGGTCTTAGAACACACAATGACAACAACTCATAGTGGATGTATATGGTTTTACTGAGAATTCACTTGAAAAGGAACTTGGGGTTTTGTTGTTTGGCTTATGTTTGGTCTAGTCTTGCATCCTGCCTGACTATGTTTAGATGGAAAACACTCTTGTCTGGTGGCACTTATGGGAATGCAGATGCATGTCATTATCTCACTGAGAGGAGATAGTCTCAGACAGTCCCCCTAGATCATTTCCTCAGACTGGCATTCCAGTACAATATGTAAGCTGTATTTCGTGGCACTTATTAAGCAATCACATCCGCTCCGACAAAGCTACAGTAGTACATCAGGGATTTTTTTATGATTCCAGATAAAGTTGAAATGTCTCTTCATCAGTTGCAGGATGACGTTGCGTACCCTCACCCCCCTGCCTGTACCTGAGCCCCAGTAGTCACACAAGGTCTGGAAATCAGACTGATGCTAAAGAGACTTTTTACAGTAAACCAGGTGAGGAAATGCAATGATTGTGTCACATGTGTGAAATGTGGAGTGACAGGTCCTGAGGCAGTGTCTGATTAACTGCAGCACATTGTGACACCAGAGCAAGAGTGAATTAACATGGAAGTTGGTGGTTTTCATGCCAAGGGAAGTCTTTCTTAATCATAATAAGCAAACGTCTCACCGTTACTCCACTGTGCCATTTTGGGTTGTCAGGAAACTCTGCCACCAGGATATCCTCAGACTGGCTGGTCCCTATTACATGGTAGTAGAGCTTCTGGTTGAGGTTTGATGTTGTCTCTGTGCCTGCAATAAGGAGAAGTCATTAACAAAAGAAATATGATCAATTGTATTGTCTTTTTCAAACATAATTGCATAAGTGCACAGGTGCATCTAAAAAAAAAAATATATTGTGGAAAAGTCCATTGCCCTGCCTAGACTGAGAGATTAAAGGCTCAGAAAAACCATTACCGGTGTTTTGACTCAATTAGCGGATTTGAGCTCTTCTCAGGTCGACATTTCTGTACTATAAGTTCGGTTACACTTTACTTGACAGTATCGACATAAGAGTGACATGACACTGTCATGAATGTGTCATAAACAAGTCATAAACGTTTATGACATAACACTTCTGTTATTAAGTGACATTCGGTTTTTGTCATAACAAGTTATGGTTAGGATTAGGGTTAGGGTTAGGATTAGGGTTCATGTGTCATGACAGTGTCATGTGTTCATGACAGTGTTATGTCACTCTTATGTTGATACTGTCAAGTAAAATGTTACCATAAGTTCTTTATTCTAATATTTTGAGATTCTGAATTTTTGAATTCCATGAGCTATAAACCGTAATCATCAAGATAAGAATAATCAACATTAAAAAAAAAAAAAAACTTGAAATATTTCACTTTATGTGTAATGAATCTAGATTATATGAACATTTTTGCTTTTTGAAATAAAAAGCAAACTTTGAACTCAGCTCACTTTGTGATTTATGTACTCCAGATGCCAACACCCATGCATACATATAAACAAACATCTTCACAACAACATTCAACGCCCCACCCCCGACACGCATCCATCCCACCCCATCCTTCCTTTCACCTTCTCCCCTACACACTCATGCATACAGAGATATACAGTATATTTGGCAAGGCATACCATCTGCCTTTCCATCCTGAGGAGGGTAGCAGTTGTAAAAGACACCCTTTGCATCATGGGTCCAGGCCAGGCAGCTGAACTTGACCCTCTCCAGCACATCGGGCAGTGGGCTCAGGTCGTCCGCCTTGATGAAGCGCACCGTCACCCAGTCGGAGCCGCTGGTGCTCAGACCGTACGCAAAGAACTCGCACTCTTCAGAGAGGCGCCCCACTGCAGCAGAGAAGGGGGAGTGAGTTTGATGGAGGTGAAGTAGGGAAATAGGGATGTGAAAATGAGGGAATGAGTTCTAGAGACACTACGGGCATGGCGGGTGCGCACAGCAATGACCCACAGACAGACTTATTTACAAACTTTGAAGACAAGAAATGAGAGTAAAATAGAGAGACAAGTAGAGGAAGGGAGAGAGGGAGGGAGAGAGAGACAGAGAGAGAGAGAGAGAGAAAGGTGGAGGAGGTCTGCTGTTTTATGTGCCACGTGTTTTACAGAGCTCTGAGTCTCAGACCATTAATGGGGCATCAGGGGTCAGGGTCATAAATTGGGGTCGGAGAGTGGTGTTTTGTAACATCATATGAATTTCGAGGGGAGAGCTCACTCTTTAGGGCCACAGTTCCATCTTCAGAGAGGGTGTTTGGGTCAAAGAACACCGTGGCGGGTACCGTCCAGAGAGTCCTGCACATACAGCACATCCTGGTTCTGCAGGCCCTGGTTGTGGAAGTAGAAGTACCTGGAGTGGGGCAGTATGACTGTTATTAAGACATGTCATTCACAACCGACTCCACACATGATAAGATACCAGGCCTCTCCCTGATCAGTGCAATTATCCCATCAGAGCTAATTACCATTATTATTTTATAGAGAATTATATTATTAATTAGAGAAATGGAGATGGAAAGATTAACCATCTAAATCCCATGAAATGAATGAAATGGAATATAAAACATTCTGTAAATATGGGAAAATAACAAAGGGATAATGCACCTCTGAGCAGCTGATATGGAAGCGCCAGCATAAACTCTTACTGTATGTCAATTTTCATTATTACATTGCCTAAACGGGATAATACAGCATACACTGTTTTTTTAGTACAAATACAACCCCTAAACAGAAAAAGTTGGGACGTTGTGTAAAATGTGAATAAAAACAGAATGTAATAATCTGCAAATCTCTTAAACTCATATTTAGTTGCAAAAAGGACACAGACAACATATCAAATGTTCATGGAAAATATATGTTAATTTTGGATTTGACACCAGCAACATGTTTCAAAAAAAGTTGGGACGAGGGGTAACAAAACGCTGTAAAAGTTATAATGATAGTGATAATGATAAAGAAAACAAAATGAGGAATGTTTGAAAACTAAATATGGTAACCGGCAATATGATTGGGTATGAAAAAGAGCATCCCAGAGAGGCAGGGTCTCTTAGAAGTACAGTAAAGATGTAGGGGTATTCATCATTCTGTGTAAACCTGTGTGCACACATGATGAACCAAAGACATTTTAATGCTTCTTAAGATGAAATTGTGAAGTTTTTTGGGAAGTTCATCATCTACAGGACATAATATTATTAAAACATTCAGAGAATCCAGAGAAATCTTTGCAAACAAGGGAAAGAGCTGAAAAAGAAATTGGATAGCTGTGGCCTTTTGTACCTCAGATGGCACTGCATCAACACCAGACCTGTTTCCAGACCTGTCATTGTATGGGCTTAGGAAAACCTCTGATAACTATTGTCTATGTGCACAATTTGATACTCAATTCAAAAACTGCAGCCAAAGCTGTAACCGCCAAAATTGTATTGAGACATGATACAGAAAATATCACCGTCTTTAAAATGGACTGAGGTAACATGAAAAAAGGTCCTGTGGTTAGACCAGTGAAAATGTGCCATTGTTTTTGGAAATCATGCACTCATCTGGGCTAAAGAGGAGAGGGCCTATCCAAGTATCCAACCTATCCAACTTGTTTTAGTGCTCAGTTCCAAACCCAACATCTACAACGATGTGGAGGAGCATTAGTGCCTGCAGCAGGGGTCGCCGATCACGATCGACCTGTAGATCTTTGGGACTTTCCCAGTAGATCGCTATAGGCTATACCGCATGATTTATTCAAGTCCCGCAAATCTAGCCATCATAATGCGAGAAATTCCCGTACAGCGCTGTCTGATAACATTAATCTAATAATGGAGCGGCGTGAATGCGGGACCAACTTCTGACCTGAATGGAACGTAACCCCAGAGACACACACACGCGTAGAGAACCACTTTGTAGGTGCGCTATCCAGGAAAGGAAAACGAATGTTTAGCGATCAGGAACAGTCAGGAATTTTGCAAACACAGAAGGAGTGGCCATGAGATGCAAATGAACACGGATGTGTTCTCCATTTGAGGAATGTAATCAATTGCAGACGTGCACACGGAGCGTAGGCCTAGGTTACTTTCACTTTCTAGAGTGCGCATTGACGTGAGAGATGCTTCATACCAAAACAGTGATCAAACATTTTCAAATTGTATGACTTATTAACACAAACAATTAATTAATTTAGAAAACCAAAACCAAAATAATGCAAGTAAAGACTATGTTGTAAAGACTATCATTGACGCCTGTATAAGGAAAATGCGATTTCGGTTTGGAAAATGTATGTCATCCTTGTTTAACCCAGACTAAAAGGAACAGAGGCACGGATTCACTGGGGATGTGATATTTTTGACCTGATACATTTGCCTAAATAAAAGGCCTTAAATTGGCCTTAAATTGGTTCTCTTGAGCTTCAAGGTAGATCTTGCCTTTGTTCAGGACCGAGGTCAGGGATCTTGGGCTCAAAAAGGTTGTTGACCACTGGCCTACAGCATGGGCATCTTGTACATTAAGCAAAGCACATTCCACTCTGAATGATGTATACAGGTTTTGAGCAACATATACTGCCATCCAGGCAATGTCTATTCCAGGGATGACCTTGAATATTTCAGGAAAACAATGGCAAAATAAATTCTGCACATATTTAAATTGTATTTCTCCATATAGGAAGAGTCTAGGTGCTAAAATGGCCTGTCTGCAGTCCAGATTTTCCCAAATTAGTTGCATAATGGAATGAAAAACATGACTTAGAATACCCCATACTGTTGAACAACTGAAATGGGACAACATTTCTTTCTGAAAACTCTAGCAAGTGGTCTCTTCAGTTCCTAAACATTTAAAGGATTTTGTTAAATGAAGGAGGTGAAGCAGACCAGTGGTAAACATGCTCCCGTCACAACTTTTTTTGAAACATGCTGCTGGCATCAAATTCAAAATTAACATATATTTTCCATGAAATAGTCCAAATGTTCATTTTTTTCTATGTCCTTTTTGTATGAGTTTACGAGACTTGTTTAATTTCACATTCTGTTATTATTTATTTGCATTTTATAAAACGTCCCAACTTTTTTTTGTTTTGGGGTTGTATATTTTCTTTAGAGATTATCCAGCTATGCATTCCGGGTGGGTATCTTTTATTTCTTATTCTTTGGGGGTAGGCTCTGCCCCTGCCGTCTTGTTCCGGCAGGATCTGCAAAGATCTGCATGCCCAGAGACCTGAACCGAAGACTCTATCTCATTGTTTCTTATGTCTCCTTTAATCTTTTGGTGGATTAAAACATTCTTTTAACTGCCATCATGTCTTTTTGAGTCTTTCTGGTTGAACTAGCAGGTCAGTATTGGGCCTCGTCAGCTTACTGTAAACAGAACTGATCCAGACATTATGACACAGGCCCTCTGGCATTGCTCAACATGCATACATAGAGGCCAGAGATTGCAGCATGCTGGGAACAGCAAACCTCACATACTCCCCCATCCCACCCCATTCCATTCCTCACCGGTTCCCTCTCTTGTAGGGGCAGCTGAATTTGGGGTAGTCGTAGAGTTCAGTGAGGCGCTGGTGGAATTGTGTTCGCACAGCACAATTCTCCAGGAAAGGCATCGTCAGTTGATTCTGTGCCTCCACAAAAGCCTGAGAGCAAAACGCAATACAGATGTGGTGAGAAAGAGGTTATGTAGAGGCAAATGGGAAGCCTGCAATTGAGAAACTGAACTAAATGACTTCCAGGTAAAAGGTTGTAAAGTCAGAAGCAAATAAACAACAGATGGAAACTGGTCTTAATTACTATAAGCTGTTCAATTGTCTTTAATACATGAAAACTCAGATAAATGTTCTAAAGATGTATGTCTTAATCACCTATTATACCCATTAGTCGAATGAGATCTAGGGAGTTAACTTAAAGGAGGGGTTTGAGATGCTTTCTGAAGCCTTTTTTGCTGAATTACTTGAAATCTTCACACCCCGATCGCAGTAAGTTAATTAGATGCTCAGGTGTGTTTGAACCTGCCGCTATTGTATATGTAATTAGTGTCTACACAGACTCGGTTGGGCACTAGGAAATCAGCATGTTACGATAAAGAAGGATTTATGTGTGTGTTAAAATTGTTATTATTGAGCAAACAGGATATTCAGTGTCTGAGTGAAGATGTAAGGAGCAGAATACAACAGAAGATGTTATTACAACACAGTTAACGCTCCACCGGAAATACATGAGTGTACAGGAAAAGCATTGGAGGACAAGGAAAAGTTGTGCATGTAGTCTATTGTGTATTTTCAAAATCTAGGATCCTTCCAGGATCCCGGATCCCTCTTTTAAGTAATGGGTTGAGTTAACTTAAGCTAAATGGTTCTGAGCTCCAGTGGAGAGAATTGTGTGTACGTACTGTATGCATTAGTTACACTGTTGTGCAGGGAGGATGGATATGCAGACACATTGAGAAACATATACTGTATTTTCACCTTGGTTTCCTCACTATCTGGGTCCTCTAGCCAGGCATAAGGATCACAGATCTTGACGCCATGATAGTCATCCACCTGAAGAAGAGATGAGCTGTTAGCACCTCTACAAGTTGATGTATATGGAGAGTACACACACACACACACACATTAATCAATCAATCCCTATGTAGAAACAGAAACATTTGGCAGTACTCTCTACAAACTAAACCCCACAATAACATGTTGGCAGTTTGGGAATGTTTTTTTTGTGTGTGTGTGTGTGAATAGATTTTAGATTCTACAGACGTTTCATTGCAAATAATCCAGAATAATTGGAGATGAGCTAAAAGTAAATGACACAACAGGGAAAAAAGGTAGCCACATAAAACCCACAGAAAGAGACAGCAGCTTGATGCGCATCTTTCCTCCTTATGACCCCCAACTTCGGCATGGACCCACCCCACCGCACACACTCATACATACATACACACCTACCCCCATACACAAAGGCCTGCTGCTTCCTGTATCTGAATGCCACTGAGTGTGTACATGCCTTTAAGAGGACACCGTGGGGTCTGCAACATGAGAATGGCACCCACCTTTTCCTCATCTCGTCTTGCGCCAGGGTACTGGAAGGCCATGACAGCTTGTAAGCTTGATTAGTCAAGAGGTTGTTTTTTTTTGGTCTGTTTCCTTGCTCAGCTCTGCTCTATGCTAAATGCTACAGTGTGATAGCCCCTAAAGTGAAAGTGAAATTAAAAATGTTCTTCCTGCTTTCTCCCATACTCCCTCCTCCCCCTGGCCCCGGCTGCCTGCAGCTCTTGCTCAACACGCATGCCCACGCTCACTGGGACTCACATGCAACAAAGAAGGGAAATGATGTCATGCTGAGCAAGCTGAGACTAACTTTGGAGTGCTGGTGTCGGGTGTCAAACACAGAAGGGCAGAGAGAATGTGTGTGTAAGAGGGAGTGGGTTTGAGTGGGAGTAAGACTTCCAGTAACACTTGTTTTGCTGTGCTCTGCAGAAAAGAAAGGACATTAAAATTAGTATTAAGTAATAGTTGTATGAACGTTTTGATAAATGTTATTTGAATGTTCACCCACTATGAGTTTAATCGTTTAATCGTGTCAAATGTTTAACCTTTTTTTTTGGGGGGGGGGTGATGGATGCTTTTTTACATCTGTATTGTTTATAGTTATATGCTTATATGCCTATGCTACATGTATAGGAGCCATATACAAAAAACGGATGAAGCCGTGATGAACAACTGAAATTATATTCATGTCTATGTCATATGTCTTTATACTGGAAATATGTTCTGTATTTCAGGCCCATCAACCACAAATTTTTAACAAAAGTGCTCATCAAGCAGCCGGAACACGCATAATAATGGGGTGGAGCTGCGTTAAACACATGTAGCAAATTAAGCCCTGTTTGAGTTGAGTAACTTGGAGATGCTGGGAAGGGTGGGATGATGGCTGGGTTCAGACCTGTTCTATCACTGGAGATTGCACACAGAGGAAAAAAAGCATCAACAAATGAATTGGCCCTAGACGGGAAGAAGTGTTTGCTGATATGATCAACTTACCAGCATTCAGAAAATGATGTAATCAGGGTTCAGACATCGACTAAATCTCCGTAGCTATTATCAATAACAATGGTTCAGTTGCAGAGCTAGTGAGCGGAGCCGAGCGGTGCGAATATCCTGATCCTCACTCACGCTCCGCTCCGCTCACTAGCCCTGTTCAGTTGTTGGTGTTTCTCTATGCCTTTTATGAAGTTTGTTGTCTTAGCTAACTTAGATCCAAAGTTGTTAGGCTTATACGGCTTTAGACTTAGACATGTCAAACCTTACCCTGACCCTGACAACAGAGTACCCACAAATCTTTCCTGAACCCTGTGAACTCTGAGTGGTCCAGTCCTACACCGGTGTGCCAGTTTGTCTACCAGAGAACAGTGGCTTACAAAAAGACATTGTAATTATAGCCTCAGTTTACACAGGGTAACATAGATGAGAAATATACACCCATGTTAAAGGTGCTCTAAGCCATGTTACGTGGTTTCTAAGCTAAAATATTTTTTGTCACATACAGCAAACTCCTCACAATCTGCTAGCTGCCTGTCCCCTGAATACACTGTAAAGAAACAGTCTCTGTGGATATCGCAGGCTCCAAAAATGGCAACAAAAACAGCCTGCTCCAGCCTAGCGAGATTACCCAACATTGCTTAAAGCACCTTTAACTGGTGATATCACAAGTTAAAATATGCTTGAAATTTAGATCACTGTCAATTTATACACCAAGATTTTTTAACAGTATCCTTTGCTTTGAACTAGGGCTGTCAATCAATTAAAAAAAATAATCTAATTAATTATATACTCTGTGATTAATTAATCTAAATTAATCGCATATCATTTTTGCTGTGAAAGTATTTTAAATATTTAAATTCAAATGAATCATTAAATAATCAGCATTAGTGACATTAAAGTTCAAAAATACTTTTATTATTACTTTCACTTTTCAAATAATGGCCATAATAATCTATGATGACCTAATATGCTGAGGAAATAAATTCAAAAGTGCTTCGGGAAGAAGTTTTTTTTTTAACATGCAAGGCATTTCAGGCCACAGACATAACCTAGGGGACACAATGAAAATAAATTAACACTCCCCTCAATGTCAACACTATTTCTTTGCATTGATGTGCAACTTTCGAGTTGACAGACTCCGGTGATATGCAAATTCCTTACTGCAGACATTGTAGAGGACTTTATTTTAATCAACACTTTATTTTTTATCAACACCATCAGGCCGTTTTTTAAAAGTAAATGTTCCAATCAATGATCTAGGCAGCACATTTTCTTCTCTCTCCTTCATTTTACAGTCTAACGGTTACTGACTAGAACGGCTCGGGGTCAAAGGTCATACGGAATCGATTAATCTGCACTATTTTTTTTAATCAGTTATTTTTTCTCAAATTAATTAATCGAAATGAATCAGTTATTTTGACAGCCCTACTTTGAACCCTTTTGTGTCAAGGAGAGTGGCAACCCTTTAGTCTTTCTCCCTTTTACCAAATATAATTACTTCAGTTTCAACAATGCATCTCACAGACTTGTCACACTCATTTTTCGCAAGTGGACGAAACTGCCACACTAGTGGTCCAGTCACACTAGTGGCCCATGCACACAAACACAACATCCCACACACACGTTCAAATATAGTATGCACACCAACTGTGAAACCTATTTGATCATGAACACATCTCAGTAGCTCTGCATTGTCTGTGGGTGATAACATATTCGGCTTGGGGCATCCTACCATCACTGTTTTTTTGATCCATCATCACTCATCCTGATTAAGCTTTTTTGGGGGCTTTCCTTTATAAAGTCAGGAGCTGGATTAATTCACTGTGGCAATTCCTATCCATCCCTCAGGCACAGTGACTAAGCCAAACACACCCATAATAACACACCTGTCTATTCCTAGAGCGTGTTGTGCTGGAGAGAGTGCCTATCTAAGTGTAAAATTACTGATACTTAGACAACTGTGACCCATCAGTGACACTGGTACATGACAAAGCAGGGCGTGTCGTGTACATGTGGTGGTTTCTCAAGAGCGTTTGAAGTGGGCAGCTTAGTAACATGTTAAACTATGCTAATGGACAAGGAGGTGAACGTGGACTTCCTTCCTGTAAGTCGCCAGATTCAAAGTAGTACACTCAGCTGGAGGAGTTGCAGGACCGGCTTTTGTTTGCCTATGTGTGTAATGGATGTCTTGCATGTGTCCTGTAACCAGATTTTGCGGACACACACACCCACACGTCTGCACTGTGATGTATTTATTGTTCATTTGCTGAATGCTGAGCAAGAGGGGAATTTTATCCAGTTGAATGACTCAAGGCCAATTATCTTCTGTCCGATCCAGCAAGGTGTTCCAAGGCTTTTAAAACTCCCCTGAGTACACATTGCATGGCCCTTTAATGTGGGAGCCCTTCGTAGAAATGTTTAGTCTTCCTCACTGCCCTCACTGAGGCAGGTGTCTGGCTTTCTCCTGACTCACTGAAAGCTCTCACCAACCTCTTCCAGCAGACAGTGCAGCCATAATTGAGCCAATAATTGGCTTGGAATAGCGGTTACCTTAGTGGAGTGGTATTCAGGAGAATTGAGAGAATTTCCAGTCATGTTTCATAATATCGCTGTTTGTTTAAATTATTTGCTGTGCCCTCCAGTAGCCTGGACTGTACACTCTCCCCACGGTCCCTTCCCACAGCCCCAATGTGGTAACAACTATGATGACTTGACATGCAGACCAAAGATTTTAGATGCGCCGCCGTGACAAGTTTTATGTAGCTCTACATTTGCCCCCTAAAATAGAAAAAAGGGACATTGTTCATTGTTGGGACACACTCCCGTCAAAACACTCACCCCATACCGGTAAGGGGCCACTGGAGCTTGAAATCTCCCATATTTAGTGACTTTCTCTGCCCTAATGCAATATATCTTTTAAACACAATGACTGAGTCATCTTCCTAAATATCAACCTTTACCACACACATTGTGGCTGTTTGTTGGGTTGTTTGAATGTTCTGTCAACCCTTTGTCTACCAACTGGAAATATTACTTTGAGTGAGGATTCAGTATGGGTGAGTTCTGATGTCAACAAACAAACTCCAATACACCATATATTATGGTATTTTGTCTTTGATGACATATATGAACAAGCATTTCTATTAAACATTTGTGCCAGTAGCATCAGTTAGTAGCATTATCAGTTTGGAGCTTTTTGTTTGTCTCCTAAATCACATAAGGTTCCAATAATGTATTTCCTGCATATTATGATTTTTGATTAGAAAACACCTGTTTTCTAATCAAATATTCAATATTCAGAAAGGTATATGTGTCATGTATATGTGTCACAGTACCATTGTGAAGTATATATTTAATTACTGGCGGTCAAGTTTACTTCCCCTGGCAAAGGAGTGTCCTTGTTTTTGTTTTCTGTTCTGTTTCATGAACCTGTAGCCTGTGTTTATTTTTGAAGGGCAGCAGCCTGTAATATTCATCACTCGCAAGGTGCTTTGGCATGGATGAAAGCCTGTGTGCTCCGTTCAAAGCCTCAAAGCCATAATTGACAGAAGATATTATTTCCTCTCTTGCCTCTTTGAACTTGTTTCACACAATTCATCATATTCTCTCTCTCTCTCTCTCTCTCTCTCTCTCTCACACACACACACACACACACACTTTCTTGACTATATAGCCTACATATTTTTTACTAAACAGTCTTTTGTTTTCTGCTGTATTTTTCTCTGACTGTTTCGTTTAGCTCTCCAATCGGCCCCTCAGGTATTATATTATGCAGGTGGAACAGGTGTTCATTGAGACACATGGCCTGTCTCCCCAGGGCAGATGATAACACACACACACTGAAACACCTGCACGCTGACACCTTATCACTCTACACTCCTTCCCGTAAGCCACCATATTAAATAGTGTCTGATGTATAAATCAATACAGATTATTTATAAATAGTCCTCCTGCCTGTACTGTGGTAAAGCACTGTAGGGCTGTCTACTAGTTCTGCACTACTTTTGTAGTATTGCCATGTAGCCTTTTGATATAGCAATAACAAATATATCTGATATATCAACAAGCTTGCATCTATTAGGTATTAAGGTAGCTGTTTAGGCAAGCCATCACTTCTAACCCACACTGTGTATAATATGGCCTGTGGATAATGTGCCTACAGTAGGCTATATAATCTACCATATAGGGGAGAAAAAAATCTACATAATTTTAATTTAAAATTAAATAAAAATATCTATAATTGTTTTAAATTAACATTATGTTGATTTCCTTCTTGAAAGACAATGTGGTAGAAACATAGAGATAGAGAGAGAGAAAGAGAGAGCGCAGCAGACAGACATGAGACAGAAAGAGAAAGACAGAGATGGACGAGATTGAGACAGGCAGAGAGGGAAGAGAAAAGAACAAAAATAGGGTTTAAGTTTCAGACATTTAATCTGTCTAATCCACATAAAGCTGTGAAAAACGACTGGAGCCCCAGAGGGGGCAGGAAAGCAAGACAGGCTAATTTGCCATTCTCTAATTAAAGAGGGATGAGAGCGACAAAGATAAATACACCAGTGCCTCTGAAGCACACCACCACAACGCCCGGCCCAGTTCACAGCAGGTCAACAATCTCAAGCAGGTCTATGTCTGATTGATTACAAAAGAACCAGGGCCCTGTGTTACGAATGTGTCTGTGTCTCTCTGTCTGTGTGTGTATGTATGTATGAGTGTGCGTGTGTCTGTGTGTGTGTGTACATGTCTCCCAGCTCATATTGTTCTTCCCTCACCATGCTATGCAGATGGGTCAATAGGCCAGAGTCACAGGTAGCCAGCCAGCTGGAGACAGGATTAGCCAATGAGCTTACAGACGTGGCGGGACTGGACTGTCGCTGTATGGGCTGGTCCAGAAAGAGAGAGCATGTCGTGTACAAACAACGGCACGAGACGCCACTGAAGCCACCGGCTGAGGGCAAACACTCAAGCAATCTGTGCCAGTCACACAAAGCACACATTTGCACACACACACACACACACACACACACACACACACACACACACACACAGGCACACTAACACACATACAGCCAACACAAGTGAACATACACATACTGTACAAACGACAAGTGGTAACTACTTTTATTATTTTAATTAGTTTATTTTATTTTATTTTATTATTTGTGAAATTGTTTATGTCTTGGGTGTCACGCATGGGTACGCTAGGGACTACGCCGCTCCGTCCCGCATCTTTTGTTTTGTGTGTCAGTGTCTTGTGTGAGCTCTTTGGGTTGCCCTCTGTGCATATTATAAGCGCTATATAAATAAAAGTGACTTGACTTGACTTTTATCATCAACTGAAGAGACTGAATTAGATAGCCCAGCGTATTTCAGTAAGAAATAAGTCAGATATCCACTAATATTCTCAAATGTTGTTATTATTATTAAGTAGTCCTATACTAAAGTTGTTAAGTATACCAAATTATGTTATAAATTGTATGTCCGTAGGAACAATAAATTATAAAATTGTGCCAGTGTTACGTAAGCATGAGGAATATTGATTTTTTTGCCTTTTCACCTTTCTCTGAGTACTTTTCCTTTAGTTGTACTAATGATTAATCATCTTTCCTATGCACACCCTGTCACAAATGGAAAATTACACGCTTCATTTATATTTACAAGAGGATGGTTTCACCTAGTGACAAGGACAGCTACAATACAACACCCCCCTACAATACACTACATTGTACAATACAATAACATCACTCTCCTTTTATATGACTCATATATCTTTGTTTTTCAATTCACTATGGAGTTTTATGCAACACACACACACACACACACACATTTTATTCTAGCTATAGTGTTGTGAGTCTAGGGTAGACTTCTGTTTTTCTTGAGTATTGATTTTAGTATTGGGGGGCTTGGGGGGGGGGGGGGGTGTATGTGTGGTGGGTTGTTTTGAATCGACTGCGCAAGTCGTACGCCATTGAAGAAGAGGGGGATTTAGTCAATTAGGGGGGTTGATTATGGTCCGAAAGCAGTGAAGAAACGGATTAAGCCAGGGGAATTAGGTCAGGGCAGTGACAGAGAGAGAGGGAGGAGGAAAGGTTGAGGAGAGTGTGTCAGGAGGAGTGGAGAAGACGAAGAAGAAGAATTGAGGTCAGAGAAACACGGCCACACGTCAGGAGAGTGGTGGAACAAGTAAAGAGGGAAGAGAGAGTAGCTTTCCAGTAAAGGATGACAGGCAACAGGGTAGAGAGGAAATAGAATCAGTGAGATATCAAGGACCTACGTACATATATAGATACTGTATATATATATTGCTTATATATTAAGCATATTTAATCTTGTTTAAAATATAGTTATGCATCATGTTCTTTGTATATATACATTTTTTTTCTATTTCAGAAACGGAGAGAGAAGATTGTTTTCTAGCACAGCACAGCACAGCAGAGCAGAGCAGGGGATCAGGTCAACTTCACCTGCCCTGCACTCTAGGCGTGTCTGTGGGTTTGTTCTGTCTAGACATCTCTGATTCAGCAACAGGGACACGATTCTATTTACACACACACCTCATTCTCCGCTGTCTGACCCGCTCTCCCTCCACCTCCCCTCTCTCTGTTCATCTTAAACCCCCCCCCCCCCCCCCTCCCCTGTGTTCTTACTTAATTAGCAGACACGTTTATTGATCCGCTGGATTTGGGGTGAAATCCTGCCTGTCTGACAGACGGATCTGTCCTCAAATCTTTGGCGGGTGGTCTGGGGTGGGGGGTGTTTTGTAGCTAACTAACTGTCTGTCTGAACCCACCTGCTCTCACATCCATAAAGGACCCCCCCCCCCCCCCCCAACCACACACACACACACACACAACCAACCCACCCATGCACACACAATTCTTCCCCCATACACACACTTTAAAAATAAACACACATGCATGCCTGTGATACACACACAATATAATGTCGCAGAGTGGAAACATCCTGTTGATTGCATGTCACACGTTCAGTGCATGGCTAGCATGTTCGCTATACTTACCACTTTTCTTCAGATTAGTCACTGTTCATTAGCCACCGCACTCTGAAAGGAAATGAGTCAATCACACTCTATAGTTTCAGGGTGACATTTATATATTTATATTGGTTTGCAGAAACTTTCATGGAAAACGTACAAGACTTGTAGATTACAATCCTAGCAACAGTGGGTCAGGAGAAGCGATGGTGGAACTGAAACACTTTAATTAGTGCAATAATACTTGCTTTAAATATGATTCTTTCAAAAGAGCATGTTTGTTTTTGAAGGCAACTGTATTTCAGCTACTGTGTACACTGTGTATGCACTGTACTCTTTGTGAGTACCCATGAATGTCTTAACCTCATGCTACCTATTTTCACCTTCACCAAGTATGTTGAAAACATGGGCCACAAGTTTTGTTCCTCTTTCTTGAAAAAAGTGTAACTGGATATTGATCATGCAATGATACTCTTTATTTGATTACTGAGCGAGATGAGGGAATTGTGAGTGTGTTTGCATGTTACAGACTGCTGCTATAGCAACAAGATGATGATGACAAAGAGAATGATGCATGACTGAAAACCTCAATTTCGATAGCAAAGAGATTGTTATTGTTGCATGCGGACACAAGGCCTTGGGAAGGGCAGAAGTGCAGTGAATAATGCTCGTCTCCCTTCAACCAGTTGTTGACTAGCAGTGAGACTGCTGCTTGCTGTTGTTGAATATGTGTGGGTTTGTGCACATGTATGCCAATGCTCAGAGCAAGGGACTTTTCATCATAAAGAAGTAGGCCTAGTGTTTTGAGTTAGTGGTTTGTCATTCCAAGTATGTGGCCTGCATAGTTCTCCCTTCTGGGTTAAGAGAAATCGGAGCTCTTTGCAGCTCTCTGTGCACTGCGCTGCTGTTATATTTTTTGTTCAGAAGTTTGTTTTCTAGACGCTTTCTAACCATGAGTGTGTAGACATGCCTTAGCATTGCATCAAAGACCTGAAGAGACATACAGTTATGAGCTGTATGTACCTTCCTGTGAGTACCCGCAGTAGACAGAGATGTGAATTTTGTGTATTTTTCTCACGTTGACATGGTGGACTCGTCACTGCAAAGCAGAGTGTCAGTGAGGAAAGTGTAATAGCTCTCACTCCCACGCTCTACCCTAGCAGGCTTTTATTTTTGTCCACTGGACATATGCAACCACATTGTACAGAAGTGTTGACCAACCTTTTTTGGTGTTGCAACATTGCCAATAAGAAATTTCACTTTTAAATGCCTTTTTGTTTGTTCTTCCATAAGGAAAGCATTGAAGTCCCGTGAACTTTATCTCTGAACACAATGGTCATCATCAGCTGTCCAATATGTAAGAAAAACTCAAGTAAACAACAGTGTAGTAAGCATTCATGTGATGTGGGACTTTTGGGACTTTTTTTTTTGCAGCAAACACCACGTGTCACCCTTGCTCAGACGTGACTTGGCCACAAGCCCAGGAACAAACACAGTTTAGGATTTAGTCAGAGATGTTTTTGTTGTTGTTTTCTTCCCATGAATATGTTTCAGATCCACTCTTCATCACGGGCCATATGCTAGCTAGGGATAAAGCCAGGCCTATGGTTTCCATCACTACGGAGTGATACATTGAGTGGGGGGGGGGGGGGGGGGCATTTTGCTTTGATCTTCTGCTTCCAGATGCAAAAAAGAAAGCCTGGAAAAAGAAAAACAATCAAACCCTATGACGTTTATGCAGCCTTGTTGTGAGTCTCAAGGCCATTTTTGGTGGTGGGAATTGGTTGCTTAATCCACACTGATGAACGAGGTGTGTTTGGCTCTCTAGGGACCATTGAGATGAAAAGCAATTCAAAATCCTTCTCTATCCCCTCTTCCAGATGTTTCCTGTAAATCCTCATGGCGTCCGAACCCACCAATCATAGCAGGCTTTGATCACGTTTGGGTTTGCTCATTGGCTAGTGGGAATTTGTCATCCTTGAGAACAGTTGCTGGGACTAAGAAAATGAAATTTGTCCAAAATATAAACCCACCAAGAGAAAGAGAGCAAGTTATAACAAAACAATCTCTCTCACCCCCCACCATACCAAACACATGATGCAAATCCCCAAACAGATGGAAGACATGGTCCTTAACAAGGGATCACTGATAGTGTTAATTTGTTTGTCCGTGGCTATCATCTTAGCTTTTGCTGCTTATTTAGTTTCGATAGCACAACAACAGATAGCACCAGTGGCCCGTCAGTTTCACTTCTCGAAAACTTTCTTTAAAGCCTCTGCTGGTCTGACGTCTAGAGACGCCCACAGCAAACCCTCAAACATCTTCTTGTTCTGTTGCCATATGATGCATTCATTAAGTGAATTTGTGGTTTACAGTCGTCCATTATATGATCCTTACTAGCAATTATGTGTCTTTACAGCGCAATTAATCAGACAAAAATATGACAGGTGTACAAAACAATGGAGGGTGGACTCCTTTGTAGCCTTGGCAACAGTAAAATGACAGTTGCAACATAAATCAAATTGATTCAGAGGTCATATTGATAGGGCGAAAACAAGGCAAATTGTGTGGAAAAACACAACAGGGCTTACAGAACAATCATATCAAATGCAAAACAAGACATTCCTACGGCACTTAAGTGATGAGCATGAATAATGCAATCCAACATATTTAAGGTTTTCCTTTAGAGGATGATCAGAATTTAAAGGGATCTGCCAGCTCCATAAGCCTGCCTTGTAACGGTAAACAAAATCATCAGACTGAACGCTGCTGGGACGCATTATCAGTTTTCCTACAATCCCTTTCAACGGTGAGCCCCATGACCCTTGAGTGGGACTGTTGCTAGGGAATTCTGACTGACCAGGAGAGCCTCACAGTAGCATCTGAGAATGAACAATGAATGAACACGCATTAATCCTCTTTATCCAGGAATCCATAAGGGATATCAACTGTTTGTTGTTTACCTCTAAGACCATGGAAAGAAAACAGGAAGACAGGGGGTGCGTGCAAAATAACAAACACTTCCACAGAGTGAAAATGTAGAGAGGGAGAGAATAGAATTAAAGAGGGAATGTTTATTGTTTGTCTTTTATTTGTTGTAAATCCCTCATGGGAATCCCAGAGTCATCCGTTTGACATTTGTGGTTTTCAGTCATGAGACTCTGGCACTGTACCTCACGGCCACAGCTTGACCACCAACAAAGTAAACATGTCATGAAATGCTACTGTTCATCAACCTGATTGTGCTCAAACCATTTCACCCACACCTGTTATAAATAAATTATAAATAAAGTTCAACCACAAGGTTTGACTAAGGATGTTATTAAAATGACAAACTGTGGGTGACCGTAATATTGAGGTATTCTTTGACACAAACATACAGGCATTTGTGGGCTTTTGTACAGTAGGTGGTAGCAGGTGTATCATGCTGTTGGAGGTGCAAACAAAAGCTGTATAGCCACCAAGATCACATACAGTAGGAACAGACTAGGGTTACAAGGGTTATAAAAGTATTTTATCATGTTTATTTGTATAATATATAATATAAAGGACAGTTTTTTATAGCTATCCACATGTTTTCACTTTTGGCACCTTGGCTATCATAATGGTAACTATAACCAGTTATTTGAACACTAAACATATTGGAGGTGCAGATTGTTGAGTTACTCCAGTTTAGATTTTTTAAACGTTAATCACTCATCTGAAATATTGCTATTGCCTATCCAAAGTAATGTACCTGTTTCGAAGTCAGCTGATGGTCAAATCAACCAAATCTCGTCAGTCAATCTGTAGTTTTAATTTACATTTATAGCCTGCTATAGATCTTGGCTGTAGGCCACAATGTAATGAGAAAATGAGAACCCATATCCTAAAACCCAGCGATAAAACAGTGAATATCACATTATAACCCAGGTGAATTTTCCCCAGCTGTCAATGGACCTCCGATACTGTTTGCACCTCCAAGACATGGCGCAGAGTTTTGTGTGGTCTGTGTTGTAAGCTTGTGTGAATCATCAAAAGTGCTGGAGTACTCCAAGAATAGATACTTGGCCCCAATAACAACATTAGGCAATGTGCTCAGTCAGGTAGAAAGTGGCAGATGTTTAGTCTACCACATTGATTGTTGATATTACTGTTGGCATATAAGAGCATACAGATTTTTTTCCATTGAGATTTAATTATAACTCTATAAACATTTTATACCACTATAACATTAATGTAATTCCTGTAGTTTGTCGATCGTAATAATTATACTCTATCACATTTTTTTATTAAGAGTTATTGAGTAGAATTGCATTGTGTTGGTGTGTAAGGGTTGTATAAGTTTCAACATTTGGCAAGGTTCCAATTCTACTGTGTCGTGTTCAGCGGCTGTGGCAACAGATGGAGAAACAGAGTGTAAAAAGTGAACAGCCTCGAAGCAGGGATGAGAAGACAATTAGCCTTTCTTTCTTTTTTCCTGATGCCACTGAGGCACCTTTCAGGACTACGGTGTTACTACATACAAGGATATCCTCAAGTGTCAGAGAAAGGCCAATTAATTATAGAGTTGTGCTCTATTTCTGGCTATTTATCATCAATATAGTAGAAAGGCAGGCTGAGTGCTTTCCCTATTGCCACATAGCAAAGTAGTTTCAATTTAACAATAACATCATGAGCTTTTCTGAGTTTGTAGTTTCAGCATGACATAATGAAGGTGACAGCGTGACGGCATGACTTTGCTCACGTCTCTCTTTCTCTGGTGGAATTACATTATATAAAGCATTCAGGGTTCGCACCATGACCCATCAATTTGGCACGCTAGTCATAAGCAGGTGCTTTACACATAACACTGACCCAGGACCTAATCTATTACCGTCTGAAGCCCCCACCCTTTCGCCCTCCCTCCCTCAGGGCAGGTCAGCGCTCACTGGAAAAGTGCAACTGGAGCGCCACGCGATCTGACACACTCTCCACTCTGAGGGGGGTGCGGCCGTGAGTGAGTCAGACGGGCGTCCCAGCCCTTAGCTGATATTAGCCCCATAGTCCGAGACACTGAGCCTGGCCCAGACTGTCTGCAAATTAGAGAAATTAGCCAAGCACAGGGAGAGAGCTCAGGAGCTGTTCCCGCTCCACCCTCCCCCCCCCCCGCCCCCTCCTTAACCCCCCCCCCCCCCCTCTCTCCACCCTCCTCCTCATGGCGTGCCTCACACGCGACAGCCAAACGCCACACCGTCTCACTGCATCCCACTGCCACCTTTCAGAATAGCAGGCAGGCCATATGTCAGCCAATTTACTGTTTCACTGGGCCAAGATTACAGCCGGGGAGGGAAGGGGTCTTAAAATGGCACACACATACACACACATATTTACGTACACACACATATAACAATTATAAAATAATAATTATGATCAGTTGGGTATTATTGAACCCTTGTGGAAGTTTAATTTTATGACATCTCCTAAGGCTAATAATGTTTTGTTTTGTGTGTATGTGAACATAAGTGTCAGTATTTGTATTTCATGCATTTGCTAGCTTTGTTTCTACATCATAAATCAAGAATGTCTCCCACCAAAATCGAGATGAATGGGATACACAAAATTAGTTACAACTACTAATTAATTTACGTTACTCTTTAGTTACTCTTGGCCACATGTGACTAAAACAGTTGTTATCAATCACTACTAATCAATCAATATGTGTTCCTACACCTGTGTTGACAAGAAAGTCACACCTTGCGAAATGGTGGTTACTTTAATGGATGACACATCCATATGGTGTCTTTTCAGTTTCACGCTTTTTCTGTCAGACATCCTGTCACCGTGAGCTGTTACCACTGTGAGCTAACACGGGACCTAAGGAGGGCACGGCAGGAAGGTGCGTGCCAGAACTGAAAGTAAGTCTGGCCCCATGCGTGAGGAAGCTACCCAGACAGGTGTGTCTGAGCCGCAGCAAAGACCAGTGCGCTGGCCTGATCTACATCCAAGGCCAGGCCACACCATCAAGCTGGACTGGATGTAGGTCAAGGAAAATGTGTGTGTGTGTGTGAGGAATCTAGGGACTATGACTGAGCGAGAGTGTGTGTGTGTGTGGGGTGGGGGGGGGGGGAGGGGGGGAGTTGCCAGATTGCTCATTATGAAATAAAGGTCCAGTGGAGATTGTGTGTGTATGCGTTTGTGTGTGTGTGTGTGTGTGTGGATGGATGAGTGTTGCACCAAGGGTCAGGTCCAGCCATCTGGATATCCTTTATATTGTGTCCATACGCTAGATTGTTCCTTTGTCCACAGTAGCTTGTATTATGTTTATGGGCATATTGGTGTTTACTGGGTGTCCGAAGACACTGGTTGTGCCCCAATTGGCTCTCTTCCGACTAATCCCCAAGTCATGTGACATGTGAGGTGACTTCTGATTGGCTGAGTGGATCTGCTCAAAAGCCCTGTCGCAGCGAGAGCTCTGGAGTTTTTTGGCCAACGCAGGTGGACAGCCCGGCAGAGAAAGGATAACAGAGACATCTCCAGAGAATTCTCTGGGAAGAAATACAAATACAACAGGACAGAGGAGTGACAGAGCGACAGAGAGAGGACTGTGGATAAGCCAACAGAATGTGCTGCTGACTGACAAAGAGGAGTGAAGGAATGGCATTACCAAAGAACACAAGAGATGACCATCGCACAGCTGAATGAATGTGTAAAAGTGAGTGACTGTGGTTTGTCTTCTTTGTCTCAGTTGCAGGACTGGATTCTTTTGACTTGTGTTTTTCACTGGCTTAGTGGTTTCCTCATAGTCATCATGGCGATCATGGTTGAAATTGACTTGTGAAGTGGTGGTATGGCAAACAGTTTTGTTATTGGTGCCTTTTTATAATTTCTATTTGTTTGGATGAGTTGGTAGTCTTACACTGTTTGGCCACACATGTTAAGTGGATTGGATCTCTGTTTTTGTGAATGACAGTCACCTATGTGTTCTAATAATGGACATTTCCAAATCCTACTTTGAGAAGTCATAAGATTACATAATGGGTTATTTATGCCCTAATGGATCAGCACTTTGTGGGGAATTATGTGAACATAGGAAAGTGTTATAAAAGTGGGTCTGTTGTGAAGGAATGACTGAAGTCATCCAGGTGTATCAGGTGCCACTAATTGCACCTGAAGCAACTTCCTATCTGCTTCCATTACCTTTGGTTATCTTAGAGATAAGATCATTCTGTATATGACGTGATGGCTGAAAAAAAACATCTGATCGGAAACACTGTGATGCAATGCTTTGTATAAGTGTTTACTCAGACATGGAGGTGAGGTGGCTTTCTCTCATGTGATGGGGTGTGTTTTGCTAGTTGGTTTACTGTTTGATCCCAGATAAAGAGTATAACATGTCCTTAAGTTTCTTTTTGAGGGTTTTCAATTTCTTATTAATTCATCTTTGTGCGTTTTTTTTTCCTGTATGTAATGGATTCTCATGTTTTACTCTCTCTCTCTCTCTCTCTCTCTCTCTTGTTCAGGTTATCAGCTTTAAGAGATCAAACCAAGAACCTATCCTAAGAGTTTAAAAACAAACACCAAAGCAACCCATACCAAAGCAGACAATACTAAACCAAACACACTTTGAAAGAAAACAAGAACTCGTCAGACTGCAGAACCACAAGAAGACAATAAGGATGAAGCTGGAACCAGAAATGGGGAACATGAGTGAGTGGAGGGAGGCCGACTTTGCCCATCACTGCACGTACATCGTCCACGACCAGCCATCTGATCCGGCCTTTGGCGTGCCACGAGCCATGACCTCCATCCCACGCAATCTCACCTTTGAATACAGCCCTGATAATGAAGTGAGTACCATGAAAATGGACACGGACACACACACACACACACGACACAACACACTCACATACACTTCCAGCTGCTTTCAAATAAGCTCAGTGGAGTGGAAGTTGAACAATTTGTTTACACTGGCTTAATGGGCTTGATTTTATTGTGTGGTTATATTGCTGGAAACATTTATGTGTCTGTGGTTATATCATGAGAATCACTGACTATATGGAAACACTCAGGAGTGGTGCGGAATTCCTGAGACACCTTCCTGTGTGCATTGGTAGTGTATAGCACCCTGCTAGAAAAAGCATTATTCCTTCATTAACCGTTGTTTTGTACGTTGTCTGTGTGTGTGTGTATGTGGGCAAAATGAATTCTATTCGGTTTTAAAAACCAGTGATATCACATTTCTACCACGGTTGGCTTCTACCGTGGCTGGCTGAAGGCCAGAGGCCATTGATGCCTAAGCCTCTTTACTGCAGCTCTCTAGGTCAGTGTTGTTCGCTTTCAGTCAGTCAGACACTCAAAGTTCAGGGATGAGCCGTGCTAGTCATCAGGTGATTAGGCCTCGGAATCCAGCTAATCGTGTTAACGCATCCTCTCGGCAGGTGAGACTTACACAACCCCTAAGGCTGCCCCTGTTTACTTGTAAAAGTAAAAGCTTCCTCCCGAGGTCCTCCACAGAGATAGCAGAAGAGCCTGCAATACTGAAACTTGCCTTCCTCTACAGGGACCTTTCTAAGATTTCCAACCCACACAAATGATTAGGCAACAGCTTGTTCTAAGTAGAGCACTAAAAGAGTTTGCTTTTTTAAGGAAAGAGATGGGAGAGAATTTAGTGACAGAAAGGAGAAAGGAGTCTGATAATCAACAAGGGATGAATGGATGGCTGAGTAAGCTTACATCTCTTGAGCACTGTAGGGGAGTCGTTTCGGTCTTTTAAGAATTAGATATGTCTTACTGTAGGTCATAGATCTCTCTAGCACTTCGGAAATTAGTTGTGGTCTAGCTTTTATCTGTCTTCCTTCCTCTCCCTCCAACACACACAGACATATGCACACATACACATACACACACACACACACACACGCATGCACACACACACATGCACAAATACTTACACAAACATACATTTGCATATTCCTCATTAGCTGAGAGTTTTTTCAACTTCCGCTCTCACTTGGTGTCTTTTTCATTTTGCTCTTCTGGCGAAAGGTGTGAAATGAGTGTATGAGCTCACTGTGAGGTGGGTTAGCAAGTTACTCTAGTCCACATCCTTTAGAAAACGAGAAATGACAAGCATCATATCAGTCACTCTTTTGGCCCTTAGGTGAACTGACTTGGTAGCTACTGTGTGTTCAAAGTACGAGAAAAAACGTACACACACTCATGCATGCACACACGCACACTTACATACACACACACAAACACACAGACATATTTGCTGATTGAAAACCAAAACAAATTGTGATTCTTGCAATCAATAAAAAACAGTCCACTTTCACTTCTGCTTTTTAGAGTGACTCTTGGCTGACCCATTTCATAGGTCTCCTCAGCTTCTGCTTTTCCTTTCTGATAAAAATATTCTTTGCATCTCCCACCCCCCACTCTTTCTCACACAGAGCTCAATCTACACTCAGGCGTGTGAAAACTCAGAATATTGGCCCTTGTGAGTGTTTGTCTATAGGCCTTTTCATACCAAAATGACACACTTCCGTTACTTTCTTCGGGTCTGTGAAACAGTTCCTAGAGCTGTCAACAATTTGCATTCAAGAGAAAAATATAAGTACACATTCACTTTCCTTTATACGTGCATAGCTCTGAGGGGGTGTGGGATGCATGTGTGCAGACTCACTTCCTTATTTAGGACTCATTTTTCCCTGAACGTTCACCTCTGGTTTCCCTTCTTGACAATTCAACAAAGACAATGTCGGTTCTAGTGATTTGGGAAAGTCCATATCCCACTGGACTTTGTCAGCTTCCAGGAGTAAGGCAGGTCTACTGGCAGGGGCTGGCTTTGATTGCAGGGAAAGGGAAAAGCAATAGAAACCAAGCAGATTCATAAGGTGACACAGAGTCTGGAGTTCACAGTTTTGCACAGTTTCCAGTCATTGCTAGATCAGATTCTCACACTTTTTTATACAGTGCTTACATGTACCACAATCTATAAAAAAGGTTGTAGTTGGTTCTGTTTTGCTCAGTTTGGTTCTGTTGATGAATTTGAAAATAAGAAAATAAATGTATATCTACATATACAGATCCACTTAGTGATAAACACCCACCAACATCACAAGCACTGCAACAGACACAGTCTCAGCAGTCTTGGGACAACCTCAACATCTTGAATGAACAATCAAGGTCTAGGGGAGAAGGGTGGGGATCGGAGGGGCTAAATGATAGACCCTCAACCCCACACCCCACACCCCCCACCTAAATACACCCCCCACTGCACCCCAGCCCTTGGAGTGTGCCAGCTGGAATGGGGACACGTGGCAGATGGAGCCGCTCTGCACCGGGCCTACACCAGAAGAGCAATAGGAGGAGGAGAAGTAGGTTAAGCCCCTAACGATTACTTTCGTTTGGAGGCTGCTGAAGACTCCTGCCAGCTCGCGCCACTGTCCTGCTCAGACAGGTTGTCTTAGGGTGGGGGTGGGGAGTGAGGGGGTGGCGTTGTTGCGTGGCTCCTATCCAATGGTCAAACGCATTCACTCAACACACTCACACACACACACCCCATTACCTAAACCCCCAGCAGTGAGCAGTTAATCACTCATTAGTCACGCAACGCTTGATGGACACAATCCCACTGTCACACTGACTCTCGTCTCACGACGTGCGATGTGATGCCAACCTTCGGAGCTCGTGTCTTTCCCTCGCTTTCCTTACCGCACCGCCCCTCCCCATCCTTAGTCAACAGGTTTCATTTTCATTTTCCTTTATCTCCCCAAATTTATTGTATTTAAGTAAAAAGTACAACATTAGTCACGCAAAGCTAGGGGAGGCCCAAATCACTCTAAACCGAATTGCGTTTTTGAAGATACACCCAAACTGAAACACTCAATATGTCTCTGTGGCCACATTTCTATCTCTTGATAAGGACAAGGGAAAGAAAGGACAGAGGCTCCTGTTAAAGAAAACCACAGATTTACTTTTGCTGCACACACACACACACACGGAACTTCTCTTTTACATCTGGCTGTCCCAGTTAACAGTTAACAACAGAACCACCAGGGGCTGGGGCTTGGAGTTTCTTTTTGTGTTGTTGGCCTGGGCTTCCTGTAATGGCATTGCAGGGTTGTTCAGGTAAGGCCAGTCACTAGGTCACTGTCACTGGGTCACCAGGTCAGTGGAGTAAGCCGTGGAGGGAAAGTGTAATTCCTCCTAAGTCATTTAACTCATTAAAGTGTGTCACTTTAGGACAAAGGCTGCTGAATGTCCATTTGAAAACAAAGACTTCATATAAAAATATGTACAGGTTAAATTGTTTCAAACTTGCTGGTGGGCTTAAAACAAAAACAGTGATGGCTGGTTGCATACTATACAGCATCTCCGTTTTAAAACAGCTGGATTTAAATATTTTTTCCCTCTACAGGTCACAGGGGTGTTTAGTAAGGAGTACATTCCTCAAGGGACTCGTTTCGGACCTCTTCAGGGAGACATTTACACCAAAGACAACGTTCCATCTCAGGCCAACCGCAAATACTTCTGGAGGGTAAGTCTGAGCTAATCATCTGAGACACACACACTATTGAACTCTTCCACAGAATTTTGGTGGAAAGGGTTGTGGCCAAATGCCAAATCCACAAACACCCACTCACATCACAGCGGCCCAGCTATGACAGCACCTTACCTTAACTATGCACAGAAGAGACACACACACCACACACACAAATGCACAGAGAGAGAGAGAGAGAGAGAGAGAAAGAGAGAGAGAGAGAGAGAGAAGAAAAAGAAGAGAAAGAGAAAAAGAGAGAAAATCTCTTTGGCTACCTTTGGTTTCCTTGCATCTGTTAGCAGTATGATACTTACGGTCAATGAGGTCCAGGGGCTCTTTGTGTTAGACATGGAAGGCCTATTCTGGTTTGTTGGCGAAGGGAAAAGTTAGAACTGCTACACATGCAAACCCACACAACCACCTCTAACACCCCCACCACATAAACACACACACGCTCATGCACAAACGGTATTTCTTCACTTCTGTGATAGTGCCGTTTTCATTCTCGGATGTAGCATGTGAGTTTGTCTGCCACCTCATTCACATGCAAACACACACACACACACTCACTGACCAGGTTTTTCGTAACCATCTATCTATCTATCTACGTGACTTCCTCTGAATTACTTTCTTTGTAGTGGGTTGTGTATCAATACCTTTTCTAAAAGGGCTGTGTGTTTCTCCCTATTTCCCCCAAAATGAAAGACTACTTCAACAACTGTTTCGCCCTTTGTGTCACATTGGAGTTTTTCCCCCTTCTCTTACCATACATTTCCCTAGTCATCCTTTGTTCATTTTTTTTAACCGCGCTTGTGCTTTCCTCTACGTTTCCGTTTGAACAAAAAAAAAAAAAACACACACACATCCAGTTTCTGTCTTCAGTGAGAGTGCTCTGGGAGAATGCCAAGACACGTTCACGTGACTATGACAGGTGTGTGCTTGTGTGCATGAGTGTGTGTTTCTGTCATTGCGTCACTCACATAAAACACTCCCTCTCTACGAGTGAGGTGGGGGGGGTGGAGTCTTACGGGAGTCTTACGGCACTGAAAAATCCCCTCCTTGTGAGCCAGTTTATGGGTGTGTGTTTTGACATTGTATCTCCTCCCCACTCCCACGCCCCTTAGTGTGTCTTTTTATAAGACTGTAGCCACTGATTTGACACCAATAACAGAAAACCAACACACACACACACAACCACAACTGCGCACAGCCTCATACAGACAAGGTCCAGAGTGGTACAGACAGAAGCAAGCAGTGTTGAGGAAAAAAGAAAGTGTGTGAGAAAGGAAAGAAACAGAAGACAAATACAGAAGGGATTAGAGATCAGCATTCTGTACATGGCAGAGGTGACTGGCTTTTCAACTTTTTAAGCAGGCTTGGCTGTCCACTGGAATACCCCTTTGGTCAGTCAGGTCCACTAGTGGTCCACTGGTGTTTCAGCAGTTGGGAGAGATAGTTGTTTTTATTTAGTTTAATTTATTTGTTTAATTTATTCAGAATCAAATTATTATTTTGTTTGTTCACAAATTAGATTGTTGCGTAGAGGAAGATAACTTCACTTTGGATAGCTGCACAAGATGCAGCGCAGAAGTTACACAGTTTGATGGGCTAATGTTATGTTTATTTTTAGATAAGCGATATAAAGGAATTATAACTATTGAACATATTGTGGAACTGAGGAAAAGTTATGGCTAGAATTTAAATGTGTTTGTCTGCAATAGTTTGAATGAGTAGATAATGGGTAGAAGAAGTCTAAAGACGAGGACTAAATTCATGCAGTTTGTCTGATCAGCTTTGCTCATGAGATTGTCTTCTCGCCTTCTCTTCTTTTCTCTTCTCCCACCATTTCCTCTATTTCGCTCTGAACAGATTTACTCAGGAGGAGAGCTTCTTCACTTTATCGACGGCTATGACGTGCGCCACAGCAACTGGATGCGCTTTGTCAACCCAGCGCGCTCGCTGGCCGAGCAGAACCTGGTGGCCTGCCAGAACGGACGGGACATCTTCTTCTACACCATGAAACCCGTGGAGCCCCAGCAGGAGCTGCTGGTCTGGTACAGCCAGGAGTTCTCCCAAAGGCTGTGCAGCCAGGCAGAGGATGAGAAGCAGCAGCTCAAGCACAGTAAGTCTAATGTTTCGTGGACTTGATAAATGGTGTTTATTTGTTCTTTTGCCACTGATTATGTAAAAGTCTGGCTTCAGAAAGTAAAAGTCCTCCCGTACTGTAGGTAATTTCATTAATTGGCTCATCTACCTGGCTGAGGATTTGTGCCAATTAGAATCAGCCAGTTTATTTGGAGCAAATATGTGACTTTTACTTTCTAAAGCCGGACTTTTACACATCTGATTACGTCTAGTTGTATTCTGAGGTTTTACATCTTAATACACATTTCAAGAATGACTCAGAACAAAGTTTCTTAAGGACTGTGAGGTACTCACAAGATGTAAAAGATAGTGTCCAGCGTCCAGCTAACAAGATCTCAACATATATGTTTCAATGAGACCTTTGAGATACTGTAGTGTCACTGACTGGAAACAATTACTTATTGCTCTTATAGGGAAGATTACAGGGTGTAGATAAGGGCTGTCAGCTATCTGTGTCATCCGTAATCGTCTAAATCAGTCATGCCAAAACAAAAAGCAGTCTGCTGAATAACAATGTACCAACATCAAAGAGATTCTCATCTGGTAGCACGTGTCTGTGTGTATGTGACAGAGTGAGAAAGTATGTGTGTGTGGTAATCATGTGGGGGGGGTGTTAGTTCCAACATTCAATGCTTTGATTTATCAGTCACGTCCTCAGCATCTATTTTAGAACGAGACTAAGGAATGGAAAGTGATATGGATCAAGATAAGGAGTGTGGACTGTGGCCCAGTTCCTAGTTCCCATCTTACTCACTGGCATTACCTGAGTCACAATGCTACTGTATGTCCAGGTCTACTGAAGGATTTGCGGTGACTCTTACAGTCAGTAATTATCCCAAGTAAGAATGGAAGGTCCCTCTTGCTTTTGAAAGCATGGAACCAGGAAATTCAGAAAATTCTCAACTGCTCGTAAAGTCACATGATAAGACGCCTGAGGACTAATAAATAAAGTGTCACACGACATGATTTTTATTCTCCTCTGACTCATGCCAGCAAGGTCACTCAGAGACATGAAAATATTTAATTCCATCTTTACTCTCTTTTTCTGAATATCAAGAAATGCTGATAGATTTATTACAGATTGAGTTGCAGACACTTATACAGAAATGGATAGGCGAATGGATATTTGGATATATAGAAATGGATAGGCGAATATATTGTGTTTGTGCAAAAAAATCCTTTACTGCTAGTAACAGTGTCCATAATTAAACCCTTTATATATCATACCAGGGCTCTGTAAACTGCTATGCCTCATGGAGAAAATGTCAAAATATTGTGCAGAGAGCTGATAGTATTGTTATGCGTCAACTGTAGTAAAGATCTCAAATGCCAGTTTTGCTTGACATTTCAACAACAAAGTTTACTGTAACCGTGACTTAATATGGTTTTGAAAGGGGTTACTGTTTTCATTTTCCTTTTCTTAGTGATGACAGACAGCTAGAGTGACTGCCTGTAAATTCTGTTAGCACATACTACAATGGAATTTATCCCTCACTACAATACTGTTATTTTTTTATGCCTATCTAAATGAAGCCTGACAGCGAGTTCTCGACTACAACTAATATCGAATGTCATTTACTGGATATTAAAAAAATATCCCGCCCTTTGTTCCTTTCGGCATGTGTTTTATCCCGTTTACGTTTACGGAACATTTGGCTGTGGCTATCACTATTGGTCACAAAAGGTAAAGAGAGAGAAGAGAAAGGACACACACACACACACTCACACACACACACACTCTCTCCATTATTTTCAGAAGCACACTAGGCCACCCACACACAGCCCCAATTCAGACGACGTAGACTCCCACACAGTAATTACACTGGCTAATCAGTGATAGCAGTACTACCACAACGTCATACAGAAACTCAGCAAAATATCTCCTTACTGTCATCCAAAAACTGAAAGCGTCACCATTTACCATAAGTGGGCAGGAAGGGAGGATGTGAGAGGGAGTGAGGGCGAGCGTGTTTACTGAAGGAGTGAACTTGCTACACGAGTCATCCCTGAGAGTTATGTCACCATGAGCTCACCATGACTTTGGACTTTAAGTTAAGTTTTATAATGGGCTTTTATGATGGCCTTTCCTTTGGTATGTGGAAAAGAAAACAATGACTGGAATTTCAGAATTTCAAAGCTCATAAAAGTCTAAAAGTCTCTCACCCACTATCACACTTGAATTAATGTGAATTAAAAACCTTCTCTTACTTTCTCTACCCTCTCTATAGAGCACTTCGTTGAGCCCCGAAGGCAGCATCTACCTCACTGGGCCTTCAGTGTAAAGCCACCACTGAGCCCGGCATGGTCGAGGAGCGACGAGGAGGAAGAGGACAAGAAGAAGGAAGAAAGGAATGAGATGAGTGATGAGTCCTCTGATGAGAAGATCGATGTGGTTGGAATCCTAGAAAGGGACACTCCACCTGACACACCTGAAGAACAACAGGTCATGGACTTTAGTAAAAAAATTGAGAAAGAGGGAGATGACACCATCACTGACATTCCAGAACCCAACTCTGTGCCCTCCCCTCAATCCAACATCAGGGAGACCAGCCTGGGCAATCAGGTCTTCCGAAGCTCCCCTCCTCCAGCCCCAGAGCTCCCCCTACACTTGCACGGCCTCTACAACCATCGCGAGGGCTTGGTGTCCTCCTACCCTCTATATCCTCCCCCCAGACCCCTCCATCCACCTCCGTACCAGCTCCTTCCTCCATACCATCCCCACTACCATCCTCTACTCTTGCCCCAGTATTCCTCTCCTTTCTCTGGGGTGATCCCTTCCAGAGGTCCCCTACGGTTCCAATCCTTCCTGGGCAGCGAGGGTCTGCCTTTCCCCTCTGTGGCTCAGTCTGGCTTGCCCAGCTTGCCCTACCCACATCCACCACATGGGGGCCTGAAGGAGCGCCCCCCAAACACCTCTCCTCCAAGTGGGGCCCCTGCCACGCCAGAGCTCTCCCCAATTCCAAAACACTCCCCAGAGTCCCAGCAGTTCCACTTCTCACCCACCCACTTCTCATCGGGATGTGACGAGGCTATCAACCTCAGTCTGGCCAACGGAAAAAGCAGTCCTTCAGCCCGCTGTGAGACACCTGGCTACAAGTCCCTGCCCTATCCTCTGAAAAAGCAAAATGGCAAGATCAAGTATGAGTGCAACATCTGCCTCAAGACGTTCGGACAGCTCTCTAACCTAAAGGTAAATTTAAATCACACTATTCTGTCTCCACCTTTTGCTGCATATGTGGTCAAAGCTTTCAGCCAGGTGTGTTTCCTGTCTGACCTCATGTTCTCATGTTATAGGTGCATCTGCGTGTCCACAGTGGGGAGAGGCCATTCCAGTGCCACCTCTGCAAGAAGAGCTTCACCCAACTAGCCCATCTTCAGAAGCATCACCTCGTCCATACCGGAGAGAAACCTCACGAGTGCCAGGTGAGTCAGTTCATCAGTTAATTCCATTCCGTCTGGGCGCCGCCATGTATCTGTTTTGTTTTGGCCTGTCACACTGTGACACACTGCGGTGCCACATGAATCAGCACTTATCAGCCAAGGTACTTTCACCTCACCTTTGGCGGTGTAAGTCTAGGAATCCTTGACCTTTTGTCAGGCACTGTTGGCACACAGGGTGTGCTGGAGGCATTTATTCTTGTGGCACTCTCCATGACGTCAAGTTGAGCAAGTTGTGAAAAGAAAATAAACAAAAAGGAGCAGGCCGGGACTAAACGTCTGGTAACAGGGAGGGCACTGCTTTAATGTCAATAGAGACTCTCTGGGAACAATGTGAATGCACTTATAACCTTCTTTTATCTTTTGGGTGTTGTTTTTCAATCTGTATCAAGATAGGGAATAACCTGTTTGGTTATGTCTTTTGTTTTCCTCTTTCTGACTCTCTCTCCCTCTTTTTTGTCTCTTGTTCTGTTGTGCAGGTGTGTCATAAGCGGTTCAGCAGCACCAGCAACCTGAAGACACACTTGCGGCTCCACTCTGGTGAGAAGCCGTATCAGTGCAAGCTGTGCGGCACCAAGTTCACCCAGTACATCCACCTGAAGCTGCACCGCCGGTTGCACAGCTCCCGCGAGCACCCACATCGCTGCGCCCACTGCATGACAGCCTTCCTCCACCTGCCCAGCCTCCACCTCCACCAGCGCCTCTGCTGCTTGGCATCCTCCCCCGCCCTGTCCCCAAATGCCCATCACCCCTCTTTGGTCGACCTGCAGACGGTGGGCCAGCTCCTGGAAAAATTTGACACCAGCCCCGAGGCAGAGTCCCTGGTCCGGAGCTCCGCGTTCAGCCATGGGGATGGCGAAGAGGCTCTGGAGCGTTGGCTGGCCGCGAGTATGGAGGGCCGAGAGGGGAAGGAAGACCATGGCACAGAGAGGCGACTTCTCCAGGCGCTGGCCGCCAAACACAGCCCTACTGCTGGCCACCAGGAACGGGCAAGCGTGGTGCACTTTCACCCCAGGCCCCCTGGGATCAAGACAGAGGTGTAACATGGGACTGATCAAAGGACAATTTGACTGATAAAATGAGAGTTAGAGGTTCTTAGAGTGACATCCTTCTCAAAACAAGAGCCATGCCAAATATAAAAGCAAGCAAAATGTATTTTTGTTAATACTGTTGTTGTTGTTGATGATAAAACTTATTTTTAAAGAACAAAAAGAGAGAGATACCGAGGAACAAACCAAATTGAGAGCGGCACCAAACAATGTGAGAATTCCAAAGATGGCAGAGGCGGGATTTCCACCCTGACTCTGGCACTTTATACTGTATATGTGAAAGAGAGGGCTTCCCACTCCTGCTTGTCATGACCATGTTAAACTGTTGTTGAGCTGTAAATTAATATAATTAATGTTTTAACTTATTGATAAAAGGTCTTTTCTTTTGTTGCTGCTGGTAAGCAGTTTTTAGATTTTTGTTTTTTGTTTTTTTTTGCGCTTGATTTGATAGATTAATTATCAAAGGCACTGGTATTTCTGAGGAATAGGGGCAATTCTCAGGAACTCAGGAAGACTTGAGTGTGTATTTTCACATTCACTCGTCTGTACAGGTGTGTATTCATGCGTGTGAAAGACAGAGGGTAGGCTTAACCCTCTGTGTTTACCAAAGACAGAGCAGGGCTTTTCTTGAGTTCAGCTACAGACTTTATCACATCAAGATCATAGTTTCTCAGAAGGAAATGGTGACAGAATATAGCATGAAGATTGCATCCGTTGCTCTCTGACACCAGACCTTTTTAGCGTTGCAGATGATGTATTTGTGTTAGCATTCTGTTTATTCGCATGGGAACAGACAGCAGCCTGTTTGCTCAGGGCAACGTCCCTGTGTTGAATGACAATCACTGGATGAACAATTTGCAGGGACAATTATTTAACTTATTACAGGTTCATATTGCAATTGACCCTAAATAGTAGCAGCAGCTTGTGATACTGCACTCTTCAAAAGACTATTTTTCAGTTTGTTGTTTGTTTTCTTTATTTATGACTGTTTGAGAGCTTTACATATTTTTTATTTCTGTTCATATATAATGTAACCACGAGGACTAGGGGCTTTCATATGTTGGGTACATTGCTCCATTTTGTTACTTTTAGGAATCTCAAGATTTATATAAACCAAAAGTTTAAAAGACAGAAAAATAAAAATGATAGACAAAACAGCACCCTCATATAAGAGATTCAGAATCTCAACTGTGAGAATGAACCAATATTTTCTTGATGTGCTATAATTAGTGTTGAAAAAAGCAATCTACTGTTACGTTCTTGATGGCACCATGGTTCCAAAACTGAACTTAAATAATTACGAATGTGTTGTCATTTTTTGTAGGGCATTTTTGTACATCCATGTAAATGTAGCCTATTTTTGTCTCAGTTTGTAATATGTTGATACTTTATATGTGAGAAGCTATTTTCATTAAACTTTTGTAAGTAAAGTAACACTGAAGGTGTTTTTGTCTTTGTGCTAATGTATCCTCAAACACAACATCAACTGAAGACTGATTAATTGTCTTGTCGGTCAAACATTAGCTTGTAACCGTAGCTTGTAAAGCATTTTACTCCCCCGACTCCCACAACTGACTGACTCTCATGATTCCTAGAAAGCATGGGAACCGAGACCAGAAGGCTAGTGTGGGGTGGAATTCACATCAAGCAAACACTTCTACTTTTCACATCCCATATGAAAAGGAAAATCATGAATTTACTTAACTTCAGTTAGGTAATGGGGAATTCAGCAGTGTTTTGAAGAAGGATGTACTATTAGTTGAGAGAGAGATTAAGGTTCAGAGGTTTGAAACAGAAATGGGTAAAAAAAAAAATTTGGCAAAAAAGGGAGTTCTATCGCTAATACTGTTAAACATTGCTAACAGTCAGGCTACACCAGACATGCAACTGAAGCATTCTGTTCGCCGAGTGTATGCTGCAACAATTAGTTTCCACTATAATCAATGGAACTGGCTACAGCAGACGTGATAACAGAGTGTATGGATACTTCCACTTTTATTGCTTTTATAAAACTTGATCAATTTAATTTGGCCTTTTTTACAACAATTTACAAAAATCCCCTCTTTAATGTCAAAGTGAAAGCAGATTTCTACAAAGTAATGTTCATTAATTAAAAATATATAATGCAAAATAAGTGATTGCATAAATACCCCCCCCCCCCTTAAAGTAGCTGACCTAAATCAACAGTGGTCCAGCTAATAGTCTCACAATTAGTGAAATGGAGATTGCCTGAGATTCCATTTATTAAAGCAATAAAAGGGGAGATATCCAAAGGGTATCAAACCAAACTCAGTTGAAATAGAATTATGCATGGTCAATATCTTTTCAGTGTACATTGCTATTGTTTTGTAAAATCCCCTTTTTTTTTTTGTTCAGAATGTACTTCCATTCTACATTGAACAATATATTTCCAACCAAACAGGTTTCTGTTGGCACGAGTTAGAAAGCAGTTACAGTAAAGGGCTTGCATGTGGACTTCTGTGAGTTTGTTGTTACTCTCTTTTCTTCCGTCATAATTAGAATGTGTTTTTTTGGCCTTCTACACAGGGGTGCGGGTGTATCTGTAGTGCATCTCAGACTATTTCAAACAGGCTTATGGAGCGCAGACACTGAGACTGAGTGTGAGACTTCAGTGGCCGGGGCCCACGTCCCGTGGAGGAAGTGTGTGAAAGGCTAAGGCCAGCAGGAGGCTGTGGCTTTAGAGACAGCGGTACGCTATGTTACTAGTTCAGGTAACGGCAAAGATGCAACAAACGGAAACAAGAGAATGAGAGAGGGGCAAGAAAGAGCAAGGGGATAACATACAGACAAAGACAGAGAGAATGTGGTTCAATTCGCCAAACTTGTGGTGAAGTTAAAAGTTAAGGTGTAACAGTGCATTAATGTGCATGAACTCAAATGAGCATTAACTTCTGATACCCGAATGCCATGTCCATCATCCCTTGCTTAAATGTATAATTTCACCACAATCCACCATAGTTATTTTCGACCAAGTAGGCTAACTGGTTTTAAAAGCTGATCAGTTGATCACATCATATCAACCAAAGAACAGCATGTTTGTTTGCCCTTTTCAGACACTTATCTTCTGTGTGCACAATTCTTTTTTGCCATGACTCAATTGAGATCTCGCCTTGAAAATAAGCCAGAACACAGCATTTGGCTAAGCAGTGCATTATATACTGTATGCAGCAAGTAGGCCTATTGCAAAATATTACAATTTAATTGGACTAAGCTTGGTAGCTTCACCAGTTTCTTTAGTGACCAGCTGTTCAATACTGTTACCAAACATCAAATACCAATATCGGTATTGATACTGATTCAAATGTGAAAGGTACCCAACCCTAGTAGCCTACCTGTTATAGTCTGAAGCAGCATGCAGGTGCAAATCTGGACATTACAGAGTGGGTGGGTGCGTTCAAGAGAGTTCATCACCAGGTTAGTCTACATACATTGGAAAGTGTGCCTGTGTGTGTTGAGCTTCAGGTTTCTTGTTTACACACCAATTGTCATGCTTCACTGATGCATGTTTTTCTCTGCAACTTCCTGCCTCTGAGCCGTGTCTGTCCACTTAAAGAAATCAAGACACACGTCATTCTAGTACAGATTCTCATATTACAAAAAAGTTTAAACCCTATTCAGTAGCATGATCTTCAGGGGAAAAAAATATGGCAAAAATAGATCAAAGGTGGTATGACAACAGTAATCTAGGCTAAGAGCCAAACCGGGTAAAGTTTGATTTCCCTGGAATGGCAAATCAAACCTCACCTGATGCTTGCAACAATGAGCAATGAGGAAACTAAAATTCGTCTGTACTCCACCACAGGTATGTGCCGTGTACCTGCCTTTAAAGAGAAATCCGGCTATTTTTCACATAGATCTCTGTTTCTCAAGGTTACCGAGTACTGTCGGTATGGAAAAAAAAAACAGAAAACAATCAGTTTTACCTAGCTTGAGTTGCTGGAGCCAGCGGCTAAAGCAGCCCGGCATATAGCTCCACACTATGGGGGCATGTTTGTGAGCCCCCATGTTTATGCACCCAGAGTGTAGCACCGGATTTCTCCTTTAGAGGTGCTCTAAGCGATCACAAGTTTTTAGGCCAAAACATTTTTGGTCACATACAGCAAACATCTCCTCACTCTCCGCTAGCTGCCTGTCCCCTGAACACACTGTAAAAACCCATGTGCAACCTGCACCACGAAATATAACAAACAGTGTTCCAGCCAATAACCGACGAGATGCGAGTTTCGTTTTTCATGTGACGTATTCTAGGTTCTATAGCTTTGTTTACCACCTGGTAGGCAAGGGACAAGTTGAGCCCATTGAACATCGTTGTCTGCAGCTGCCTCTCAGTAGGCTACATCTCTGTATTTCAGCAATATCAACATTTCAGGCATCAATAAAGGTGATGATGAAACGTTATCCCATTGTTCAATATTTGCTAGCCTGTCACAGGAACGTTATTTCGCTAAAATCGCCCTGATTTGGTGCATTGATCTGTATCGCTAACGTTATGGGAGAACCTGCATGTAGCCTATGGTAGCCTAACTTTTTTTCTCTGTTCAAAACTCGGTTTACACGAAGACGATAGACTTTCTTAGAAGCTGTGAAATTTGGCCAGAAAGGAACATGTCTTCCCTCTGAAAGTTGACACAAAATCAAACAATATTTGATAATTTAACTTGAACTGAACAGCGACAGGTTTTGGTAGGCAGTAGACTCAGCAGACGTTAAAACGGTAGCTTACATAGCCATGCAGCGACATCATGTAACATTATGTCGTTAAAGTCATGAATCCTGTAACATATTATAACATATAACAACGATGACTCATTCGAAGACGATCTGCATGGATATATAACCACCCAGAAAAACTCAGAATGTGAGTGATAAAGTTCATTAATTGTATGAAACCTTTTTACTAGTTCATTGCAGCATCGGCTATATTAGGCTGTTATGCTAGCTCAGCCTTTAAATATGCTGTTATTTTATTCATGTGGACTTGATTAAACGGGTAAAGATAATTCATAGACTGCTTATTTCTTACATGACTGAAGCAGTAGCCTAGGTTCAACAGTGGTGTTTGAGGTTGCTGTGTTAAGTTGTTGTGTGTGATCGCTAAACAATTCATAGGATCAAATCAGTTTATTTTGACAGACGGGAGTTAGCCTAACTGACCTGTAGGCTATAGCACATAAGCCTATTCTGTTTTCATTTATTAGCATTTGTTGTGATCAAATGACACTCATGATAACGTGAAATAGGACAGGAGATAGGTGATGTCCACAAGCACGAATTTCACGTGACAAATTAGAACAAACTAAAAAAAAATCTTGCCATGTTTAAAATGCTGCACTTTTTCCCTTCATAGCCTATCTCTGGCAATTCATTTTTGGATGACTGTAGATAGTTGTATTTTAGCCTACGTCTTCGTAGACAGTAGGCTACACCATTAGGCCATCTTGAGAATAAAAGACTTCACAGCTGCTAACGATCATCCTCCACAACCACGAGGATAGGTAGGCTAAACGGTCGTTCGTTGCCTTTTTGCTTCTTATTGTAAAACCAACTGTTAGGGCATACACAAGTGGTCGGCATCCCGGTCAATATTTGATTTCAATTTTGAAGCTATTTGTAACTATGTGTAGCCTATGCAACCCGACTGTTGTAGGCTTGCCTACCACTCTCTGCAGTGCCTTGCCTACCACTCTAGTTGTAAACAAACGGTCACATGACATTATGATGTAGGTGCAAAACCTTAATAGAGTAAAGAAGTGTGAAGTTCTGTTTCCATGACGGCAGTCACTGGATCTAAACAAACTTTCGAAGTGGCTTCATAGCATTGAATGTTGACATGTGGGATTGTTTCTGGCTAATAAATTGTTTAAAGCTTAGCCACATGTAACACAGATTCCCTGGCAGGAGTAAAGAAACAAAATTCCAGTGAATATCTCACGTCTTATCAAAGACTGGCGGCTGAATGACATTTTTTGTCTCAAAAATAAAGCCAAGACACCTCTGTGCATTTAAGGATTTTAACCGAATGCTGTGAAGTTACATGCAGGTCTCTTTTACGGAGGAAACCCATGCTAAAATAAAACTCTGTAGTCACAAATTTGATCGTGTTGGAATATATGTTGTAGTAGCCCATGTGATTCCCACTGTGTAAAAAAAAAAAATACTAGCGTCTTCGAAACGTTGTCAAATTATTTAAATAGATTAAGAAAGCCACCGCTATGGTGGATACTGTGGTTAGATTGATTTGTTTAGATCCAGTGAAATTGCTGCCTTGACAATGCTACGTCATGGCTTCGGGACTCTATTGCACGGCAGGGAGGGGGAGGGAGTAGCGAGCTAGCTCTCTGTTTTGTCTGAACGTCAACAGAAGTGATGTTGCCCAACATCGCTTATAGTGTCTTTAACATACATTCATATAGTACATTTCGCAATGTTTTATGCTAAATGTACAGGCCACTGCACATCTGCACACGTTTTTTTTCTTCCTATTTATAAAAGTTGATGCTTGCTAATGACTGGTGGACGAAGTTTGTCTTGGCTATTCTCGCTCAGAGACTGGTTAAAAACCGGTCTTCTTATATTCTTGTAAGAAATCTTACCATTTTTTCCAGTAACTTAGAGCTGAATGGAAGTATTAATACTACCCCTTTGGAATAGTTTTAGTCAACATCTTTGTAGCATCTGACAAATTTCTGTTGCCTTCAAAGTGCTCTATCTTCTCAACAGAAGAATATACAATTTAAAATAATAAAATCTGATTCATGTTCTGATGATCGGAAGTCTTCATGGAAGATAATGCTGAGCACTATGTACGAGACCCATGTGAAAGAAATCAAAAATAGCCTGAAGGAAGTAAAATAGCCCATCATATAGTCACATGCTTAAGATGCTTACAAAAAAGTAATCATGCTACAAAATGCTAGGTCACATTCCTTACAGTACTCTATCACATGTGTATGACTGTGTGTCTGATTATTGAAAAATATATATAAAAAAGTTACAGGTTATGTGGTTTTCTTTACCATGTCTAACTAATTGAGAAACCATTGGTGTCATCCACCTCACTGTCATAAGATTAAGGGAGAATTACAAAAGCGGCTCTTTACAAGCTGTACTTTAATTTTGTAGCTGTAGCTACAAACTCGAAACATCTTTCATTTTAAGCTTCTTTAACTCTCAACAGTATCAAATCATGCATCATGCATGACTGACAAGAACTCAAGAGTAGTATTGATTAGATGTGATAACTATACAGTGTAGAACAGAAATTAGAAAATGACTAAGAAACAGCTGGTTTCTCTTTGACAGTTTTTCTCTCTATCTTTGACACGCACAAAAACACTCACACATTCATACCAAGCCTACAAACACACACACACACACACACACACACACACACACTCAAACATAAAGGTCAGTGTACAAATGCTGAAACTGAGATGGTGTGTCACAGAGGTTTGAAATCAGTTGCATGTGACTCGATAAGCACATCTTCTCATAAGTGTGTCATAAATGACTGTCGATAGTGTGCATGCACCACTTGCAGTTCAGAACGGCTACTGTGTGTACACAAAAACTGGCGGCGGGGGTGTCTACATTTTTGTGATTAGATACTTTTTCATGATCTTGAGTCTTCAGCCAACATAGGCATAGGCTTTTTATCAAAAAATACAAACTAATGAACTTATTATTTAAAAAAAAAAAAAGACTGGAGAAACCATTTATCCTGAATAGAGTGATGGAGAGGAGAAGCAGAGGGACTGCATCATGATAGGTAATTAATGGGTGGTTGCGTGCATATGGTGGTGGGCCTCTTTGGAAACAAGTCCAGAGCCTTTTTTCAGTCCCAGTTCGTCCCTGACCACAAGAGGTTTAATATTTGGGGCTTTGCAGCAACCCCACTATGACTGGAACTTAAACTATCTCAGCTCCGAACAACAGGCAATATCTGCTGAGGTGTTACTCCATCTAATATTACTAGGATACTACTGCTATCTATTTAGTCCTGCTACTGCTGGACTATTTTAGTACACAACATTTAAGTACAGATGCAAAAGAGGACAGAAAGACAAAAAAGGTGTTTTGGTCTGTTTTGTTTTTCTTGCTCTCACATGGCTTTCTGTGATACATTACCAATGTCTTTCATAGCCATGTAGTGCTAAGTGCTTTTAATGGCGGCCTAATTGATGGTTGCAGGGTGGTTACAGGGTGTCATTAAAAAAAAAAGACAAAACAAACTAAACTATAGACTAACCTGCACATATACTGCTGTTGGCCACATCACATCTCATTGATGAGCAACACTCCACTGACGCCCTCTACTGTCTAAAATAGGCAACTCAATAAGGCCTCTGTCTCTCTCTTTTAAAGGTGCTCTAAGCCAGTGGTTCTCAAATGGGGGTACGTGAGATTTTAAAATATACATATATTTAAAAAGTAGAATCCATGCAAAAAAACTTTTATTAAAAAAACAATTATTTAATAAATATTTTAGGAAAATATAAGTTCATAAAATGAATTTTATATTTCAGTAGGCTATTCATTATCCTAAAAACCCAGAGTCCCCCCCATACCAGGGTGGTTCGACCCAACCTGTCACATGCCACCCACCATCACCTGTCAATCACTGTCAAAACTCAAACTATGGATAGGGGGTTACTTATCTGAAAAAATATTTCACAGGGGGTACATCATTGAAAAAAGGTTGAGAACCACTGCTCTAAGCGATGTCATATGTTTTTTAGGCTAAAACATTTTTTGTCACTTACAGCAAACATCACCTCACCATCTGCTAGCTGCCTGTGTCCTGAATACACTATAAAAAATGTGTCTCTGTGGACAACCCAGGCTCTGAAAACAGCCACAAAACAACTTTTTTGTGAAAGGCTATTTAGCATCGCAGGACTTTTCTTCAGTCCAAGAAGAGTAAGACTGAATCAGGGTAATCGGGAGAATTCACGGTGGGCCGCTTCACTTTTGACATTGGTCACGTCTATCTTTTCTTAAAGTAGGACATGTTCCGCATTCTGTGCATGACAACAATGCAATGACTCTGCAAGGGTTGTAGCCTACGTGAGGGAGTTCTCCCCTCCTAAAACGAGTTGGTTGGGTCCATAGCCCTTTTTTCCCAAAAAGTTTTCTCAGATACAGATAGCCGAGCCGGCCCTACAGTAGACACAAGCGTCAGGAAGGATGGATGGTAGAAAGAGGCCAGGAGAGACTGAGCAGCAGATCAACCAGTCGACCACTGAAAATGATGAGCCCGAAATTAGTGATGAGGAGGCCATGACTACAGGGACAAGTAGAGAGGATAAATTAAAGTTATTTAATGTAAGAAAGAGCAATTACCCGACATGATAAACCTATATGCCTTGTTTGCTCAGAAGAGACTAAAGGAGTAGGCTAAATCACCAAACAACAACCTACCCATGCAAAAAACATGTAGCCTAAACATTAGTTCAATATGCCTCTTTGTGGAAGCATGGGATAGGCTACATTTCAAAGGCTTTCTTTCTTTCTTTCTTTCTGTTTTTGTTAACTTGTGGAATAGTGGAATATTTTTTTGTTAACTTCTCAGTTGAAGTGAATTATTATATAACCTTTACATATTTGTTGAACCATGGTACTAATAAAAACTACAGGATAGTAAGAGCTGAAATGTTGCTTCATTTATCCAATTTCCACCACTATGGAAAACGTGTGCCGGTCTTGGGCCTGAAACTCCCGAGCACTGAATTCTGGCAACTTTGAAAACCAGCTTCTTTTGAAGATGAACAGACACCTTTTCAGTTTCAACTAATGACTGGCATATTAGTAGCTGCTGGACATAGGTGGCATGTGTGTGTGTGTGTGAGAGTGAGATGGTGACCTGGGGAGTAAGCCCTAGAAATGCTCATACCACATGACCAAAATGTTCTCCCTACCAGCAGGTCATTTTTTTTTAAGAAATAAGTTATTTATTTTTCATTTTTACATGAAGTTCATACAAAAGTGACATTTCTGTTTCTGTTTTTTTCTTTGATGTCAGCTCTAAAAATATGCTTTTTGTTCTTTGAACTTAAAAGAATTGTGCCTGAAAAGTCCTAGAAAAGAATGTGATTTTGATTTGATGAGTGAGATTAAGAAGATATGGGAACCCTGAATATGCTTTATGCTTTACTATAAGAAAGCCAAAATAAAGTTCACAATAAAAGTCCAAATTAAAACCACTTGCTTTTTACTTTTACTGCAAATACAAGAACATTAAATATCAGAAAATTACTTTTGATACTTAAGTACAGTATATATCAGATACTTTAAGACTTTTACTTAAGTAATATTCTAAAATGTATCTTTCACTTGTACCAAAGTCTTTTTTTAGCACGATACTTGTACTTTTACTCAAGTATTGCTTTCTAGTACTTTATACAACCCTGCGGACAGGTCTCAAGGTTCTACCTCTCCACACCTATAGGGCAGCACTCTGAACCCTGTGGGAAAATGGGGGGAAAAGATGTACTGATGTATATCAGCCAACCCAAAGGAAGAGTCACCCATGGCTATACTGTAGGCTACATTAGGCAGAGCACTTCCAGGAACTAAAAAGGAGCTGTTATTCACTGAATTGGTAGTAGATCTCTGCTGAAATAAAGATTTCCCACTTTATTCAGGCATCAAAATCTCAGCATATGTAACAGGATTAAGGGGTGGGGCGCCCCATAATCACTGCCTAATTGGTTAGCCAATAAGTTTACCTGGATACCATATAAAATGGTAGGTAGCGTTTGCCCAGGTGGAAACCTGCCTCTGCCCAACGCACGCCTTCCTGCCGGCCGCCAGCATGAGATCTCAGTGTTTTTCTCCCTCTTGCTACCGTTTTGACTTGTTTCGGGAGGTTTATATCTGCAATCCTGGTTTTACAGCACCATCCATTGCTTGCCTCACTGGCCTCCGTGCTGTCTTGGTGCATGGCTAGTTCTTACTTACACCCTCCCTCAAGTGATGAGTCGCTGCTACACTGGTATGTAGCCTATTGAGGTATTTAACTTGTTTCTCATGTTTGTCTGGTTTTAATCTTATTTTTGTTGTGCATTGTACTGTAGGTGTTGTGGGCCTAAGTCATCTGGACATGCATTGTGCTTACTGCATACTGTATATAATGTGTTATACCTGTTCGTTGTCGTTCCAGTGTAGCCAGTGACGGCTGAGTCGGGTTAGCAAATTATACAGTCACGAGTGGTCTATTTCCGAAGCTGCAATGTACGACGGAGTATTAGGGCCACACGTGAAGAAATTTTTTTTTTTTTTGCCATGGCGAGATTAAGCTCGACATGTTGATTTTAAAGTCGACATGTCGACATTAAACTCGACATTTCGAGAATAAAGTTGAAAGTTGGCAAAAAATATTTTTTTCTTCATGTGTGGCCCTAATACTCCGTCGTAGCAATGGCATCAACCTGAGGATGAGCCTTCACGTGCTATGAAAAAAGCCGAGGTGGAAAATACATAAACACCCCCTCATGTAGCCTACTTTATTAAACCTCTGTATAGTTAAGAAGCAAAGATTATTTTATCAGACAAAACCGTGTTAAAAGACGCCACCAGTTTTAGTAGCCTAAAGGAAATGACAGTCAAATCAATATTTTCTTAGGTTCCTCGCTGGTGGAATGAGTTGCCTTTTATAGTGCTCTCTTTTGGCTCTTACAGTGGGCGTTGCTTTCAAATGGCCACTTCAGTCACACATTACGCGGCGTGAAGCTGCGTGAAACTTTAGTACCACTTTCAGCCACTGTGCGTCGCACTGCCACTGTACATCGCTCTGTCAGTAGCCTGCCTGTCGCCCCTTCTGAAAAAGCAGGAGGCTACCGTTAAACATAATTGTTGCCGAAAGGAATCCCAGCCTACGAATTCAATAACAAAATAAATCATGCATAATTAAACATTACCTCGATTTAGGCTACTTGGGTATGGATTAAGTCTTGACTACACGGTGGTAACGAAATAACTGTTCAGAATTAATCTGTAGCCTTGGGTAGGCTTCTGCAGAAAACAATGTTGTTGGCGATTTAATAATATCTAGCGACGTTTTTAACAGGCTACGCTATAGAGGCTTAGACAACTATGACTCACGTTTTGGTTTCGTAAATTACTTTGCCCTACTTCTTGACTGCAATGTAGTCAATTGACTGCTTGACATGTCATTTTTATTTTCTGTACAATAAACAAATACATATGCTTTATGCCGCAGACTTACATTCATATTTGGCTGACTTCTGCAGACGCGCAAAAAAAACACTGCCGTTTTCCTCCCCATATTCCACGCTACTACGTTAGCAACTATGCATATGCTACTACGTTAGCAACTAACATGGTTGAAACTATGTAAGTACGACAAAACTGTTTCCCAAACGATAGTTTGAACTATGGTGGTGGAACTTACATAGTCCAATGCATCGTTACACTACGTTAGTGTTTCCCAAAACCATAGTAGCAACGAACGTTCGCAACCACTATCGTAAATAAACGTCACTACTCACTACTATCTTGCTTCATGTCCCTTCATTTGTCAAAAATGTTTTTTAACCTGACATACGCACTTTAATGTTAATGGAATTCAGCTTTTTAGTTCATAAATGTTCCCAATTTTACACTGAGAACCTTTCAGGACAAGAAATTAATTCACATACACATTTTAACAATGTTACGACCCTGCCAGGTCTCCACTGGCCCCGCCCACTTGCGCTCATGTTTGTCTGTCTCTGTGAAGCAGGTTGCCTGAGATGTGCAGGTGTTTGGGATTGCCCTGATGAGCACCTGTATTTGAAGGCCTGGGTTCCAAGTGCAGATGGGCTTCCTCTCCTCCCCTCCGTCGTCTTTTTGTTTTGTTTGAACATATCCCTAGACATACACTCGCACTACACCTTGCTTTTATTCACTACACTGACTTTCTCGTATATTACTTTAATAAATATTCTTTATTTACTCATTCTGGCGTGGAACTCCCTTATGTAGCTCATGCGTGAGCCAGCATGCGTTACAACAAGCAAAATATGAACATACATTTATATTTTGCTAAAAGTATGCTATTCCTAATTTACTATGCTATTACTCGGTTGCTGGGCTGTTGCTGTCAAAGTTTATGTGGGTCGTTAGGGTGTTTCTACAGTTGTAGAGGGTTGCCATGGGGGTTACTGGAGTGCAGCTGTGGTTGTCAAGGCGGTCACTGCCTCCTGTGGTCATTGTGATGGACATAGTACACAGCCTGGACAAAGGGCATAATGTGTCCTTGACCTTACTATATTCAAATGCATGTGTAGATTCTAACAAATATCTAGTTGCTTTTAAAACTCTGGCATGCTGTTGCTTTAAAGGGAACAAATAGCTGCATGTTGAAAATAAGGAATGTATTGTCTTCCAGAAAATAATGGATTCTCATGAAGAAGCAACGGCACCGGAGGAGAGTCTTAATGGTTAGATTCCCTTTATCCTTCTATCATAACTTAACAATTAAAATGTCTCGATAATAACATTTGTTAATCTTCTGTCATGTTATTCAGCTTCTCCATCTGCAGTTCAGCCAGCCTCCTCAGAGCCCATAGCAACAGAGGCTCACATGGGCGTCCATCAGCTGTCCACTTCCAGGATCCAGATGGAGATGTTGTCATTGCGTGACTACATTACGGATCTCAGTAAAGAGTAAGTAGCTCTCCTTGTGTCCACAATGAATTTCCCTTTGGCATATACTGTACCATTTTAGATAGCCATGTCAATAAAGTATCATTATTTAATTTATTTTCACAAATGTGCTTTTATCTAAGTGACTTTTAGGGCCAGATGTACTTACATTCGCGAACATAGCATTATTAGCGTCATGGACAAACCGCAGATTGCGAACGCTGTCAGACCCAAGTTTCCGTCGTATTTATCAATCGTTCAACCGCAGATTGCGAACGCTGTCAGACCCAAGTTTCCGTCGTATTTATCAATCGTTCAATCCTTAGTGTAAACTGTGCCTTTCTCCGCCCATAAACGCAATTTACGAACGTCCACAACTGAATGTCAGCGCCTACAAGCGCAGTTGAATGAAGTTAACTGATGACAACATTAAAAAGAATCAAACGTTTAGCAATCATGAAATAATACCATACATGATAAAATGTCAACAAGCAGGGAGATAATGAAGATCAGTAGTTCTACTTAAACTACTTGTGCACGTAGGCTATGGAAGATTGGTCAAATCTAGCAAGTAGGAAAGTTTAAGTGAATGACGTGAAAGTTAAAGTAAGATATTCGAAAGGACAACGAAAGTTAATGTTGCTTTTGATAGTACAAAGACTTACAAAACTGGTGATCTAAATAGCGATTTTGTTGTCTTTGAAAGGTTCTCTTATTGACGCATTGAACTGCAATTTGGATTAACCTCTGCTTTTACAAGGAGGAAGTATTTAGGCGCAGAATAGACGTTCGGAGCAGTTTTGTACATACCGCGGAATACATAATTAGGCGCTATTTACTCTTCCCTAGGGCTGCACGATTATGGCCAAAATGATAATCACGATTATTTTGATCAATATTGAGATCACGATTATTTTAGTAACAAAAATATTTTTCCCTAAACATATTGGACTTGCTATCTGGCTCACCCAAATTCTTCCCCTCACATTTACTCCCCTAAATTACTGCAAATATAGACTTGACTGCAACTTGACTGTTTTGTATTATTTAAATGACAAAGTCATGCCTATGGGTGTGCCCTCTCAGTTTATATCAGTCCCAGGATCTTGCTCTAACAGGTGCTTTACAGCCACAGTAGCAGTTGGTAATCAATTTCAATGTTTTGTTCTGAAGAGAATGGGATTCATTTTCTGATGCTATGATCAACCCTGTAAGTATAATTAGTCTTAATTGCTGAGTGAATTTTCCTGATCAGAAATTCTGTGTTGCAGTGTTGAGACAAAATCTAATGGTTTCTCCCCTTCAAAACAGGTGACAAAGGCACGTTTTCTTGAAGTGTGCTTGATCGTAGCTAAACATGTTACTTTGAGTGCACTTAAAGTCATCATGCCAAGCCTTGCCAGGTGGATAGGAGAGGACCCAGAATTTTTGATGACACCAGACGAGAGCCATGGCTATGTAAATGTCATCGGTACTAGGCCAAAAAATCCATCAATAACCTACATTGAAGATGATCAGGATGTTATCGAACTTAATAAGGGGGTCCTTACCAAGGTCATCCCTAAAGCAGGTAGCAGGTCATCTCTAAGATCCTGTGATTAGCCACTCATGAGCTCACACAGTTCTTCTGGAAAGAGGTATGTTATGCCAATTAGGGGTCGGCGATATGGACAAAAAATTATATCTCAATATTTTTTGTGATTTTGACGATAACGATAATTAGTCGATATCCTTTAAAAAATTGTTTTTGTTAAAGTCTGAGTTACTTTACAGCTCATTATTTATGAATAGCATTATTACAATAATAATCAATAACCTAACCTGTGACTTTTTAACCAAATCAACCAATGCATTGTCACTCTATGACACATTTCCAATTCTGCCCCCACTTGTGTGTGTGGCAATGACATGGTCTAGCCAGCTACATTAGAGAAGATGAATAGGCCTAACAGTTTCCCAAGAGAAAGTCTGAAGCTGAAGTTCCTTTCAAACCTTTACATAGGATTCAATGTAAAACTAAGAGCAGACCAACAGAGTAGCCTACATCTCAGTTATTTCCTTCTATGTTTTGTTTTAGAGCAATCACGTAGGCTAGCATTCCAAGTTACAGAATAGAAACTAATGCGTTAGCTTATGGCTAATGTAAATGAGAAATCCCATAGAGATGCTAACGGTTAGCATAATCGGTAAACGTAGATATTTACAGCGAACTTCAGTCCATTTGTAAAAGAGTTACATGAGAATAGTTATTTGTTTACAACTGACTATTAAAATACTCAAAGGCTAATATTTTCTCTACATATAATACCGTGTAGGAAAAAACGTGACTGTCTCATCAATGCTACTTGAACAAAAGTAGCCACATAAAATCCCAAGTAGGCTACTCTTGCTGCACAAAATAAACATTAGGCTGCGTGGGACAACGTTGTGACCCACTAGTGATCACGTGACACTTGCTCTGCTGCACTTCTCCCGCATAGCCTACCTCCTGGGAATGTATGAGTCTTCATTGCGTGATTTCGAGTGTTTTTTTCCCCATAAGTAATTTAAATACTCAATAATGTCAATTTGCACATAGTTAAAACAACAATCACGATATTATCGCAGACGATATATATCGCCCACCCATAATGCCAATGGCATGGCAGATTGACAGAGGTGGTGGCTGTAAGTTTGTGAATGTAATGTATGTGCTTGCTTGTACATCTGGACTGTGTAATGGGATATGTAAATAAAGCCTTTGAGCTTGTAGAGAATGTTATGGGCTAAACCCAACTATTGTGATTTTCTTAAGGTCCAGCACCTTCCTGCAAATTACTTCATTGCCCCAGCATGGAATCACAAAGGAACATATCCTGCACAATGTCCAGAGGAGTCTTACCAAATTGAATGATGCTGGCTTGACTCCAGATTCAGAAGAATGGATTGACGCCATTGTGACAGAAGTCACACAAACAATACATTCCACCTTTTCCAAGACCAGGCCAGACTTGCAAAACTCATCAAGATTTGCACTTTCACTTCAAAAGATCAAAAGATCAAAAGTATTGAACTGATGAAAGATATTTCTTTGAAGTTGAAAACATATATATCTCAACAACACAAACCCTCTAAAAAACAGCCTTCTTCTCTTGTGGAAGACATTGAAAACAATTCCATTTTGGTTTCAACTACTGCAGAGGCAATGACTACCATCATACAGGAAATGGAAAGATTTTTGGATGGAATTGACAGAACCCATCCTACTAAAAAACTACTTACGACTATGAAGAGGGCTGTTAAAATGCTGGCTTGCCAAAGTGTTTCTTCGAAGGATATCCCTGCTTTTGGTACTCATGATACCGATGACCTTGGTGAGCTCAACGTTTCTAAGAAAGAAAAGCTTGGCCAGAATTCAGGTCAAGGTTCAGGCATTACATTCAGGCTCTCAAGTGACCAATTCCGCGCAAAGGCAAAGAAGGCTATCAGTGATGTTCTCACTGAAAAGGTCAAACTAGTGCATTCCACGTCTTCAGCTGGACCTTGTTTTCCAGAGAGTAACATCATTATGGAAGACAAGGATCTTTCCTCTAGCTGCCCTCCTCATCCAGTTCACTCTGTTGGTTCTGTGATCGTCGACGCATTTGTGGAGGAGATTACATCTATAATAGAATCCACTGAATGTGCAAGAGAATCACTTACAAATGAGGAAACAGCTAGTGACACCCAATTCGGTGAGCCCTCGGCGGTACCAATTACTCTAAAAAATCAGACTGTTGAAGCAGCCAAAGGGCTTTACAACAAAGTCCAACGAAAGATTGGGGAGTTTTTCAAGAACCCACTGATTCTGTGGCGCAAAAGCATGCTTTTCCTGCTCAGAACCGTCAGTACTCTGGTGTTCAACCAACCAGTACTTGCAGCGAGCAGCTTCAGCCCCATACCAGGCCATTTCTCAGAAAGACACATAGTGATGGCACACATAGTGTGGCTTTAGGTGAATTTAATTTGACCCAGACTCAGATTGATGAATGCACGAAAGAAGCCTTGAAAGGGATCCTTACCACCTTCTTGTCTGAGTCAGAGGAACCATCTTTATTCTTAAGCACATCGGCTGACACGTTTGTGGAAAATGTCATTTTCCAACTGGATGATCTGATCTCTTCAACCTCTTTAATGACCTTAGAGAGCAGCAGTGACCAATCCAACAAGAACTTGTTTGAGAATGTCACAAGGGCCTCTGATTCAACATCCAGAAAGTCTTCTTCCCTGGCATGTCTTCAAAAAATGTCTATCAAAGGGTTTCAAACAAATGCTCTTAGGGCTGTAAGCGAAGCCGTACTTAAAACAGTAAGAAGCCATAATGCTAGTGGCACACTGGATCAACATTATTTGCCCGAAAGGATTCAAGTGAGCTCCTTCTTTTTCCTTCCGGTGGAAAGAGAGGCTTCTGACACTGAAGCATTTGAGCAAAACAGACCTAATGTAGATGTAGATTCTGCTGCGTCAATAATGGCAGATCAGTTTGTGACTGACCTGCAGAGTTGTGTTGAGTTTTTGCATTCTATGAAGGACAAGCCACATAAGGGGAATTTCTTCTCTACAGCTTCAAAACTGCATCAACATTTGCTGAACAAGATGGAAGAGGTTTTTTGGTCAAATATCTTTCAAGGGAATCCGCTCATATAAACAACTAGTGAAGGAACCTACAGACGAGCAAAGTTCCATCAGTGAGGTTGAGCATCCCCCTTCGGAGGAGCACAACATCCACCCACTGGTCGATCCCAAGGACACCACCAAAGATATTCTGATCAAGGTATTCACATTATATAAAGATGAGATGATGAGTGAAAATGCAGAGTGTGATATATCACCTGCTGTCTCAACTGAAGACCAAAATATAATTCTGCAACATGAAGCTTATTTTGCTGGGTCACCTGTTCAAAAACTTGGCGAGGATTACACTGACGAAACAGCCCCTTCACCTACAAAGCTTAGCCAGAAACTCTCAGAGGATGAGTTTCAAAGTAAAGCTGAAAAGCTTGTGAGTGATGTTTTATTGCTCTCTGTCAGGACAAATTTCTTCCCTGGAGGCACAGAATGCTGCTTCTGATTTAGTCACACAAGTGACTGATGTGGTGCAGAAACTTTTGGAAGCCACAGCCTCAGACACTCCAGAAAGCTCATATGATATGAAAGACTGCACTGATATGGATATACAACCTTCACATAGCATCTCACAAATATCTGAAGATGCTATTGAGACAATTTGGTCCAACACTTGAAAAAAACATTCCAAAGCTTCAAGAGAAAACTGAAAAAAATATTTTCCAAGTACCGCCACACACAACCCAAAGCTGAGGACGAAGACAAAGAAGCTATTAACAAGGCATTTGGTTTTATTCTGGAGGAACTTGCACAGTCTGTTGATTTGGATGAGGACCACCAAATGATAAGAGGTATAGTCAATGCAATGATAGACAACATTGGAGAGGAGGATGTCCAGTTAATGAAAGAACCACAAAGGGCGAATTCCTCCTCATCCACTGCTTCCAAAAGCAAACTATCAACACTGAGCTCTGAGGTCTTACCTGGTGCAGTCCTCAGCCTTAGTGAGACACCTGCTGAAGCACCTTCTGTGCACCATCTTCATATTGACATGGATGACATGGCTGAAAATGAGCCCTCTCCTATGTCTCATGAATCAATCGTCAACATTGTAAACACCATCTCTGCTGAGCTGGATGTGCAGAATGAGGATTGTTCGCTCTCACTCACTCAGGATCTTACCTCAGTGGGGGAAAGGCTGGAGAGAGTGTGATGAGAGACTGAGCTCACTCTTGCACAATCTTGCTAACCTGATTCACCATCTTTGCTTTAAGGACCAAAAAGGAATGGCTGCCACAAAGTCTGCTTCTGATTCTCTACTTTTGAGCATGGGACAGAGTGGCAAATCCCCCCCCCAAAAAATATTGTCAGACAGATTGTGCAGGTTTATGCTGAGGAGACAGTGAAGCATTTGTTCCTTCCTTGCTTCAACATTCCATCACCTTGGAATATGAATGTGGAAGGAGTTTTCCAACATGCTTCATCCTCTGCATCTTGCCCCAGTTTCCTACATTCCTTATCTGAAATAGTACCCCAAGGTGCCTTGAGATCTCCTTCACAAATACTGCAGACCACATTACAAGTTCTTACCACAGTCATGACGAGGGATGTCATGAACATGCTAGCCCCGACTCTGCAAACAACAGGGGATTTAGAGGGGCAAACGGACCAGCAGCCGGTACCACAGCATCTCTTTGGCAGATCTTGCTCAGGTGATCCCACGCAGATTTCAGTAAGCAAGGATATTGTAATGGGTTCCCCTTATCCTTCACTGAACCCAGTGGATTCCACCTCAGATGATTACTTACACCAGCCTGGTTACTGTATTAGTCATTCGACTACTTTCTAAGTTGAATGATCAAGAGTCACTTTCTGATGATATGTTAGACATATGTAGAGTGCTAATTAACAGGGTAATTACAGAAATTGATGCTGCCTTGGGCATAGCGAAAAGTATGGCCTGTCTATATGACGTGAGCATTAAAAAAGTATTTAGAGCCGTTTACAATGATCTCATGCATGAGTTTGGCAGTAAGGACATTCTCCTGAATGCGATGATGTCAGAGGATCCTTGTTTTGAGTCTCTGGTCACATCCCTAACACGTGAATTCATGCAAACCACTATTTCGCCAAATCTAAAGGAAGAGAAGACCAAGAAGCGGACACTTAGTTTCCTACCAAAACTATCAAAAATCAAGGCCTTTTTTCATATCAAGGTAAAATATATTTAATTGATACTATAATTACGGTTTTGTTTAGATTCGAGTTATATGTTGTAGAAAAGCATACATTTATGTAGTGCTCCTCCCATAACTCACATTGTAGATGTTTTAAGCTTCTCCAAACATAATTAGAATTTACAATTGCCCCTTTTCCATTTTTTAAGCCATTTTATTGCATATGCTAATTTATCAGAAATCAAAGTCAGGCAGTAGTAGAAAGGAGCAGTCCATCAACGTGGATCAGAATCCGACATCGGCTCATGTTGATCCAGGTAAGACATTGGTCATTGTTTATAGCAACTCTGATTTTGCATACAAAATTACAAAAACTACAGGATGACTGGGAAAATGTATAAAGTGATCATAACTTTTGTGTTTTGTAGCTGTCCTATGTGCAGAGTGCTTACCTTGTGGTGCACCAGTTTCCTCCAGTGACAAGACTATCACCATCGCTTCATCAGAGAAGAACGCTCACAAGGGCTTTTTCTCCAGAATCATCTCTAGTTTATCTAGAAAATCCCCAAAGATACACCCAGAGGCACTTCATTAATATTGTAATAAACATACCTGCATTCATTTTGGACCTTTACTCTTTTAGCATTGGAAGACTTCACTTTACTGTAATCAATGTGTAAAATGTTCATCTTTCATGATATTGTAGATTTAGCCTTACAGTGCACAACAATTGCAACTAGTTTTTTGGTAAATGAGGTGTAGCTTAGGCCTACTCTACAAGACATTGGCACTGACTTCTGAACACATCGTAATACTACCACCTCGTGGAGACACATTTTTGTGCATTTCACTTATCTCGTCTCTACAAAGCAGGTCACCGTTTTGTCTCTGGATAATTCGTCATCAATTGGTGGTTCAAAGAAAACGGTTATGATTTCGTTCTTCCTGGAATTAAGTTATTACACTAAGCGTAGGCCACGTATTCGGCATTTGTAGTGTAAGCTGGGACCTACGTTATTTTGAAAGTCCAAAATGGTTCAGACTGTAAAATAATGTAGCCTAGTGTTTATTGTGATAAAATATCTCAAATCCCACTTTTTGAACAAATGTGCAAGACTTGGGCCTAGTTTGCGGGTTTGCTTTTGAAGGCAGGCTCTTTCTTTTACTGTCTGGCCTCTGTTCGGGTGATCCAAGTAGCCTACATACGTCACGAAAACCATTGTAAATCATATGAAATGTATACGACCTATTGGGCATCTCTACCAAGTAGGCGGGACAAATTATCAGAGGCCGTAACGAGTGGATGCCTCTAGGTTGATTAACATAATAAATGCTCTCTGCCACTGAAACTGGCACACCGGCTGGCACGATGTCTGAGTCGGTTTTATAAATAACATCAACCTATTTTTGAGACAGGCGTCTGTCTCCAGCGATTTTGTTGCCTGACAGCGGGGAAAGATGCCTTACCACTAAGGTTTACCTTCATTTTGTTGGTCATTGATAGGAATAGATAGCTTTGCGTTAGATAGTCCTAAGGTTTATTATGTTGGTGAATTAGGCTTAATTTAACTTAGCCTACTTTACGGAGAACCTGCATTAAAAGTAATTTATTTTAATTTATATTAATTTATTCATTCCTCCCAAGATGTAACTGTCATTGACATGTAAGACATACAGAAAGCACCTAGACAAAACAAATTTCATTGAACTAGAACTTGTAGTTTTTCATCAAAATAGACCTATAGTAAACACCTTTTGTACTGTTTTCTTCACCAAATAGGCAATACAGTACTTACAATACAGTACTCTAAATGTGCATTAGATCCATACTTGCAAATAGCAACACAGAACAGACATGGCATCTCTCATGGCATAATAAATGATTGCTGATTGAAGAATTGTGCAAAGGAGTTTCACACAGGTGTATCATAGATTCAGACTTATGCAAGGAATCTATACCACCTGTGAAAAGATGTTTTCCTTTTGTTTAGCACGGGGAAACCAATAGTTTGGGGACTTTAGAGAGACCAAATTTCCCTCACGGGATCAAAAGAGTCCAGTGTATAATGATTGATTAAAGAGTGTTTTTGAATTGGCAACAAGTTGTAGTGTTTGAAGGCAAGATTTGCATTTTGCTGCATGTTTTAAGTGTTTTGAGAGAGTAACAGCCTTTTGCAAGCAAAATGTGTCATTTTGTCCAGAGTGCTTTTGTTCAGACACGGGTGTTAACTGTTTTGAGAATGTGATGTCAGTGGACACAGGTATCAAAACGATCAAGAAAAACTGTAACTGTTTAGGGTAAGGGCAACTGTAAGGGTGTGAGAACTGTGTTCTCTTTTATATCTGTTAAAAGACAAATTCAACAATGTATTGACATATTACAATCAGATTAAATTATTGCAATTACTTATAATGATAAAGACATTCATACTACTGTTGTCCTTAAAGCCAGAATTTATTTTCTCAGACTACAGGTACTATTGATATTTAGAATGTCAAACATTTAGCTTTTGCATCCAAGGCTGTATTGTGAGTGAGTGAGTGTATGTGGGGGGGACACTTAGTTATGTTTGACACTCAGAACACTCACGTCAACCACCCTATTTCCAATTATTCACAATGAGGGCAGCAATCATTAGCCTGGCCTCCGCCTGCGTACTTCCGCTTAATTTCTTTTCTCTACAGTACACTGTCTGGAATAGCTCTCATTCAATTTGTTTACTTCGGCAACTTGTCTCCGAACCAACCAGCGAACAGAGGGCGTTCCTGAGAGCGATTACGTTAAAGTTGCAAGCCTATCGTTATCATTGTGTCCCCCGTGGTTAACATACGTCATTACAAAACGTTAGTGATTGAACTCCAATGATTTCAAACTTCAGACAAGCATCCACCAACCAGGAAATAAACGTTTGCCAATGGATCTAGGCCAGACTCTCTGCGAAGTCATCTCCAAAAGTGGCGAGTTGAACTATTGTATATTTCAGGTGTTAAATCAATGTTAAATTCCATCCTCTGTGAACTAGACAGCTTTCCTTTACACACCCTGTTTAATGACATCATGTAACTACTGTATGCTGCTGATGTCACAAAGCCACAAATGTGACATCATAGGCCTAGTGCCTTATAAGAAGTACATTTCAGTTCAGTTTCAGTTCATTAGGCTACAATAGCAAGCAACCAGCACTGATAAGTCTACAGCCTATGATGAAATGGGATGATATTTCAAACCAAAAGGTATGTGAAACAATTTTCAGCAGCTAGCTTTTTAATTAAATGCAATTAATGTCCTGGGGGCATATCTACGGGGAGGCTGTGGGAGGCAGTGCCACTGAAAGGTAATAATTTGTATAGTCTGCACACAGCTTTCCACCGTTGCTCGTGGTGAAATATCTCACTCGCATGGTGAATTGCATCCACATACTCTTTTCCTATGCACTTTTCCACTAGCCTAAAACCCTGAGAATGAATCCTGATTACTCTAACGTTCTTAAAGTGAGAGGCACTCAATTTGACCTACACACTATACCCTACAACATCGTTTCACAACCTTTGGGTCGGGACCTCGTGGGGTCACCTGAAATTCAAATGGGATCCGCTGAGTTATTCGGTATCTTACAATTGACCAGTACATTACATAAACATACGTATACATGAAATAAAAAGAATTATGAAAAACCCCACGATATCCAAGTTAAGTAACTAATCGGATCCTTCATTACAATCTAGCTATGTAAAAATGAACGTAGGCATCCCGCATGAGATCATCATGGGTAATAATGCTTGATCAACGTTCCAAACAAAGTAGCAAAACAACCAGGCGAGTTAGTCATACAAACAAATTAGTTTGCTAGGACATTAGGGCAAAATACCGCTCTCAACTGAATGTTAACTGACCAGTACATTACATAAACATATACATTAAATTAAAAAAAATATGAAAAACTAATCGGATCCTTCGTTACAATCTAGCTATGTAAAAAAAGAAATCATTTTATTTTTGAGATCATCATGGGTAATATGCTTGATCAACATCCCAAATAAAGTAGCAAAACAACCAGGCGCGAGTTAGTCAAACAAACAAACAAATTAGTTTACTAGGACATTGAAAACACCTGGTCTCCCTCTCTATCATTTTCAAATTCAACAAAACCATAACCCCAAGCTCTCCCCCCCCCTTTCCTTGCCCCCTTCTCTGTCTTTATCTACCTGTTTATTTGCTTGATTGAATTGATTGGTTGATTAATTAATCAATTGATTAATTAAACTAAATTTATTTATTTTATTTAACCTTATTTCCTCCTTTCCCCCCTACATTCACCACTTTACATATAGACACACTAGCAACACCCAAACATAGCATGTTACCAAAGCCCTTTACCATGACCCGATCATGACCACTCACAGACCTTTCTATTCAATTACAAAGAACTGAGTCCCATCCTGTCAGCTCTGTCATCGTCCTGTCCCACTGTCTGTATGCGTGTATGTCTGTCTGTCTGTTTGTCTGTCTATCTGTCTGTCTATCTGTCTCACTTGTCTACGTTACCTTATTGCGTTTCATGTGTTTTATGTTTCAATTCACATGGTGCTATATGATACGATTCCAGGGTCACATAAATGGTTGAGGTAGAACAATTGTATTTGAATTGTAAAAGTTGTCCTCCGAAGAGGGGGGGTGGTGGTGGGCCAAAAAAGATTTTAGGCCTTAAAAAAAAAAAAAAGTTTACTAGGACATTTGGGCAAAATACCGCTCTCAACTGAATGTTACCGCAGAGAGGAGATGCGCTCTCTCATAAATGAATGAATGATTGGGGTCGCCAATGTTTAAGGTTGGGAACCCCTGCCCTACAATGTAATGACATTAAAGGTAAATGTAAGTCAATATGAAAATCATGTAAAATGTAAGTCAAAATAAAAATCAAGAAAATCCCACAAACAAAACAGCCTGGAACGCTATGTAGTTTCTCAGGGAATACTGAAGGGAGGAGTGAGCTACCTCTCTGGTGTGTTTTGTTAGGGACTCACCATTCGCAGTGCTCAGTCCGAGGGGCCGGATAATTAGTTGTCTTTCAAATTCCCTACGTGACGAATTCCTGCTCAATCACTGACTGCATAGCAGACATAGAATGGAAAACCAATTTTTACCGCTTTGTAGTGGGGCTGTTAAGCTCAACGATCTTGCTTTTTATGAAAGAAGCATGAAACTTTCAGAGTTTGTTCTTGATGACCTAAGCTTTCATTTAAGATCTGGAGGCATTCTCAGTTTGAGTTATTGCTGAATAAGGAGAGTTCGATTCATGGCCGTAACTGGAAACACGTCTTCAGACTTTAAAATTAGGCCTACCACCAAAAATTGGTTGAATCTGAACAAAGACAGACTGTAATGCTATAGCATAGCCTACAGATTGACACAAACCATCCCTTTGATCACCGACCCCTCCACAAGTTAGGCTATTTAGGGCCTACCACTTCGAGTTAGAGAGATCAGGAGGAGAAATTGTGAACGGTCTCTGGCTGCAAGACAGGGTCAAATACTCCATTCTGTCATCTTTTAGTGATGGGACTCGATTCGAACGTCACCGAAGGGTTTTGCTGGATTCGAAAGTTTGCTGCTGCGCTGATAAGGAGCAACACTGCTGTATTCTCTGTAGCCTACTGCTGTAATTTAACAAAACCTGTGTTACGTGTCTTAGTTACTCAGCAATCATTGTTGCTAAAGAACTTTTTAAAGTTTTGAAGTCAAATTTCAAATATGTTTTGTTATTGCATAAGCCTAATAAAAATTCCTTGTATAGTGACTCACGGGTATTGAACCCACGTCGACAGATTTATCATCCTCATCACTACCTCTACTCTATCGTAGACAAACGGCAAGAATGGATGTTCATGAACTACTTATTTCTAACAACGGCCTGTTTAGTTCTAAAACACACTATCTAAATAATGCCTCTTGGTTATGAGTAGGCTATGACAGTTTATTGGATAAGGCCTACACTTTATTTATTTAAAGTAAATTGATATTGCCACATAGCAGACGGCTGCATTTCTTGCTGCAGTTTGTTAAAACCAACTGAACACACGTACATTCAAATGCTGAACACACTCCCAGAGGAAACTTTTGCTTCTCATTTGTATCCCTTCTGTTGCTAAGGAGGCAAAATGGTGATTCTCTTTTAAGGATCATTTAAGTATTACTTGTGTCACAATTATTTCTCCTAATTTTGCCTTAGGAGAAATAAAACAAGCAAAAGATGAGACACATAGCAATAAGACAAGTAGGAGTCACATAAGAGATATTAGTTTGAGAATCAGGAGAAATACAGGAGATCTCTTATATGTTTGAGTGTAGTCTCACTTACAACTTGTTTCTCCTTAGGAGAAATAATAGAGCAGATGGAGTTACATAAGAGATATTAGTTTGAGAAGCAGGAGAAATACGGGAGATCTCTTATATGTTTGAGTGTAGTCTCATTTACAACTTGTTTCTCCTTAGGAGAAATAATAGAGCAAATGAGGAGACATTGCAATGAGAAACTGTTGAGAAGTAGGAGTTACAATTGAGATATCAGTTTGAGGGTCAAAAAATAGGGCACTCCATAGCATTTCAAACTTTTATTTTATAAAACAAAGCAAAACAGTTGTACTTTAAAAATGGACTTTAAGCAATGGGAGCTTGCACAGTTGCAATTTAAAATGGACTTCAAGCAATGGAAGCATGTTAATGCCTTGATATGTTCTTTTTATAATGTGTATTCTTATTTTTTATTTTTTTGTGTGTGTGAGTGTGTATGTGAGTATTATTTTTAAAAGCTGCACAAGCAAATTGCATTGTACGGACCAACTGCACAATGACAATTTAAGTCTATCTATAAATCATACAACATGGAGAAATGAACTAATAAACAATAACATAAACAAACTGAACTTGTGCCAAAGCGTGCCATACTGTGTACAATGGTGGATGAAAGCGTGGGCTGGTCAATCTGCGTCTTTTATCCTGGTGGTGGAACCAACCAAAGGGAGGAGGGAGAGAAGAGCAGAAAATAGAACATTGTTAGTTTGTGAGCCACTCAAAAATACAAAGTAAGACATTTGTTTGACTGTCTGCTTTCATAACTGTGGGAATTTTGATACAGCACAAAGATCAGACACACCTTATTAATCACTTAAACACAGAATGGGGGATGTGATAGCTACCACTCACATTTGCTATATGTTGCCAAATTGAAAAACAGATTGTATTGATATATTTGTCAAGCTTAAACAAGTTTGTTGAATTCCCTCACCTCATCTAGTGAGTAAACTGTATTGTCAGGCTAGGATTAACCCCTATCCAGCTTACCACTAGGCAAAACCTTGTTTTGGTTGGACTAAGCCTATTCAGTGTAAAAAAAAATGGGCATCTGAAAATAGTTTAGTTCAGAGTCCTGATGTCAAAAAAGTAATTTGGGCAATTTTTTTTGTCATCTGGGAGCTGGCTCCATAGTCAGAACGCATAACAACTAAATGCAGCGTTGCCTTGTTTAGTTCTGATAGTGGGTTTCAACAGGAACATTTCTCCTGTGATCAGTGAGGTTTAAGTGATGAGTATTGCTGGAACATGTCACTCAGTCTCATTGAAGGGTATTGTGTTAGGTATTGTGACAACTGCTAATAGCTATTGCGACACTTTTGTAGTATCGGTGCACCATGCAACACTAAATTAGACGATCTCTGACGTTAATCAACCCCCTGTTGAATTTTCACATTGTTGTTGTTTTTTCCTAGCCTAGAAATCTAGACACACCCTAGCGGCGGCAAATTAATTTGCTCAGCCTGTACGTCTAGTATCAAACCATAGGGATTTCTATTGGCTGACGCCGTGGACGTCATCCAATCACAGCGCTCTATTTTGTTAGAGAGTCTTAAGGCGGGCTTAACAGGATGGCGACAGTCCTGCGACAGTGAACAACAAGGAAGGTGGCTATGGCAAACGAAGAGCGGTTGTTTGAATCGGCGTTGGCGTCAACTTTGGAGGAGTTGGACTTGTGCTTTTCACAATGCAAACCTTCGTTTAAAAAATTAAGACTTTGGCAACGGAATTTAAGACTTTTTCAGACCTTAATTAAGGAACATGACATTTAAGACCGTTTAAAGACTTTTAAGACCCCGCGGCTACCCTGCATTATGTCAGGAATACCAAAAGTACTTCTATACGGCTCTGGGCTATACTTCCCTGTCCATAACTCAGAATTGGCTGTGCCACATTTTCTTTTTCCTATGAACAGCACACAGTGATTTCCAACAAGAGCTATGGATCAATTCATACCGGATTTGTCCTTTAAGTGATTTGTAAACAAGGAGTGCTTTAGGGTCAATCCGGTAAATCAAAGACAATGACTCAATATTACATCTAAATTAGCCCAAAACATTTAGCTCTGATCACTCAAGAGACACTGACAATTGTCAAGAACAAAAACAAAATACAGTATACACCAGGGGTATTCAATTAATCTTCAGCGAGGTCGTTACGGAAAATTTCCTCAAGCAAAGGTCCGGAGCATCATAATGTTTAGGCTATGTATATGTATGTATGTATAATATATACACAGGGGCGGAGCCAGAGGGGTGGAGGGATATGAGTGGGGGAAATGTCTTGGATGAGTATATTTTGTATATCTTCATTTACAGTAATATAATAAAATTGATTATATTTTAATGTCCCCATGATGGAATTTGTTTTAGAACAGCATAGCCCAATGACAGACAACTTAGATAATTAACTTTAATATGTTTGTATTAAATTGTATTCAAATACAAAGACCTGCAAGAAGTTGCACCATGTGCAACGTGCACAATGTTTGCACACATCCACAATACACTCCTTCATACCAACCTCAAGTTTCTTGAGAACTTTAAAGTTCTCAAGAAACTGATGATTAATCATCTAATCGGAAGACATGGAACCGGTTATGGTTGCCCTGCTACAAGTTACCCCACGTGAAAATGTAATTAATAATTTGCCCAGACTTGTTGTGATCATAATATTGAGATTCAGGAAGATGAAATTACATGATACAAATACAAAGACATTTTATGTGAAAGTAAGGTATTCGTGCGTTTTTGTCCTTCAATTTATGAGTATGGTGTTTGCATCTGGTTTCCCTAATGTATTTGTGCTAATTTCACATCTTGAGCCTGTTTCTGTTTATCTGGATGTTTTGCCTCATGCCACCCTTGAATCAGTGCCTCACTAGTGCCACCCTTGTTAAAAATGTCTAGAATCGCCACTGTGTATATATAATATTAGGATGGATGGATGGAGCCTAGTTGTAGATAGATAGATAGATAGATAGATAGATACTTTATTGATCCCCAAGGGGAAATTCAAGAAGATTGTAGGCCTAGACCTAATGTTTAATGCGAAATAAAATAAGTAGCCTAAAAGGCAACATTCGAAATGAGGAGAAATAAGGCAAGATAAGAGTGATTGGGGAGAAAAACTGAGTAGCCTTGGCTATTTTAAAGATCTTAACGTGAACTTAAAATAAAATTTGAGCTGAGACAAGGCTGGTTCCTTGAACCCATTAATCAGCAAGTTTAATTTAATTTTTTTAGTTTTTTTTATGTTGACCCGAAATCCTGGAAACCCAGGAACATCACTCTGTTGGGCAGTGAATGCATGTCGGCTTAGCTAGATTGTGGTGGATCAATCATATTGCCTTCTTAAATCGTAAAATATTCTGTGGTCTCAGTTCACTGTTGAATGGGCCTAACCTACCCTATGCTTGCTCAATATGCTTTGTCTAGTAGAGGTGCTTCAAATTGGCGCTTTGAAAAATCGCCTGTCTCAGAATAGAAGAGGTCCAGACCAGGGCAATTCTGCGCAAAACTGTCACATCCATATTTAGCCTAGTTGGCGTTACAGACGTAACAGTTTTGCGTGGTATTGCCCCCGTATCGTTATATAAAGCTCTATTCTCGCTGTCTAGCTTACTCCTCTTTGAGCAATCGATGATTTGAAAATAACTTACTTATCGTTAACTTAGATATCCATCTGATTGTTTCTCCTCTCCTCGCTCGTTTCAGGCTATCAGTCTCTTCCCCATAGTAGGCTACTTTACTCACTGACTCGACTTTATCAGAATTCACAGATTTCACTGGCTGAGTAGCAGCAAGCGAAATTATGGTTCCTGACGCTCCTGAAGTAAATGCTGTTATCCTAAACAACGAAACATTTAGCGCAGCTTTGAAATCTTACGTGAAAATCTAAATTAGGCTATATGGTCTGGGATCACGTCACGGTCCGGACTCGGATCGCGGTCCGCCATTTGGTGATCGCTGGTATACACCATACAACAAATATTGTTGGTGAATTAATCATTTTGGCCATGTCATTTTTTTTACTTTTGATGTATCTTCAGCCCATCTGTAAAATATCTTCATAAAACCTAGTGGAAATTTCGCCTCTATCATTTCTATGACAATGTGATTTTGTAGCTTTCGTAGCTACACAGTTTGATGTTAACTGTATAAAGGTTGAATAATTTTAGTGCAATAGAGGCCTACCCTTTATAAAAAGCCCACCAATAATGCTCACCACAATTGGAAATAATTTAAAATAAGAGAAAATTACCCCAGCTTCATGGATGTTTTGGAACCTCCAGCCCTCGTAACAAAAGCCTTCTTGACCTTTGCGGATTCCACAGCTGTCCATCCGCAGAGCGTTCCACAGTGCATAACGTAGGCTGCAAATAAAAAGCAAAATCATTATCAGTGTGGTAATAATAGCTCTGAAACTGACAGTTCCAGTCATTGATTTTGATTAGCTGAAACGTGTTCCTTTCTGTTGTAATTCCCAAGTTACACAAAGTTACACAAGGTTACACATCCTTGTGTAGGCTACACATCCCTACGCAAAGAACGCTGTGGCCAATGCTCCACTTACCATTGTGTGACAGTCTACATGAACTATTTATTGGTGTATGGGTGTCTTTATAAAACCATCAACTGCATAAGTTAAGACAACCAGAGGAATACAATAAATCATCTGTTGGAAATTGATCTTAATGCCTCAATTAAAAAATGAGGAAAAAATCCAACCTTTAAACACACCAATATTCTTTGTGAATGAACCAGGTATCGTAAATTAATAAATGTTATTCCTTAAAATACAGGGGGGCATAAGTAAGGAACCCCCTATGTTAAAATCCCATAGAGGCAGGCAGATTTTTATTTTTAAAGGCCAGTTATTGAATGGACTCAGGATATGCATCCTGATAAAGTTCCCTTGGCTTTTGTAATTAAAAGATAGATAGATAGCCCATCACATAGGACATCATGGTTTTATTTCAGTTAGGCTAATAGCTGGTTTGATTTGCATGCTACAGATTCTATTAATTGCAAAAGAAATGTTGACTGGCAAGTTATTCATGACTGCAGATGCTGACTTGCCTATTTCTCGATCCCTCGACCGCAGCAACGCTACTTCCTAGTTTACCTGGGTTACAAGAATGCCCTTTCACTCCTGTTACAATATGCTGTAATTTATAGCAGGTTAAACAAAAGTGAGAACATATTGTGGGGCAAAATATACTTACCATTTTGGTACGCTGTTTGTTCAGCAATTTGATCTGATGGTCTAGCGTAGTCTTCCAATTTTTTAAGAAAGCCACCGCTATGGCGATTTCAATGGTTAGATTGATTTGTTTAGATCCAGTGAAATTGCTGCCTTGGCAACGCTACGTCATGGCTTCGGGACTCTATGACATCATGCACGTAAGCTGTATGTTGATGTCACAAAGCCACAAATATGACATCATACAATGCCTTATAGAAGAAGTCCATTTCAGTTCAGCTTCAGTTCATTAGTCCACAATGCAAGCAACCAGAGCTGATTAACCCACAGCCTATGATAAAATGGGATGATATTTCAAACGACAAGGTATGTAGAACAACTTACGGCAACTAGCTTTTTAATTAAATGCAATTGATACTAGGCTATTTAGTAACCAAACCAAAATCCATATCAGTTCAGTTAATTTAAGTCATATAGCATCTAGCCATGTATTAGACAAAGACCAGACAGTTACCTAACATCAGAGAACAGGTCAAATATTCCAATTGTCCATACTGTCTATAACTGTCATATCTAACTCTGGTGCCAAATTCATTCATCATTTGTGTAGCCAATTGCTGGTCTATATGTCACATGCAAAATTCATCCACTCTACTCTGTTCTTACTCAATTACTGTAAAATATTTATAAAAATACATCCCATATAAAACATTTCAGACATTCATCTGAAAATGTAATCGTAGTTCAAGAGTTTTGGTGTGAAAAACCTACCTTGGAATAGCTTTTGTATTTCTACGTTGTTCCTGAAGTCTGTTGTGGTGGACATAGGGTATACAGCCTTGACAAAGGGCATATTATGCTCTTGAACTTACTATATTAAAATGAATTTTAAGATTATAACACATACAGTATCTACTTGCCTTTAGCGTAGAAATCTAGACGCGCCCCTAGCGGCAGCAAATTAGGCTACATTTGCTGCCAGGGCTAGTCTAGCTAACTCTCCGTTGGCTTGTGAGCTCCAGAAATCGAAACTTAATCAGGTCATTGAAATCGTGTTTGGTGGGCTTAACATAATGATTGATGGCAGAGTTGCAACGGTTTGGCTTGAATTCCCTGCTACTTGAAAACAAATATCCTATTGCGTCCTATTGTGTGCAGAGGGAATTTGAAAGGCAACTGATTTTCCCGCCCCTCGGACTGAGCACTGCGAACAGTGAGTGCCCAGACCTTATTTTAATGTGGGTCTGGCTCGCCAGGCTAACTTGCCTTTATAATTCTGGCTTGCTGTAGCTTTAAAGGCAGTGCATGTTTAAAATAAGACATATATTGTTTTCTAGAAAAGAATGGATTCTCATGAGGATAGAACTGCACCGGAGGAGAGAAGCATCACAACTGATGGTTAGATTTCCCTTTCCCCATCCATTAGATTAGATTAGACTCAACTTTATTGTCAAAGACAACAAGACAACGAAATGCAGTTTGCGTCTAACCAGAAGTGCAAAAAAGCAGAAAAGTGCAATGTTGATATACAAAGTGTGTAGATAGTAGTATGGTTGGTTTGCAGAAGGTGGTTTACAGTAATATAAATTAAATATAAATATGTGCAGTGTATTAGCAGTAACCTTATAAGAACAGACTATAAATATGGCTATGTAGTATGAACAACATGTACAGCTATGTGCAGTGTAGACAATAAATATGGATATTTAGTATAAACAATATAGACAGATATGTATATACATCTATGTGCAGTATGGTAACAGTACCATTGTAGTGCAGAAACAGTTCCATCATAACTTAACAATTAAAATGTCTAACAACATTTGTTAATCTTTTGTCATGTTATTCAGCTTCTCCATCTGCAGTTCAGCCAGCCTCCACAGAGCCCATATCAGCAGAGGCTCACATGGGCGTCCATCAGCTGTCCACTTCCAGGATCCAGATGGAGATGTTGCCATTGCGTGACTACATTACGGATCTCAGTAAAGAGTAAGTAGCTCTCCTTGGGTCCACAATGAATTTCCCTTTGGCATATACTGTACCATTTTAGATAGCCATGTCAGTAGAGTATCATTATTTAATTTATTTCACAAATGTGCTTTTATCTAAGTGACTCACAGTGTAGTACATATATAGATTTTATATCAGTCCCAGGATCTTGCTCTAACAGGTGCTTTAAAGCCACAGTAACTGTTAGTAATCAATTTCAATGTTTTGTTCTGAAGGGAATGGGATTCATTTTCTGATGCTATGATCAACCCTGTAAGTACAATTGGTCTTAATTGCTGAGTGATTTTTTCCTGATCAGAAATGTTGTGTTGCAGTGTTGAGACAAAATCAAATGGTTTCTCCCCATTCAAAACAGGTGACAAAGGCACATTTTCTTGAAGTGTGCTTGATCGTAGCTAAACATGTTACTTTGAGTGCACTTAAAGTCATCATGCCAAGCCTTGCCAGAAGGCTAGGAGAGGACCCAGAGTTTTTGATGGCACCAGATGAGAGCCATGGCTATGTAAACGTCATCGGCACTAGGCCAAAAAACCCATCAATAATCTACATTGAAGATGATCTGGATGTCATCAAACTTAAAAAGGGGGTCCTTACCAAGGTCATCTCTAAAGCAGGTAGCAGGTCATCTCTAAGATCCTGTGATGAGCCACTCATGAGCTCACGCAGTTCTTCTGGAAAGAGGTATGTTGTGCCAATGCCAATGGCCTGGCAGATTGACAGAGGTGATGGCTGTACGTTTGTGAATGTAATGTATGTGCTTGCTTGTGCATCTGGACTGTGTAATGGGATATGTAAATAAAACCTTTGAGCTTGTAGAGAATGTTATGGGCTAACTCCCAACTATTGTAATTTTCTGAAGGTCCAGCACCTCCCTGCAAACTACTTCATTACCCCAGCATGGAATCACAAAGGACCATATCCTGCGCAATGTCCAGAGGAGTCTTACCAAATTGACTGAAGCTGGTTTAACTCCAGATTCTGAAGAATGGATTGACGCCATTGTGACAGAAGTCACACAAGCTATAGACTCAACCTTTAACGAGACCAGCCCAGACTTGCAAAGCTCATCAAGATTTGCACTTTCACTTCAAAAGATCAAGAGTATTGAACTAATGAAAAATATTTCTTTGAAGTTGAAAACATATATGGCTCAACAACACAAGCCCTCAAAAAAACAGACTTCTTCCCTTGTCGAAGACATTGAAAACAATTCCATTTTGGTTTCAACTACTGCAGAGGCAATGACTACCATCATACAGGAAATGGAAACATGTTTGGATGGAAATGACAAAACCCATCCTACTAAAAAACTACTTGCAACTATGAAGAGGGCTGTTAAAATGCTGGCTTGCCAAAGTGTTTCTTCTAAGGATATCCTTGCTCTTGGTACTCTTGGTACCAATGACCTTGGTGAGCTCAACGTTTCTGAGAAAGAAAAGCTTGGCCAGAATTCAGGTCAAGGTTCAAGCATTGCATTGGACAGGCTCTCAAGTGACCAATTCCGCACAAAGGCAAAGAAGGCTATCAGTGATGTTCTCACTGAAAAGGTCAAAGTAGTGCATTCCACGTCTTCAGCTGGACCTTGTTTTCCATCTGGGTCTGTTCTTAAGAGTAACATCATTATGGAAGACAAGGATCTTTTCTCTAGCTGTTCTCCTCATCCAGTTCACTCTGTTGGTTCTATGATCGTCGATGCATTTGTGGAGGAGATTACATCTATAATAGAATCCACTGAATGTGCAAGAGAATCACTTACAAATGAGGAAACAGCAAGTGACACCCAATTCGGTGAGTCCTCTGTGGTACCAATTACTTTTAAAAATCAGACTGTTGAAGCGGCCAAAGGGCTTTACAACAAAGTCCAACGAAAGATCGGGGTGTTTTTCAAGAACCCACTGATTCTGTGGCACAAAAGCATGTCAATCCCTGATATCGAAAAAATAGAGGCCCTGCAGGTGACGGATGCTTTTTCTGCTCAGAACCCTCAGTACTCTGGTGTTCAACCAACCAGTACTTGCAGCGAGCAGCTTCAGCCCCATACCAGGCCATTTCTCAGAAAGACACATAGTGATGGCACACATAGTGGGTGGGTGGCTTTAGGTGAATTTAATTTGAACCAGACTCAGATTGATGAATGCACGAAAGAAGCCTTGAAAGGGATCCTTACCCCTTTCTGGTCTAAGGAGTCAGAGGAACCATCTTTATCCTTAAGCACATCGGCTGACACGTTTGTGGAAAATGTCATTTTCCAACTGGATGATCTGATCTCTTCAACCTCTTCAATGACCTTAGAGAGCAGCAGTGACCAATCCAACAAGAACTCGTTTGAGAATGTCACAAGGACCTCTGATTCAACATCCAGAAAGTCTTCTTCCCTGGCATGTCTTCAAAAAATGTCTAGCGAAAGGTTTCAAACAAATGCTCTTAGGGCTGTAAGCGAAGCCGTACTTAAAACAGTAAGAAGCCATAATGCTAGTGGCACACTGAATCAACATTATTTGCCAGAAAGGGTTCAAGTGAGCTCCTTCTTTTTCCTTCCGGTGGAAAGAGAGGCTTCTGACACTGAAGCATTTGAGCAAGACAGACCTAATGTAGATGTAGATTCTGCTGCGTCAATAATGGCAGATCAGTTCGTGACTGACCTGCAGAGTTGTGTTGAGTCTCTGCATTCTATGAAGGACAAGCCACATAAGGGGAATTTCTTCTCTACAGTTTCAAAACTGCATCAACATTTGCTGAACAAGATGGAAGAGTTTTTTGGTCAAATATCCTTTAAGGGAATCCGCTCATATGAACAACTAGTGAAGGAACCTACAGACGGGCAAAGTTCCATCAGTGAGGTTGAGCATCCCCCTTCGGAGGAGCACAACATCCACCCACTGGTCGATCCCAAGGACACCACCAAAGATATTCTGATCAAGGTTTTCACATTATATAAAGATGAGATGATGGGTGAAAATGCAGAGTGTGATATATCACCTGCTGTCTCAACTGAAGACCAAAATATAATTCTGCAACTTGAAGCTTATTTTGCTGAGTCACCTGTTCAAAAACTTGGCGATGAGGATTACACTGACGAAACAGTCCCATCACCTACAAAGCTTAGCCAGAAACTCTCAGAGGATGAGTTTCAAAGTAAAGCTGAAAAGCTTGTGAGTGATGTTTTATTGCTCGCTGTCAGGACTTTAACATACTCTCTAGATTCACAGGCAGACCCACACATTTCTTCCCTGGAGGCACAGAATGCTGCTTCTGATTTAGTCAAACAAGTGAGTGATGTGGTGCAGAAACTTTTGGAAGCCACAGCCTCAGAAACTCCAGAAAGCTCATATGATATGAAAGACTGCACTGATATGGATATACAACCTTCACATAGCATCTCTCAAACATCTGAAGATGCTATTGAGACAATTTGGTCCAACACTTGCAAAACATTCCAAAGCTTCAAGAGAAAACTGAAAAAAATATTTTCCAAGTACCGCCACACACAACCCAAATCTGAGGATGAAGACAAAGAAGCTATTAACAAGGCGTTTGGTTTTATTCTGGAGGAACTTGCACAGTCTGTTGATTTAGATGAGGACCACCAAATGATAAGAGGTATAGTCAATGCAATGATAGACAACATTGGAGAGGAGGATGTCCAGTTAATGAAAGAACCACAAAGGGCTAATTCCTCCTCATCCACTGCTTCCAAAAGCAAACTATCAACACTGAGCTCTGAGGTCTTACCTGGTGCAGTCCTCAGCCTTAGTGAGACACCTGCTGAAGCACCTCCTGTGCACCATCTTTATATTGACATGGGTGACATGGCTGAAAATGAGCCCTCTCCTATGTCTCATGAATCAATCGTCAACATTGTAAACACCATCTCTGCTGAGCTGAATGTGCAGAATGAGGATTGTTCGCTCTCACTCACTCAGGATCTTACCTCAGTGGGGGAAAGGCTGGAGAGATTGCTGTGTGATGAGAGACTGAGCTCACTCTCGCACAATCTTGCTAACCTGATTCACCATCTTTGCTTTAAGGACCAAAAAGGAATGGCTGCCACAAAGTCTGCTTCTGATTCTCTACTTTTGAGCATGGGACAGAGTGGCAAATTCCCCCCAAAAAATATTGTCAGACAGATTGTGCAGGTTTATGCTGAGGAGACAGTGAAGCATTTGTTCCTTCCTTGCTTCAACATTCCATCACCTTGGAATATGGATGTGGAAGGAGTTTTCCAACATGCTTCATCCTCTGCATCTTGCCCCAGTTTCCTACATTCCTTATCTGAAATAGTACCCCAAGGTGCCTTGAGATCTCCTTCACAAATACTGCACAGCACATTACAAGTTCTTACCACAGTCATGACGAGGGATGTCATGAACATGCTAGCCCCGACTCTGCAAACAACAGGGGATTTAAAGGGGCAAACGGACCAGCAGCCGGTACCACAGCATCTCTTTGGCAGACCTTGCTCAGGTGATCCCACGCAGATTTCAGTAAGCAAGGATATTGTAATGGGTTCCCCTTATCCTTCACTGAACCCAGTGGATTCCACCTCAGATGATTACACCAGCCTGGTTACTGTATTAATCATTCGACTACTTTCTAAGTTGAATGATCAAGAGTCACTTTCTGATGATATGTTAGACATATGTAGAGTGCTAATTAACAGGGTAATTACAGAAATTGATGCTGCATTGGGCATAGCGAAAAGTATGGCCTGTCTATATGACGTGACGTGCATTAAAAAAGTATTTAGAGCCGTTTACAATGATCTCATGCATGAGTTTGGCAGTAAAGACATTCTCCTGAATGTGATGATGTCAGAGGATCCTTGTTTTGAGAAGTCTCTGGTCACATCCCTAACACGTGAATTCATGCAAACCACTATTTCGCCAAATCTAAAGGAAGAGAAGACCAAGAAGCGGACACTTAGTTTCCTACCAAAACTATCAAAAATCAAGGCCTTTTTTCATATCAAGGTAAAATATATTTAATTGATACTATAATTACGGTTTTGTTTAGATTCGAGTTATATGTTGTAGAAAAGCATACATTTATGTAGTGCTCCTCCCATAACTCACATTGTAGATGTTTTAAGCTTCTCCAAACATAATTAGAATTTACAATTGCCCCTTTTCCATTTTTTAAGCCATTTTATTGCATATGCTAATTTATCAGAAATCAAAGTCAGGCAGTAGTAGAAAGGAGCAGTCCATCAACGTGGATCAGAATCCGACATCGGCTCATGTTGATCCAGGTAAGACATTGGTCATTGTTTATAGCAACTCTGATTTTGCATACAAAATTACAAAAACTACAGGATGACTGGGAAAATGTATAAAGTGATCATAACTTTTGTGTTTTGTAGCTGTCCTATGTGCAGAGTGCTTACCTTGTGGTGCACCAGTTTCCTCCAGTGACAAGACTATCACCATCGCTTCATCAGAGAAGAACGCTCACAAGGGCTTTTTCTCCAGAATCATCTCTAGTTTATCTAGAAAATCCCCAAAGATACACCCAGAGGCACTTCATTAATATTGTAATAAACATACCTGCATTCATTTTGGACCTTTACTCTTTTAGCATTGGAAGACTTCACTTTACTGTAATCAATGTGTAAAATGTTCATCTTTCATGATATTGTAGATTTAGCCTTACAGTGCACAACAATTGCAACTAGTTTTTTGGTAAATGAGGTGTAGCTTAGGCCTACTCTACAAGACATTGGCACTGACTTCTGAACACATCGTAATACTACCACCTCGTGGAGACACATTTTTGTGCATTTCACTTATCTCGTCTCTACAAAGCAGGTCACCGTTTTGTCTCTGGATAATTCGTCATCAATTGGTGGTTCAAAGAAAACGGTTATGATTTCGTTCTTCCTGGAATTAAGTTATTACACTAAGCGTAGGCCACGTATTCGGCATTTGTAGTGTAAGCTGGGACCTACGTTATTTTGAAAGTCCAAAATGGTTCAGACTGTAAAATAATGTAGCCTAGTGTTTATTGTGATAAAATATCTCAAATCCCACTTTTTGAACAAATGTGTAAGACTTGGGCCTAGTTTGCGGGTTTGCTTTTGAAGGCAGGCTCTTTCTTTTACTGTCTGGCCTCTGTTCGGGTGATCCAAGTAGCCTACATACGTCACGAAAACCATTGTAAATCATATGAAATGTATACGACCTATTGGGCATCTCTACCAAGTAGGCGGGACAAATTATCAGAGGCCGTAACGAGTGGATGCCTCTAGGTTGATTAACATAATAAATGCTCTCTGCCACTGAAACTGGCACACCGGCTGGCACGATGTCTGAGTCGGTTTTATAAATAACATCAACCTATTTTTGAGACAGGCGTCTGTCTCCAGCGATTTTGTTGCCTGACAGCGGGGAAAGATGCCTTACCACTAAGGTTTACCTTCATTTTGTTGGTCATTGATAGGAATAGATAGCTTTGCGTTAGATAGTCCTAAGGTTTATTATGTTGGTGAATTAGGCTTAATTTAACTTAGCCTACTTTACGGAGAACCTGCATTAAAAGTAATTTATTTTAATTTATATTAATTTATTCATTCCTCCCAAGATGTAACTGTCATTGACATGTAAGACATACAGAAAGCACCTAGACAAAACAAATTTCATTGAACTAGAACTTGTAGTTTTTCATCAAAATAGACCTATAGTAAACACCTTTTGTACTGTTTTCTTCACCAAATAGGCAATACAGTACTTACAATACAGTACTCTAAATGTGCATTAGATCCATACTTGCAAATAGCAACACAGAACAGACATGGCATCTCTCATGGCATAATAAATGATTGCTGATTGAAGAATTGTGCAAAGGAGTTTCACACAGGTGTATCATAGATTCAGACTTATGCAAGGAATCTATACCACCTGTGAAAAGATGTTTTCCTTTTGTTTAGCACGGGGAAACCAATAGTTTGGGGACTTTAGAGAGACCAAATTTCCCTCACGGGATCAAAAGAGTCCAGTGTATAATGATTGATTAAAGAGTGTTTTTGAATTGGCAACAAGTTGTAGTGTTTGAAGGCAAGATTTGCATTTTGCTGCATGTTTTAAGTGTTTTGAGAGAGTAACAGCCTTTTGCAAGCAAAATGTGTCATTTTGTCCAGAGTGCTTTTGTTCAGACACGGGTGTTAACTGTTTTGAGAATGTGATGTCAGTGGACACAGGTATCAAAACGATCAAGAAAAACTGTAACTGTTTAGGGTAAGGGTGTGAGAACTGTGTTCTCTTTTATATCTGTTAAAAGACAAATTCAACAATGTATTGACATATTACAATCAGATTAAATTATTGCAATTACTTATAATGATAAAGACATTCATACTACTGTTGTCCTTAAAGCCAGAATTTATTTTCTCAGACTACAGGTACTATTGATATTTAGAATGTCAAACATTTAGCTTTTGCATCCAAGGCTGTATTGTGAGTGAGTGTATGTGGGCGGGACACTTAGTTATGTTTGACACTCAGAACACTCACGTCAACCACCCTATTTCCAATTATTCACAATGAGGGCAGCAATCATTAGCCTGGCCTCCGCCTGCGTACTTCCGCTTAATTTCTTTTCTCTACAGTACACTGTCTGGAATAGCTCTCATTCAATTTGTTTACTTCGGCAACTTGTCTCCGAACCAACCAGCGAACAGAGGGCATTCCTGAGAGCGATTACGTTAAAGTTGCAAGCCTATCGTTATCATTGTGTCCCCCGTGGTTAACATACGTCATTACAAAACGTTAGTGATTGAACTCCAATGATTTCAAACTTCAGACAAGCATCCACCAACCAGGAAATAAACGTTTGCCAATGGATCTAGGCCAGACTCTCTGCGAAGTCATCTCCAAAAGTGCGAGTTGAACTATTGTATATTTCAGGTGTTAAATCAATGTTAAATTCCATCCTCTGTGAACTAGACAGCTTTCCTTTACACACCCTGTTTAATGACATCATGTAACTACTGTATGCTGCTGATGTCACAAAGCCACAAATGTGACATCATAGGCCTAGTGCCTTATAAGAAGTACATTTCAGTTCAGTTTCAGTTCATTAGGCTACAATTGCAAGCAACCAGCACTGATAAGTCTACAGCCTATGATGAAATGGGATGATATTTCAAACCAAAAGGTATGTGAAACAATTTTCAGCAGCTAGCTTTTTAATTAAATGCAATTAATGTCCTGGGGGCATATCTACGGGGAGGCTGTGGGAGGCAGTGCCACTGAAAGGTAATAATTTGTATAGTCTGCACACAGCTTTCCACCGTTGCTCGTGGTGAAATATCTCACTCGCATGGTGAATTGCATCCACATACTCTTTTCCTATGCACTTTTCCACTAGCCTAAAACCCTGAGAATGAATCCTGATTACTCTAACGTTCTTAAAGTGAGAGGCACTCAATTTGACCTACACACTATACCCTACAACATCGTTTCACAACCTTTGGGTCGGGACCTCGTGGGGTCACCTGAAATTCAAATGGGATCCGCTGAGTTATTCGGTATCTTACAATTGACCAGTACATTACATAAACATACGTATACATGAAATAAAAAGAATTATGAAAAACCCCACGATATCCAAGTTAAGTAACTAATCGGATCCTTCATTACAATCTAGCTATGTAAAAATGAACGTAGGCATCCCGCATGAGATCATCATGGGTAATAATGCTTGATCAACGTTCCAAACAAAGTAGCAAAACAACCAGGCGAGTTAGTCATACAAACAAATTAGTTTGCTAGGACATTAGGGCAAAATACCGCTCTCAACTGAATGTTAACTGACCAGTACATTACATAAACATATACATTAAATTAAAAGAAATATGAAAAACTAATCGGATCCTTCGTTACAATCTAGCTATGTAAAAAAAGAAATCATTTTATTTTTGAGATCATCATGGGTAATATGCTTGATCAACATCCCAAATAAAGTAGCAAAACAACCAGGCGCGAGTTAGTCAAACAAACAAACAAATTAGTTTACTAGGACATTGAAAACACCTGGTCTCCCTCTCTATCATTTTCAAATTCAACAAAACCATAACCCCAAGCCCCCCCCCCCCCTTTCCTTGCCCCCTTCTCTGTCTTTATCTACCTGTTTATTTGCTTGATTGAATTGATTGGTTGATTAATTAATCAATTGATTAATTAAACTAAATTTATTTATTTTATTTAACCTTATTTCCTCCTTTCCCCCCTACATTCACCACTTTACATATAGACACACTAGCAACACCCAAACATAGCATGTTACCAAAGCCCTTTACCATGACCCGATCATGACCACTCACAGACCTTTCTATTCAATTACAAAGAACTGAGTCCCATCCTGTCAGCTCTGTCATCGTCCTGTCCCACTGTCTGTATGCGTGTATGTCTGTCTGTCTGTTTGTCTGTCTATCTGTCTGTCTATCTGTCTCACTTGTCTACGTTACCTTATTGCGTTTCATGTGTTTTATGTTTCAATTCACATGGTGCTATATGATACGATTCCAGGGTCACATAAATGGTTGAGGTAGAACAATTGTATTTGAATTGTAAAAGTTGTCCTCCGAAGAGGGGGGGTGGTGGTGGGCCAAAAAAGATTTTAGGCCTTAAAAAAAAAAAAAAGTTTACTAGGACATTTGGGCAAAATACCGCTCTCAACTGAATGTTACCGCAGAGAGGAGATGCGCTCTCTCATAAATGAATGAATGATTGGGGTCGCCAATGTTTAAGGTTGGGAACCCCTGCCCTACAATGTAATGACATTAAAGGTAAATGTAAGTCAATATGAAAATCATGTAAAATGTAAGTCAAAATAAAAATCAAGAAAATCCCACAAACAAAACAGCCTGGAACGCTATGTAGTTTCTCAGGGAATACTGAAGGGAGGAGTGAGCTACCTCTCTGGTGTGTTTTGTTAGGGACTCACCATTCGCAGTGCTCAGTCCGAGGGGCCGGATAATTAGTTGTCTTTCAAATTCCCTACGTGACGAATTCCTGCTCAATCACTGACTGCATAGCAGACATAGAATGGAAAACCAATTTTTACCGCTTTGTAGTGGGGCTGTTAAGCTCAACGATCTTGCTTTTTATGAAAGAAGCATGAAACTTTCAGAGTTTGTTCTTGATGACCTAAGCTTTCATTTAAGATCTGGAGGCATTCTCAGTTTGAGTTATTGCTGAATAAGGAGAGTTCGATTCATGGCCGTAACTGGAAACACGTCTTCAGACTTTAAAATTAGGCCTACCACCAAAAATTGGTTGAATCTGAACAAAGACAGACTGTAATGCTATAGCATAGCCTACAGATTGACACAAACCATCCCTCTGATCACCGACCCCTCCACAAGTTAGGCTATTTAGGGCCTACCACTTCGAGTTAGAGAGATCAGGAGGAGAAATTGTAAACGGTCTCTGGCTGCAAGACAGGGTCAAATACTCCATTCTGTCATCTTTTAGTGATGGGACTCGATTCGAACGTCACCGAAGGGTTTTGCTGGATTCGAAAGTTTGCTGCTGCGCTGATAAGGAGCAACACTGCTGTATTCTCTGTAGCCTACTGCTGTAATTTAACAAACCTGTGTTACGTGTCTTAGTTACTCAGCAATCATTGTTGCTAAAGAACTTTTTAAAGTTTTGAAGTCAAATTTCAAATATTTTTTGTTATTGCATAAGCCTAATAAAAATTCCTTGTATAGTGACTCACGGGGATTGAACCCACGTCGACAGATTTATCATCCTCATCACTACCTCTACTCTATCGTAGACAAACGGCAAGAATGGATGTTCATGAACTACTTATTTCTAACAACGGCCTGTTTAGTTCTAAAACACACTATCTAAATAATGCCTCTTGGTTATGAGTAGGCTATGACAGTTTATTGGATAAGGCCTACACTTTATTTATTTAAAGTAAATTGATATTGCCACATAGCAGACGGCTGCATTTCTTGCTGCAGTTTGTTAAAACCAACTGAACACACGTACATTCAAACGCTGAACACACTCCCAGAGGAAACTTTTGCTTCTCATTTGTATCCCTTCTGTTGCTAAGGAGGCAAAATGGTGATTCTCTTTTAAGGATCATTTAAGTATTACTTGTGTCACAATTATTTCTCCTAATTTTGCCTTAGGAGAAATAAAACAAGCAAAAGATGAGACACATAGCAATAAGACAAGTAGGAGTCACATAAGAGATATTAGTTTGAGAATCAGGAGAAATACAGGAGATCTCTTATATGTTTGAGTGTAGTCTCACTTACAACTTGTTTCTCCTTAGGAGAAATAATAGAGCAGATGGAGTTACATAAGAGATATTAGTTTGAGAAGCAGGAGAAATACGGGAGATCTCTTATATGTTTGAGTGTAGTCTCATTTACAACTTGTTTCTCCTTAGGAGAAATAATAGAGCAAATGAGGAGACATTGCAATGAGAAACTGTTGAGAAGTAGGAGTTACAATTGAGATATCAGTTTGAGGGTCAAAAAATAGGGCACTCCATAGCATTTCAAACTTTTATTTTATAAAACAAAGCAAAACAGTTGTACTTTAAAAATGGACTTTAAGCAATGGGAGCTTGCACAGTTGCAATTTAAAATGGACTTCAAGCAATGGAAGCATGTTAATGCCTTGATATGTTCTTTTTATAATGTGTATTCTTATTTTTTATTTTTTTGTGTGTGTGAGTGTGTATGTGAGTATTATTTTTAAAAGCTGCACAAGCAAATTGCATTGTACGGACCAACTGCACAATGACAATTTAAGTCTATCTATAAATCATACAACATGGAGAAATGAACTAATAAACAATAACATAAACAAACTGAACTTGTGCCAAAGCGTGCCATACTGTGTACAATGGTGGATGAAAGCGTGGGCTGGTCAATCTGCGTCTTTTATCCTGGTGGTGGAACCAACCAAAGGGAGGAGGGAGAGAAGAGCAGAAAATAGAACATTGTTAGTTTGTGAGCCACTCAAAAATACAAAGTAAGACATTTGTTTGACTGTCTGCTTTCATAACTGTGGGAATTTTGATACAGCACAAAGATCAGACACACCTTATTAATCACTTAAAACACAGAATGGGGGATGTGATAGCTACCACTCACATTTGCTATATGTTGCCAAATTGAAAAACAGATTGTATTGATATATTTGTCAAGCTTAAACAAGTTTGTTGAATTCCCTCACCTCATCTAGTGAGTAAACTGTATTGTCAGGCTAGGATTAACCCCTATCCAGCTTACCACTAGGCAAAACCTTGTTTTGGTTGGACTAAGCCTATTCAGTGTAAAAAAAAATGGGCATCTGAAAATAGTTTAGTTCAGAGTCCTGATGTCAAAAAAGTAATTTGGGCAATTTTTTTTGTCATCTGGGAGCTGGCTCCATAGTCAGAACGCATAACAACTAAATGCAGCGTTGCCTTGTTTAGTTCTGATAGTGGGTTTCAACAGGAACATTTCTCCTGTGATCAGTGAGGTTTAAGTGATGAGTATTGCTGGAACATGTCACTCAGTCTCATTGAAGGGTATTGTGTTAGGTATTGTGACAACTGCTAATAGCTATTGCGACACTTTTGTAGTATCGGTGCACCATGCAACACTAAATTAGACGATCTCTGACGTTAATCAACCCCCTGTTGAATTTTCACATTGTTGTTGTTTTTTCCTAGCCTAGAAATCTAGACACACCCTAGCGGCGGCAAATTAATTTGCTCAGCCTGTACGTCTAGTATCAAACCATAGGGATTTCTATTGGCTGACGCCGTGGACGTCATCCAATCACAGCGCTCTATTTTGTTAGAGAGTCTTAAGGCGGGCTTAACAGGATGGCGACAGTCCTGCGACAGTGAACAACAAGGAAGGTGGCTATGGCAAACGAAGAGCGGTTGTTTGAATCGGCGTTGGCGTCAACTTTGGAGGAGTTGGACTTGTGCTTTTCACAATGCACTTAAGTCATTCCTTTCGAAGAAGGATGTATTTGCCGTTTTGCCGACCGGATACGGATATGGTCGTAGCGCTGGCCTATTGCATGCCTAGGCAGTTTGAAAGACAATTCTCTGCCCGCCCCTTGGATTAAGCGAGGTGAATGGCTCGATTCCAGACTATACATTTCAATGATATAGGATGGCACGCCAGGCTAGTTTTTTCCCCCATTTCACCTTGCTTGCAGGCTAGTATAATTAAAATTGAAGACCTTCGTTTAAAAAATTAAGACTTTGGCAACGGAATTTAAGACTTTTTCAGACCTTAATTAAGGAACATGACATTTAAGACCGTTTAAAGACTTTTAAGACCCCGCGGCTACCCTGCATTATGTCAGGAATACCAAAAGTACTTCTATACGGCTCTGGGCTATACTTCCCTGTCCATAACTCAGAATTGGCTGTGCCACATTTTCTTTTTCCTATGAACAGCACACAGTGATTTCCAACAAGAGCTATGGATCAATTCATACCGGATTTGTCCTTTAAGTGATTTGTAAACAAGGAGTGCTTTAGGGTCAATCCGGTAAATCAAAGACAATGACTCAATATTACATCTAAATTAGCCCAAAACATTTAGCTCTGATCACTCAAGAGACACTGACAATTGTCAAGAACAAAAACAAAATACAGTATACACCAGGGGTATTCAATTAATCTTCAGCGAGGTCGTTACGGAAAATTTCCTCAAGCAAAGGTCCGGAGCATCATAATGTTTAGGCTATGTATATGTATGTATGTATAATATATACACAGGGGCGGAGCCAGAGGGGTGGAGGGATATGAGTGGGGGAAATGTCTTGGATGAGTATATTTTGTATATCTTCATTTACAGTAATATAATAAAATTGATTATATTTTAATGTCCCCATGATGGAATTTGTTTTAGAACAGCATAGCCCAATGACAGACAACTTAGATAATTAACTTTAATATGTTTGTATTAAATTGTATTCAAATACAAAGACCTGCAAGAAGTTGCACCATGTGCAACGTGCACAATGTTTGCACACATCCACAATACACTCCTTCATACCAACCTCAAGTTTCTTGAGAACTTTAAAGTTCTCAAGAAACTGATGATTAATCATCTAATCGGAAGACATGGAACCGGTTATGGTTGCCCTGCTACAAATTACCCCACGTGAAAATGTAATTAATAATTTGCCCAGACTTGTTGTGATCATAATATTGAGATTCAGGAAGATGAAATTACATGATACAAATACAAAGACATTTTATGTGAAAGTAAGGTATTCGTGCGTTTTTGTCCTTCAATTTATGAGTATGGTGTTTGCATCTGGTTTCCCTAATGTATTTGTGCTAATTTCACATCTTGAGCCTGTTTCTGTTTATCTGGATGTTTTGCCTCATGCCACCCTTGAATCAGTGCCTCACTAGTGCCACCCTTGTTAAAAATGTCTAGAATCGCCACTGTGTATATATAATATTAGGATGGATGGATGGAGCCTAGTTGTAGATAGATAGATAGATAGATAGATAGATAGATACTTTATTGATCCCCAAGGGGAAATTCAAGAAGATTGTAGGCCTAGGCCTAATGTTTAATGCGAAATAAAATAAGTAGCCTAAAAGGCAACATTCGAAATGAGGAGAAATAAGGCAAGATAAGAGTGATTGGGGAGAAAAACTGAGTAGCCTTGGCTATTTTAAAGATCTTAACGTGAACTTAAAATAAAATTTGAGCTGAGACAAGGCTGGTTCCTTGAACCCATTAATCAGCAAGTTTAATTTAATTTTTTTAGTTTTTTTTATGTTGACCCGAAATCCTGGAAACCCAGGAACATCACTCTGTTGGGCAGTGAATGCATGTCGGCTTAGCTAGATTGTGGTGGATCAATCATATTGCCTTCTTAAATCGTAAAATATTCTGTGGTCTCAGTTCACTATTGAATGGGCCTAGCCTACCCTATGCTTGCTCAATATGCTTTGTCTAGTAGAGGTGCTTCAAATTGGCGCTTTGAAAAATCGCCTGTCTCAGAATAGAAGAGGTCCAGACCAGGGCAATTCTGCGCAAAACTGTCACATCCATATTTAGCCTAGTTGGCGTTACAGACGTAACAGTTTTGCGTGGTATTGCCCCCGTATCGTTATATAAAGCTCTATTCTCGCTGTCTAGCTTACTCCTCTTTGAGCAATCGATGATTTGAAAATAACTTACTTATCGTTAACTTAGATATCCATCTGATTGTTTCTCCTCTCCTCGCTCGTTTCAGGCTATCAGTCTCTTCCCCATAGTAGGCTACTTTACTCACTGACTCGACTTTATCAGAATTCACAGATTTCACTGGCTGAGTAGCAGCAAGCGAAATTATGGTTCCTGACGCTCCTGAAGTAAATGCTGTTATCCTAAACAACGAAACATTTAGCGCAGCTTTGAAATCTTACGTGAAAATCTAAATTAGGCTATATGGTCTGGGATCACGTCACGGTCCGGACTCGGATCGCGGTCCGCCATTTGGTGATCGCTGGTATACACCATACAACAAATATTGTTGGTGAATTAATCATTTTGGCCATGTCATTTTTTTTACTTTTGATGTATCTTCAGCCCATCTGTAAAATATCTTCATAAAACCTAGTGGAAATTTCGCCTCTATCATTTCTATGACAATGTGATTTTGTAGCTTTCGTAGCTACACAGTTTGATGTTAACTGTATAAAGGTTGAATAATTTTAGTGCAATAGAGGCCTACCCTTTATAAAAAGCCCACCAATAATGCTCACCACAATTGGAAATAATTTAAAATAAGAGAAAATTACCCAAGCTTCATGGATGTTTTGGAACCTCCAGCCCTCGTAACAAAAGCCTTCTTGACCTTTGCGGATTCCACAGCTGTCCATCCGCAGAGCGTTCCACAGTGCATAACGTAGGCTGCAAATAAAAAGCAAAATCATTATCAGTGTGGTAATAATAGCTCTGAAACTGACAGTTCCAGTCATTGATTTTGATTAGCTGAAACGTGTTCCTTTCTGTTGTAATTCCCAAGTTACACAAAGTTACACAAGGTTACACATCCTTGTGTAGGCTACACATCCCTACGCAAAGAACGCTGTGGCCAATGCTCCACTTACCATTGTGTGACAGTCTACATGAACTATTTATTGGTGTATGGGTGTCTTTATAAAACCATCAACTGCATAAGTTAAGACAACCAGAGGAATACAATAAATCATCTGTTGGAAATTGATCTTAATGCCTCAATTAAAAAATGAGGAAAAAATCCAACCTTTAAACACACCAATATTCTTTGTGAATGAACCAGGTATCGTAAATTAATAAATGTTATTCCTTAAAATACAGGGGGGCATAAGTAAGGAACCCCCTATGTTAAAATCCCATAGAGGCAGGCAGATTTTTATTTTTAAAGGCCAGTTATTGAATGGACTCAGGATATGCATCCTGATAAAGTTCCCTTGGCTTTTGTAATTAAAAGATAGATAGATAGCCCATCACATAGGACATCATGGTTTTATTTCAGTTAGGCTAATAGCTGGTTTGATTTGCATGCTACAGATTCTATTAATTGCAAAAGAAATGTTGACTGGCAAGTTATTCATGACTGCAGATGCTGACTTGCCTATTTCTCGATCCCTCGACCGCAGCAACGCTACTTCCTAGTTTACCTGGGTTACAAGAATGCCCTTTCACTCCTGTTACAATATGCTGTAATTTATAGCAGGTTAAACAAAAGTGAGAACATATTGTGGGGCAAAATATACTTACCATTTTGGTACGCTGTTTGTTCAGCAATTTGATCTGATGGTCTAGCGTAGTCTTCCAATTTTTTAAGAAAGCCACCGCTATGGCGATTTCAATGGTTAGATTGATTTGTTTAGATCCAGTGAAATTGCTGCCTTGGCAACGCTACGTCATGGCTTCGGGACTCTATGACATCATGCACGTAAGCTGTATGTTGATGTCACAAAGCCACAAATATGTCATCATACAATGCCTTATAGAAGAAGTCCATTTCAGTTCAGCTTCAGTTCATTAGTCCACAATGCAAGCAACCAGAGCTGATTAACCCACAGCCTATGATAAAATGGGATGATATTTCAAACGACAAGGTATGTAGAACAACTTACGGCAACTAGCTTTTTAATTAAATGCAATTGATACTAGGCTATTTAGTAACCAAACCAAAATCCATATCAGTTCAGTTAATTTAAAGGAGAATTCCGGTGTGATATTGACCTAAAGTGTATTGAAACATGATACCGAGTGTGAACGTATGTCTCATAGCCCATCTCGACTTGTCCCCTGCACTCCAAAATCTGGCGCTAGTTAGCCGATGCTACCAACAACTTTTTCAGTAGTGGTGCTTCGGCATCGGGCTAGCCATGCAAATCAATCACTGTTTTACACCCATTTACGAGGCTCAATGTATCTCCACACTTCATTGGTAGACTTCCTAGGGCCCTGACATTTAAAACGAGACATTGAGAACTTTGAAAAAGCACTGGTAGTTTACTTACAAGACGATTTATACAGACAGTATCTTCACGAAGTTTAGCGTTTGCAGCCATCTTGAATTTAGTCACGATAAGTCGAGCAACGAGTAAGAATGAACAGGTATGATAAGGGATCAGATTCCAAAAATAATTCAGTGGAAATGCATGGATTCCAGTTTCTTCCAGTAGCAGCAACTGGAATCCATGCATTTCCACTGAATTATTTTTGGAATCTGATCCCTTATCATAGCTGTTCATTCTTACTCGTTGCTCGACTTATCGTGACTAAATTCAAGATGGCTGCAAACGCTAAACTTCGTGAAGATACTGTCTGTATAAATCGTCTTGTAAGTAAACTACCAGTGCTTTTTCAAAGTTCTCAATGTCTCGTTTTAAATGTCAGGGCCCTCGGAAGTCTACCAATGAAGTGTGGAGATACATTGAGCCTCGTAAATGGGTGTAAAACAGTGATTTATTTGCATGGCTAGCCCGATGCCGAAGCACCACTATTGAAAAAGATGTTGGTAACATCGGCTAACTAGCGCCAGATTTTGGAGTGCAGGGGACAAGCCGAGATGGGCTATGAGACATACGTTCACACTCGGTATCATGTTTCGATACACTTTAGGTCAATATCACACCGGAATTCTCCTTTAAGTCATATAGCATCTAGCCATGTATTAGACAAAGACCAGACAGTTACCTAACATCAGAGAACAGGTCAAATATTCCAATTGTCCATACTGTCTATAACTGTCATATCTAACTCTGGTGCCAAATTCATTCATCATTTGTGTAGCCAATTGCTGGTCTATATGTCACATGCAAAATTCATCCACTCTACTCTGTTCTTACTCAATTACTGTAAAATATTTATAAAAATACATCCCATATAAAACATTTCAGACATTCATCTGAAAATGTAATCGTAGTTCAAGAGTTTTGGTGTGAAAAACCTACCTTGGAATAGCTTTTGTATTTCTACGTTGTTCCTGAAGTCTGTTGTGGTGGACATAGGGTATACAGCCTTGACAAAGGGCATATTATGCTCTTGAACTTACTATATTAAAATGAATTTTAAGATTATAACACATACAGTATCTACTTGCCTTTAGCGTAGAAATCTAGACGCGCCCCTAGCGGCAGCAAATTAGGCTACATTTGCTGCCAGGGCTAGTCTAGCTAACTCTCCGTTGGCTTGTGAGCTCCAGAAATCGAAACTTAATCAGGTCATTGAAATCGTGTTTGGTGGGCTTAACATAATGATTGATGGCAGAGTTGCAACGGTTTGGCTTGAATTCCCTGCTACTTGAAAACAAATATCCTATTGCGTCCTATTGTGTGCAGAGGGAATTTGAAAGGCAACTGATTTTCCCGCCCCTCGGACTGAGCACTGCGAACAGTGAGTGCCCAGACCTTATTTTAATGTGGGTCTGGCTCGCCAGGCTAACTTGCCTTTATAATTCTGGCTTGCTGTAGCTTTAAAGGCAGTGCATGTTTAAAATAAGACATATATTGTTTTCTAGAAAAGAATGGATTCTCATGAGGATAGAACTGCACCGGAGGAGAGAAGCATCACAACTGATGGTTAGATTTCCCTTTCCCCATCCATTAGATTAGATTAGACTCAACTTTATTGTCAAAGACAACAAGACAACGAAATGCAGTTTGCGTCTAACCAGAAGTGCAAAAAAGCAGAAAAGTGCAATGTTGATATACAAAGTGTGTAGATAGTAGTATGGTTGGTTTGCAGAAGGTGGTTTACAGTAATATAAATTAAATATAAATATGTGCAGTGTATTAGCAGTAACCTTATAAGAACAGACTATAAATATGGCTATGTAGTATGAACAACATGTACAGCTATGTGCAGTGTAGACAATAAATATGGATATTTAGTATAAACAATATAGACAGATATGTATATACATCTATGTGCAGTATGGTAACAGTACCATTGTAGTGCAGAAACAGTTCCATCATAACTTAACAATTAAAATGTCTAACAACATTTGTTAATCTTTTGTCATGTTATTCAGCTTCTCCATCTGCAGTTCAGCCAGGCTCCACAGAGCCCATATCAGCAGAGGCTCACATGGGCGTCCATCAGCTGTCCACTTCCAGGATCCAGATGGAGATGTTGCCATTGCGTGACTACATTACGGATCTCAGTAAAGAGTAAGTAGCTCTCCTTGGGTCCACAATGAATTTCCCTTTGGCATATACTGTACCATTTTAGATAGCCATGTCAGTAGAGTATCATTATTTAATTTATTTCACAAATGTGCTTTTATCTAAGTGACTCACAGTGTAGTACATATATAGATTTTATATCAGTCCCAGGATCTTGCTCTAACAGGTGCTTTAAAGCCACAGTAACTGTTAGTAATCAATTTCAATGTTTTGTTCTGAAGGGAATGGGATTCATTTTCTGATGCTATGATCAACCCTGTAAGTACAATTGGTCTTAATTGCTGAGTGATTTTTTCCTGATCAGAAATGTTGTGTTGCAGTGTTGAGACAAAATCAAATGGTTTCTCCCCATTCAAAACAGGTGACAAAGGCACATTTTCTTGAAGTGTGCTTGATCGTAGCTAAACATGTTACTTTGAGTGCACTTAAAGTCATCATGCCAAGCCTTGCCAGAAGGCTAGGAGAGGACCCAGAGTTTTTGATGGCACCAGATGAGAGCCATGGCTATGTAAACGTCATCGGCACTAGGCCAAAAAACCCATCAATAATCTACATTGAAGATGATCTGGATGTCATCAAACTTAAAAAGGGGGTCCTTACCAAGGTCATCTCTAAAGCAGGTAGCAGGTCATCTCTAAGATCCTGTGATGAGCCACTCATGAGCTCACGCAGTTCTTCTGGAAAGAGGTATGTTGTGCCAATGCCAATGGCCTGGCAGATTGACAGAGGTGATGGCTGTACGTTTGTGAATGTAATGTATGTGCTTGCTTGTGCATCTGGACTGTGTAATGGGATATGTAAATAAAACCTTTGAGCTTGTAGAGAATGTTATGGGCTAACTCCCAACTATTGTAATTTTCTGAAGGTCCAGCACCTCCCTGCAAACTACTTCATTACCCCAGCATGGAATCACAAAGGACCATATCCTGCGCAATGTCCAGAGGAGTCTTACCAAATTGACTGAAGCTGGTTTAACTCCAGATTCTGAAGAATGGATTGACGCCATTGTGACAGAAGTCACACAAGCTATAGACTCAACCTTTAACGAGACCAGCCCAGACTTGCAAAGCTCATCAAGATTTGCACTTTCACTTCAAAAGATCAAGAGTATTGAACTAATGAAAAATATTTCTTTGAAGTTGAAAACATATATGGCTCAACAACACAAGCCCTCAAAAAAACAGACTTCTTCCCTTGTCGAAGACATTGAAAACAATTCCATTTTGGTTTCAACTACTGCAGAGGCAATGACTACCATCATACAGGAAATGGAAACATGTTTGGATGGAAATGACAAAACCCATCCTACTAAAAAACTACTTGCAACTATGAAGAGGGCTGTTAAAATGCTGGCTTGCCAAAGTGTTTCTTCTAAGGATATCCTTGCTCTTGGTACTCTTGGTACCAATGACCTTGGTGAGCTCAACGTTTCTGAGAAAGAAAAGCTTGGCCAGAATTCAGGTCAAGGTTCAAGCATTGCATTGGACAGGCTCTCAAGTGACCAATTCCGCACAAAGGCAAAGAAGGCTATCAGTGATGTTCTCACTGAAAAGGTCAAAGTAGTGCATTCCACGTCTTCAGCTGGACCTTGTTTTCCATCTGGGTCTGTTCTTAAGAGTAACATCATTATGGAAGACAAGGATCTTTTCTCTAGCTGTTCTCCTCATCCAGTTCACTCTGTTGGTTCTATGATCGTCGATGCATTTGTGGAGGAGATTACATCTATAATAGAATCCACTGAATGTGCAAGAGAATCACTTACAAATGAGGAAACAGCAAGTGACACCCAATTCGGTGAGTCCTCTGTGGTACCAATTACTTTTAAAAATCAGACTGTTGAAGCGGCCAAAGGGCTTTACAACAAAGTCCAACGAAAGATCGGGGTGTTTTTCAAGAACCCACTGATTCTGTGGCACAAAAGCATGTCAATCCCTGATATCGAAAAAATAGAGGCCCTGCAGGTGACGGATGCTTTTTCTGCTCAGAACCCTCAGTACTCTGGTGTTCAACCAACCAGTACTTGCAGCGAGCAGCTTCAGCCCCATACCAGGCCATTTCTCAGAAAGACACATAGTGATGGCACACATAGTGGGTGGGTGGCTTTAGGTGAATTTAATTTGAACCAGACTCAGATTGATGAATGCACGAAAGAAGCCTTGAAAGGGATCCTTACCCCTTTCTGGTCTAAGGAGTCAGAGGAACCATCTTTATCCTTAAGCACATCGGCTGACACGTTTGTGGAAAATGTCATTTTCCAACTGGATGATCTGATCTCTTCAACCTCTTCAATGACCTTAGAGAGCAGCAGTGACCAATCCAACAAGAACTCGTTTGAGAATGTCACAAGGACCTCTGATTCAACATCCAGAAAGTCTTCTTCCCTGGCATGTCTTCAAAAAATGTCTAGCGAAAGGTTTCAAACAAATGCTCTTAGGGCTGTAAGCGAAGCCGTACTTAAAACAGTAAGAAGCCATAATGCTAGTGGCACACTGAATCAACATTATTTGCCAGAAAGGGTTCAAGTGAGCTCCTTCTTTTTCCTTCCGGTGGAAAGAGAGGCTTCTGACACTGAAGCATTTGAGCAAGACAGACCTAATGTAGATGTAGATTCTGCTGCGTCAATAATGGCAGATCAGTTCGTGACTGACCTGCAGAGTTGTGTTGAGTCTCTGCATTCTATGAAGGACAAGCCACATAAGGGGAATTTCTTCTCTACAGTTTCAAAACTGCATCAACATTTGCTGAACAAGATGGAAGAGTTTTTTGGTCAAATATCCTTTAAGGGAATCCGCTCATATGAACAACTAGTGAAGGAACCTACAGACGGGCAAAGTTCCATCAGTGAGGTTGAGCATCCCCCTTCGGAGGAGCACAACATCCACCCACTGGTCGATCCCAAGGACACCACCAAAGATATTCTGATCAAGGTTTTCACATTATATAAAGATGAGATGATGGGTGAAAATGCAGAGTGTGATATATCACCTGCTGTCTCAACTGAAGACCAAAATATAATTCTGCAACTTGAAGCTTATTTTGCTGAGTCACCTGTTCAAAAACTTGGCGATGAGGATTACACTGACGAAACAGTCCCATCACCTACAAAGCTTAGCCAGAAACTCTCAGAGGATGAGTTTCAAAGTAAAGCTGAAAAGCTTGTGAGTGATGTTTTATTGCTCGCTGTCAGGACTTTAACATACTCTCTAGATTCACAGGCAGACCCACACATTTCTTCCCTGGAGGCACAGAATGCTGCTTCTGATTTAGTCAAACAAGTGAGTGATGTGGTGCAGAAACTTTTGGAAGCCACAGCCTCAGAAACTCCAGAAAGCTCATATGATATGAAAGACTGCACTGATATGGATATACAACCTTCACATAGCATCTCTCAAACATCTGAAGATGCTATTGAGACAATTTGGTCCAACACTTGCAAAACATTCCAAAGCTTCAAGAGAAAACTGAAAAAAATATTTTCCAAGTACCGCCACACACAACCCAAATCTGAGGATGAAGACAAAGAAGCTATTAACAAGGCGTTTGGTTTTATTCTGGAGGAACTTGCACAGTCTGTTGATTTAGATGAGGACCACCAAATGATAAGAGGTATAGTCAATGCAATGATAGACAACATTGGAGAGGAGGATGTCCAGTTAATGAAAGAACCACAAAGGGCTAATTCCTCCTCATCCACTGCTTCCAAAAGCAAACTATCAACACTGAGCTCTGAGGTCTTACCTGGTGCAGTCCTCAGCCTTAGTGAGACACCTGCTGAAGCACCTCCTGTGCACCATCTTTATATTGACATGGGTGACATGGCTGAAAATGAGCCCTCTCCTATGTCTCATGAATCAATCGTCAACATTGTAAACACCATCTCTGCTGAGCTGAATGTGCAGAATGAGGATTGTTCGCTCTCACTCACTCAGGATCTTACCTCAGTGGGGGAAAGGCTGGAGAGATTGCTGTGTGATGAGAGACTGAGCTCACTCTCGCACAATCTTGCTAACCTGATTCACCATCTTTGCTTTAAGGACCAAAAAGGAATGGCTGCCACAAAGTCTGCTTCTGATTCTCTACTTTTGAGCATGGGACAGAGTGGCAAATTCCCCCCAAAAAATATTGTCAGACAGATTGTGCAGGTTTATGCTGAGGAGACAGTGAAGCATTTGTTCCTTCCTTGCTTCAACATTCCATCACCTTGGAATATGGATGTGGAAGGAGTTTTCCAACATGCTTCATCCTCTGCATCTTGCCCCAGTTTCCTACATTCCTTATCTGAAATAGTACCCCAAGGTGCCTTGAGATCTCCTTCACAAATACTGCACAGCACATTACAAGTTCTTACCACAGTCATGACGAGGGATGTCATGAACATGCTAGCCCCGACTCTGCAAACAACAGGGGATTTAAAGGGGCAAACGGACCAGCAGCCGGTACCACAGCATCTCTTTGGCAGACCTTGCTCAGGTGATCCCACGCAGATTTCAGTAAGCAAGGATATTGTAATGGGTTCCCCTTATCCTTCACTGAACCCAGTGGATTCCACCTCAGATGATTACACCAGCCTGGTTACTGTATTAATCATTCGACTACTTTCTAAGTTGAATGATCAAGAGTCACTTTCTGATGATATGTTAGACATATGTAGAGTGCTAATTAACAGGGTAATTACAGAAATTGATGCTGCATTGGGCATAGCGAAAAGTATGGCCTGTCTATATGACGTGACGTGCATTAAAAAAGTATTTAGAGCCGTTTACAATGATCTCATGCATGAGTTTGGCAGTAAAGACATTCTCCTGAATGTGATGATGTCAGAGGATCCTTGTTTTGAGAAGTCTCTGGTCACATCCCTAACACGTGAATTCATGCAAACCACTATTTCGCCAAATCTAAAGGAAGAGAAGACCAAGAAGCGGACACTTAGTTTCCTACCAAAACTATCAAAAATCAAGGCCTTTTTTCATATCAAGGTAAAATATATTTAATTGATACTATAATTACGGTTTTGTTTAGATTCGAGTTATATGTTGTAGAAAAGCATACATTTATGTAGTGCTCCTCCCATAACTCACATTGTAGATGTTTTAAGCTTCTCCAAACATAATTAGAATTTACAATTGCCCCTTTTCCATTTTTTAAGCCATTTTATTGCATATGCTAATTTATCAGAAATCAAAGTCAGGCAGTAGTAGAAAGGAGCAGTCCATCAACGTGGATCAGAATCCGACATCGGCTCATGTTGATCCAGGTAAGACATTGGTCATTGTTTATAGCAACTCTGATTTTGCATACAAAATTACAAAAACTACAGGATGACTGGGAAAATGTATAAAGTGATCATAACTTTTGTGTTTTGTAGCTGTCCTATGTGCAGAGTGCTTACCTTGTGGTGCACCAGTTTCCTCCAGTGACAAGACTATCACCATCGCTTCATCAGAGAAGAACGCTCACAAGGGCTTTTTCTCCAGAATCATCTCTAGTTTATCTAGAAAATCCCCAAAGATACACCCAGAGGCACTTCATTAATATTGTAATAAACATACCTGCATTCATTTTGGACCTTTACTCTTTTAGCATTGGAAGACTTCACTTTACTGTAATCAATGTGTAAAATGTTCATCTTTCATGATATTGTAGATTTAGCCTTACAGTGCACAACAATTGCAACTAGTTTTTTGGTAAATGAGGTGTAGCTTAGGCCTACTCTACAAGACATTGGCACTGACTTCTGAACACATCGTAATACTACCACCTCGTGGAGACACATTTTTGTGCATTTCACTTATCTCGTCTCTACAAAGCAGGTCACCGTTTTGTCTCTGGATAATTCGTCATCAATTGGTGGTTCAAAGAAAACGGTTATGATTTCGTTCTTCCTGGAATTAAGTTATTACACTAAGCGTAGGCCACGTATTCGGCATTTGTAGTGTAAGCTGGGACCTACGTTATTTTGAAAGTCCAAAATGGTTCAGACTGTAAAATAATGTAGCCTAGTGTTTATTGTGATAAAATATCTCAAATCCCACTTTTTGAACAAATGTGTAAGACTTGGGCCTAGTTTGCGGGTTTGCTTTTGAAGGCAGGCTCTTTCTTTTACTGTCTGGCCTCTGTTCGGGTGATCCAAGTAGCCTACATACGTCACGAAAACCATTGTAAATCATATGAAATGTATACGACCTATTGGGCATCTCTACCAAGTAGGCGGGACAAATTATCAGAGGCCGTAACGAGTGGATGCCTCTAGGTTGATTAACATAATAAATGCTCTCTGCCACTGAAACTGGCACACCGGCTGGCACGATGTCTGAGTCGGTTTTATAAATAACATCAACCTATTTTTGAGACAGGCGTCTGTCTCCAGCGATTTTGTTGCCTGACAGCGGGGAAAGATGCCTTACCACTAAGGTTTACCTTCATTTTGTTGGTCATTGATAGGAATAGATAGCTTTGCGTTAGATAGTCCTAAGGTTTATTATGTTGGTGAATTAGGCTTAATTTAACTTAGCCTACTTTACGGAGAACCTGCATTAAAAGTAATTTATTTTAATTTATATTAATTTATTCATTCCTCCCAAGATGTAACTGTCATTGACATGTAAGACATACAGAAAGCACCTAGACAAAACAAATTTCATTGAACTAGAACTTGTAGTTTTTCATCAAAATAGACCTATAGTAAACACCTTTTGTACTGTTTTCTTCACCAAATAGGCAATACAGTACTTACAATACAGTACTCTAAATGTGCATTAGATCCATACTTGCAAATAGCAACACAGAACAGACATGGCATCTCTCATGGCATAATAAATGATTGCTGATTGAAGAATTGTGCAAAGGAGTTTCACACAGGTGTATCATAGATTCAGACTTATGCAAGGAATCTATACCACCTGTGAAAAGATGTTTTCCTTTTGTTTAGCACGGGGAAACCAATAGTTTGGGGACTTTAGAGAGACCAAATTTCCCTCACGGGATCAAAAGAGTCCAGTGTATAATGATTGATTAAAGAGTGTTTTTGAATTGGCAACAAGTTGTAGTGTTTGAAGGCAAGATTTGCATTTTGCTGCATGTTTTAAGTGTTTTGAGAGAGTAACAGCCTTTTGCAAGCAAAATGTGTCATTTTGTCCAGAGTGCTTTTGTTCAGACACGGGTGTTAACTGTTTTGAGAATGTGATGTCAGTGGACACAGGTATCAAAACGATCAAGAAAAACTGTAACTGTTTAGGGTAAGGGTGTGAGAACTGTGTTCTCTTTTATATCTGTTAAAAGACAAATTCAACAATGTATTGACATATTACAATCAGATTAAATTATTGCAATTACTTATAATGATAAAGACATTCATACTACTGTTGTCCTTAAAGCCAGAATTTATTTTCTCAGACTACAGGTACTATTGATATTTAGAATGTCAAACATTTAGCTTTTGCATCCAAGGCTGTATTGTGAGTGAGTGTATGTGGGGGGGACACTTAGTTATGTTTGACACTCAGAACACTCACGTCAACCACCCTATTTCCAATTATTCACAATGAGGGCAGCAATCATTAGCCTGGCCTCCGCCTGCGTACTTCCGCTTAATTTCTTTTCTCTACAGTACACTGTCTGGAATAGCTCTCATTCAATTTGTTTACTTCGGCAACTTGTCTCCGAACCAACCAGCGAACAGAGGGCATTCCTGAGAGCGATTACGTTAAAGTTGCAAGCCTATCGTTATCATTGTGTCCCCCGTGGTTAACATACGTCATTACAAAACGTTAGTGATTGAACTCCAATGATTTCAAACTTCAGACAAGCATCCACCAACCAGGAAATAAACGTTTGCCAATGGATCTAGGCCAGACTCTCTGCGAAGTCATCTCCAAAAGTGCGAGTTGAACTATTGTATATTTCAGGTGTTAAATCAATGTTAAATTCCATCCTCTGTGAACTAGACAGCTTTCCTTTACACACCCTGTTTAATGACATCATGTAACTACTGTATGCTGCTGATGTCACAAAGCCACAAATGTGACATCATAGGCCTAGTGCCTTATAAGAAGTACATTTCAGTTCAGTTTCAGTTCATTAGGCTACAATTGCAAGCAACCAGCACTGATAAGTCTACAGCCTATGATGAAATGGGATGATATTTCAAACCAAAAGGTATGTGAAACAATTTTCAGCAGCTAGCTTTTTAATTAAATGCAATTAATGTCCTGGGGGCATATCTACGGGGAGGCTGTGGGAGGCAGTGCCACTGAAAGGTAATAATTTGTATAGTCTGCACACAGCTTTCCACCGTTGCTCGTGGTGAAATATCTCACTCGCATGGTGAATTGCATCCACATACTCTTTTCCTATGCACTTTTCCACTAGCCTAAAACCCTGAGAATGAATCCTGATTACTCTAACGTTCTTAAAGTGAGAGGCACTCAATTTGACCTACACACTATACCCTACAACATCGTTTCACAACCTTTGGGTCGGGACCTCGTGGGGTCACCTGAAATTCAAATGGGATCCGCTGAGTTATTCGGTATCTTACAATTGACCAGTACATTACATAAACATACGTATACATGAAATAAAAAGAATTATGAAAAACCCCACGATATCCAAGTTAAGTAACTAATCGGATCCTTCATTACAATCTAGCTATGTAAAAATGAACGTAGGCATCCCGCATGAGATCATCATGGGTAATAATGCTTGATCAACGTTCCAAACAAAGTAGCAAAACAACCAGGCGAGTTAGTCATACAAACAAATTAGTTTGCTAGGACATTAGGGCAAAATACCGCTCTCAACTGAATGTTAACTGACCAGTACATTACATAAACATATACATTAAATTAAAAGAAATATGAAAAACTAATCGGATCCTTCGTTACAATCTAGCTATGTAAAAAAAGAAATCATTTTATTTTTGAGATCATCATGGGTAATATGCTTGATCAACATCCCAAATAAAGTAGCAAAACAACCAGGCGCGAGTTAGTCAAACAAACAAACAAATTAGTTTACTAGGACATTGAAAACACCTGGTCTCCCTCTCTATCATTTTCAAATTCAACAAAACCATAACCCCAAGCCCCCCCCCCCCCTTTCCTTGCCCCCTTCTCTGTCTTTATCTACCTGTTTATTTGCTTGATTGAATTGATTGGTTGATTAATTAATCAATTGATTAATTAAACTAAATTTATTTATTTTATTTAACCTTATTTCCTCCTTTCCCCCCTACATTCACCACTTTACATATAGACACACTAGCAACACCCAAACATAGCATGTTACCAAAGCCCTTTACCATGACCCGATCATGACCACTCACAGACCTTTCTATTCAATTACAAAGAACTGAGTCCCATCCTGTCAGCTCTGTCATCGTCCTGTCCCACTGTCTGTATGCGTGTATGTCTGTCTGTCTGTTTGTCTGTCTATCTGTCTGTCTATCTGTCTCACTTGTCTACGTTACCTTATTGCGTTTCATGTGTTTTATGTTTCAATTCACATGGTGCTATATGATACGATTCCAGGGTCACATAAATGGTTGAGGTAGAACAATTGTATTTGAATTGTAAAAGTTGTCCTCCGAAGAGGGGGGGTGGTGGTGGGCCAAAAAAGATTTTAGGCCTTAAAAAAAAAAAAAAGTTTACTAGGACATTTGGGCAAAATACCGCTCTCAACTGAATGTTACCGCAGAGAGGAGATGCGCTCTCTCATAAATGAATGAATGATTGGGGTCGCCAATGTTTAAGGTTGGGAACCCCTGCCCTACAATGTAATGACATTAAAGGTAAATGTAAGTCAATATGAAAATCATGTAAAATGTAAGTCAAAATAAAAATCAAGAAAATCCCACAAACAAAACAGCCTGGAACGCTATGTAGTTTCTCAGGGAATACTGAAGGGAGGAGTGAGCTACCTCTCTGGTGTGTTTTGTTAGGGACTCACCATTCGCAGTGCTCAGTCCGAGGGGCCGGATAATTAGTTGTCTTTCAAATTCCCTACGTGACGAATTCCTGCTCAATCACTGACTGCATAGCAGACATAGAATGGAAAACCAATTTTTACCGCTTTGTAGTGGGGCTGTTAAGCTCAACGATCTTGCTTTTTATGAAAGAAGCATGAAACTTTCAGAGTTTGTTCTTGATGACCTAAGCTTTCATTTAAGATCTGGAGGCATTCTCAGTTTGAGTTATTGCTGAATAAGGAGAGTTCGATTCATGGCCGTAACTGGAAACACGTCTTCAGACTTTAAAATTAGGCCTACCACCAAAAATTGGTTGAATCTGAACAAAGACAGACTGTAATGCTATAGCATAGCCTACAGATTGACACAAACCATCCCTCTGATCACCGACCCCTCCACAAGTTAGGCTATTTAGGGCCTACCACTTCGAGTTAGAGAGATCAGGAGGAGAAATTGTAAACGGTCTCTGGCTGCAAGACAGGGTCAAATACTCCATTCTGTCATCTTTTAGTGATGGGACTCGATTCGAACGTCACCGAAGGGTTTTGCTGGATTCGAAAGTTTGCTGCTGCGCTGATAAGGAGCAACACTGCTGTATTCTCTGTAGCCTACTGCTGTAATTTAACAAACCTGTGTTACGTGTCTTAGTTACTCAGCAATCATTGTTGCTAAAGAACTTTTTAAAGTTTTGAAGTCAAATTTCAAATATTTTTTGTTATTGCATAAGCCTAATAAAAATTCCTTGTATAGTGACTCACGGGGATTGAACCCACGTCGACAGATTTATCATCCTCATCACTACCTCTACTCTATCGTAGACAAACGGCAAGAATGGATGTTCATGAACTACTTATTTCTAACAACGGCCTGTTTAGTTCTAAAACACACTATCTAAATAATGCCTCTTGGTTATGAGTAGGCTATGACAGTTTATTGGATAAGGCCTACACTTTATTTATTTAAAGTAAATTGATATTGCCACATAGCAGACGGCTGCATTTCTTGCTGCAGTTTGTTAAAACCAACTGAACACACGTACATTCAAACGCTGAACACACTCCCAGAGGAAACTTTTGCTTCTCATTTGTATCCCTTCTGTTGCTAAGGAGGCAAAATGGTGATTCTCTTTTAAGGATCATTTAAGTATTACTTGTGTCACAATTATTTCTCCTAATTTTGCCTTAGGAGAAATAAAACAAGCAAAAGATGAGACACATAGCAATAAGACAAGTAGGAGTCACATAAGAGATATTAGTTTGAGAATCAGGAGAAATACAGGAGATCTCTTATATGTTTGAGTGTAGTCTCACTTACAACTTGTTTCTCCTTAGGAGAAATAATAGAGCAGATGGAGTTACATAAGAGATATTAGTTTGAGAAGCAGGAGAAATACGGGAGATCTCTTATATGTTTGAGTGTAGTCTCATTTACAACTTGTTTCTCCTTAGGAGAAATAATAGAGCAAATGAGGAGACATTGCAATGAGAAACTGTTGAGAAGTAGGAGTTACAATTGAGATATCAGTTTGAGGGTCAAAAAATAGGGCACTCCATAGCATTTCAAACTTTTATTTTATAAAACAAAGCAAAACAGTTGTACTTTAAAAATGGACTTTAAGCAATGGGAGCTTGCACAGTTGCAATTTAAAATGGACTTCAAGCAATGGAAGCATGTTAATGCCTTGATATGTTCTTTTTATAATGTGTATTCTTATTTTTTATTTTTTTGTGTGTGTGAGTGTGTATGTGAGTATTATTTTTAAAAGCTGCACAAGCAAATTGCATTGTACGGACCAACTGCACAATGACAATTTAAGTCTATCTATAAATCATACAACATGGAGAAATGAACTAATAAACAATAACATAAACAAACTGAACTTGTGCCAAAGCGTGCCATACTGTGTACAATGGTGGATGAAAGCGTGGGCTGGTCAATCTGCGTCTTTTATCCTGGTGGTGGAACCAACCAAAGGGAGGAGGGAGAGAAGAGCAGAAAATAGAACATTGTTAGTTTGTGAGCCACTCAAAAATACAAAGTAAGACATTTGTTTGACTGTCTGCTTTCATAACTGTGGGAATTTTGATACAGCACAAAGATCAGACACACCTTATTAATCACTTAAAACACAGAATGGGGGATGTGATAGCTACCACTCACATTTGCTATATGTTGCCAAATTGAAAAACAGATTGTATTGATATATTTGTCAAGCTTAAACAAGTTTGTTGAATTCCCTCACCTCATCTAGTGAGTAAACTGTATTGTCAGGCTAGGATTAACCCCTATCCAGCTTACCACTAGGCAAAACCTTGTTTTGGTTGGACTAAGCCTATTCAGTGTAAAAAAAAATGGGCATCTGAAAATAGTTTAGTTCAGAGTCCTGATGTCAAAAAAGTAATTTGGGCAATTTTTTTTGTCATCTGGGAGCTGGCTCCATAGTCAGAACGCATAACAACTAAATGCAGCGTTGCCTTGTTTAGTTCTGATAGTGGGTTTCAACAGGAACATTTCTCCTGTGATCAGTGAGGTTTAAGTGATGAGTATTGCTGGAACATGTCACTCAGTCTCATTGAAGGGTATTGTGTTAGGTATTGTGACAACTGCTAATAGCTATTGCGACACTTTTGTAGTATCGGTGCACCATGCAACACTAAATTAGACGATCTCTGACGTTAATCAACCCCCTGTTGAATTTTCACATTGTTGTTGTTTTTTCCTAGCCTAGAAATCTAGACACACCCTAGCAGCGGCAAATTAATTTGCTCAGCCTGTACGTCTAGTATCAAACCATAGGGATTTCTATTGGCTGACGCCGTGGACGTCATCCAATCACAGCGCTCTATTTTGTTAGAGAGTCTTAAGGCGGGCTTAACAGGATGGCGACAGTCCTGCGACAGTGAACAACAAGGAAGGTGGCTATGGCAAACGAAGAGCGGTTGTTTGAATCGGCGTTGGCGTCAACTTTGGAGGAGTTGGACTTGTGCTTTTCACAATGCACTTAAGTCATTCCTTTCGAAGAAGGATGTATTTGCCGTTTTGCCGACCGGATACGGATATGGTCGTAGCGCTGGCCTATTGCATGCCTAGGCAGTTTGAAAGACAATTCTCTGCCCGCCCCTTGGATTAAGCGAGGTGAATGGCTCGATTCCAGACTATACATTTCAATGATATAGGATGGCACGCCAGGCTAGTTTTTTCCCCCATTTCACCTTGCTTGCAGGCTAGTATAATTAAAATTGAAGACCTTCGTTTAAAAAATTAAGACTTTGGCAACGGAATTTAAGACTTTTTCAGACCTTAATTAAGGAACATGACATTTAAGACCGTTTAAAGACTTTTAAGACCCCGCGGCTACCCTGCATTATGTCAGGAATACCAAAAGTACTTCTATACGGCTCTGGGCTATACTTCCCTGTCCATAACTCAGAATTGGCTGTGCCACATTTTCTTTTTCCTATGAACAGCACACAGTGATTTCCAACAAGAGCTATGGATCAATTCATACCGGATTTGTCCTTTAAGTGATTTGTAAACAAGGAGTGCTTTAGGGTCAATCCGGTAAATCAAAGACAATGACTCAATATTACATCTAAATTAGCCCAAAACATTTAGCTCTGATCACTCAAGAGACACTGACAATTGTCAAGAACAAAAACAAAATACAGTATACACCAGGGGTATTCAATTAATCTTCAGCGAGGTCGTTACGGAAAATTTCCTCAAGCAAAGGTCCGGAGCATCATAATGTTTAGGCTATGTATATGTATGTATGTATAATATATACACAGGGGCGGAGCCAGAGGGGTGGAGGGATATGAGTGGGGGAAATGTCTTGGATGAGTATATTTTGTATATCTTCATTTACAGTAATATAATAAAATTGATTATATTTTAATGTCCCCATGATGGAATTTGTTTTAGAACAGCATAGCCCAATGACAGACAACTTAGATAATTAACTTTAATATGTTTGTATTAAATTGTATTCAAATACAAAGACCTGCAAGAAGTTGCACCATGTGCAACGTGCACAATGTTTGCACACATCCACAATACACTCCTTCATACCAACCTCAAGTTTCTTGAGAACTTTAAAGTTCTCAAGAAACTGATGATTAATCATCTAATCGGAAGACATGGAACCGGTTATGGTTGCCCTGCTACAAATTACCCCACGTGAAAATGTAATTAATAATTTGCCCAGACTTGTTGTGATCATAATATTGAGATTCAGGAAGATGAAATTACATGATACAAATACAAAGACATTTTATGTGAAAGTAAGGTATTCGTGCGTTTTTGTCCTTCAATTTATGAGTATGGTGTTTGCATCTGGTTTCCCTAATGTATTTGTGCTAATTTCACATCTTGAGCCTGTTTCTGTTTATCTGGATGTTTTGCCTCATGCCACCCTTGAATCAGTGCCTCACTAGTGCCACCCTTGTTAAAAATGTCTAGAATCGCCACTGTGTATATATAATATTAGGATGGATGGATGGAGCCTAGTTGTAGATAGATAGATAGATAGATAGATAGATAGATACTTTATTGATCCCCAAGGGGAAATTCAAGAAGATTGTAGGCCTAGGCCTAATGTTTAATGCGAAATAAAATAAGTAGCCTAAAAGGCAACATTCGAAATGAGGAGAAATAAGGCAAGATAAGAGTGATTGGGGAGAAAAACTGAGTAGCCTTGGCTATTTTAAAGATCTTAACGTGAACTTAAAATAAAATTTGAGCTGAGACAAGGCTGGTTCCTTGAACCCATTAATCAGCAAGTTTAATTTAATTTTTTTAGTTTTTTTTATGTTGACCCGAAATCCTGGAAACCCAGGAACATCACTCTGTTGGGCAGTGAATGCATGTCGGCTTAGCTAGATTGTGGTGGATCAATCATATTGCCTTCTTAAATCGTAAAATATTCTGTGGTCTCAGTTCACTATTGAATGGGCCTAGCCTACCCTATGCTTGCTCAATATGCTTTGTCTAGTAGAGGTGCTTCAAATTGGCGCTTTGAAAAATCGCCTGTCTCAGAATAGAAGAGGTCCAGACCAGGGCAATTCTGCGCAAAACTGTCACATCCATATTTAGCCTAGTTGGCGTTACAGACGTAACAGTTTTGCGTGGTATTGCCCCCGTATCGTTATATAAAGCTCTATTCTCGCTGTCTAGCTTACTCCTCTTTGAGCAATCGATGATTTGAAAATAACTTACTTATCGTTAACTTAGATATCCATCTGATTGTTTCTCCTCTCCTCGCTCGTTTCAGGCTATCAGTCTCTTCCCCATAGTAGGCTACTTTACTCACTGACTCGACTTTATCAGAATTCACAGATTTCACTGGCTGAGTAGCAGCAAGCGAAATTATGGTTCCTGACGCTCCTGAAGTAAATGCTGTTATCCTAAACAACGAAACATTTAGCGCAGCTTTGAAATCTTACGTGAAAATCTAAATTAGGCTATATGGTCTGGGATCACGTCACGGTCCGGACTCGGATCGCGGTCCGCCATTTGGTGATCGCTGGTATACACCATACAACAAATATTGTTGGTGAATTAATCATTTTGGCCATGTCATTTTTTTTACTTTTGATGTATCTTCAGCCCATCTGTAAAATATCTTCATAAAACCTAGTGGAAATTTCGCCTCTATCATTTCTATGACAATGTGATTTTGTAGCTTTCGTAGCTACACAGTTTGATGTTAACTGTATAAAGGTTGAATAATTTTAGTGCAATAGAGGCCTACCCTTTATAAAAAGCCCACCAATAATGCTCACCACAATTGGAAATAATTTAAAATAAGAGAAAATTACCCAAGCTTCATGGATGTTTTGGAACCTCCAGCCCTCGTAACAAAAGCCTTCTTGACCTTTGCGGATTCCACAGCTGTCCATCCGCAGAGCGTTCCACAGTGCATAACGTAGGCTGCAAATAAAAAGCAAAATCATTATCAGTGTGGTAATAATAGCTCTGAAACTGACAGTTCCAGTCATTGATTTTGATTAGCTGAAACGTGTTCCTTTCTGTTGTAATTCCCAAGTTACACAAAGTTACACAAGGTTACACATCCTTGTGTAGGCTACACATCCCTACGCAAAGAACGCTGTGGCCAATGCTCCACTTACCATTGTGTGACAGTCTACATGAACTATTTATTGGTGTATGGGTGTCTTTATAAAACCATCAACTGCATAAGTTAAGACAACCAGAGGAATACAATAAATCATCTGTTGGAAATTGATCTTAATGCCTCAATTAAAAAATGAGGAAAAAATCCAACCTTTAAACACACCAATATTCTTTGTGAATGAACCAGGTATCGTAAATTAATAAATGTTATTCCTTAAAATACAGGGGGGCATAAGTAAGGAACCCCCTATGTTAAAATCCCATAGAGGCAGGCAGATTTTTATTTTTAAAGGCCAGTTATTGAATGGACTCAGGATATGCATCCTGATAAAGTTCCCTTGGCTTTTGTAATTAAAAGATAGATAGATAGCCCATCACATAGGACATCATGGTTTTATTTCAGTTAGGCTAATAGCTGGTTTGATTTGCATGCTACAGATTCTATTAATTGCAAAAGAAATGTTGACTGGCAAGTTATTCATGACTGCAGATGCTGACTTGCCTATTTCTCGATCCCTCGACCGCAGCAACGCTACTTCCTAGTTTACCTGGGTTACAAGAATGCCCTTTCACTCCTGTTACAATATGCTGTAATTTATAGCAGGTTAAACAAAAGTGAGAACATATTGTGGGGCAAAATATACTTACCATTTTGGTACGCTGTTTGTTCAGCAATTTGATCTGATGGTCTAGCGTAGTCTTCCAATTTTTTAAGAAAGCCACCGCTATGGCGATTTCAATGGTTAGATTGATTTGTTTAGATCCAGTGAAATTGCTGCCTTGGCAACGCTACGTCATGGCTTCGGGACTCTATGACATCATGCACGTAAGCTGTATGTTGATGTCACTAAGCCACAAATATGTCATCATACAATGCCTTATAGAAGAAGTCCATTTCAGTTCAGCTTCAGTTCATTAGTCCACAATGCAAGCAACCAGAGCTGATTAACCCACAGCCTATGATAAAATGGGATGATATTTCAAACGACAAGGTATGTAGAACAACTTACGGCAACTAGCTTTTTAATTAAATGCAATTGATACTAGGCTATTTAGTAACCAAACCAAAATCCATATCAGTTCAGTTAATTTAAAGGAGAATTCCGGTGTGATATTGACCTAAAGTGTATTGAAACATGATACCGAGTGTGAACGTATGTCTCATAGCCCATCTCGACTTGTCCCCTGCACTCCAAAATCTGGCGCTAGTTAGCCGATGCTACCAACAACTTTTTCAGTAGTGGTGCTTCGGCATCGGGCTAGCCATGCAAATCAATCACTGTTTTACACCCATTTACGAGGCTCAATGTATCTCCACACTTCATTGGTAGACTTCCTAGGGCCCTGACATTTAAAACGAGACATTGAGAACTTTGAAAAAGCACTGGTAGTTTACTTACAAGACGATTTATACAGACAGTATCTTCACGAAGTTTAGCGTTTGCAGCCATCTTGAATTTAGTCACGATAAGTCGAGCAACGAGTAAGAATGAACAGGTATGATAAGGGATCAGATTCCAAAAATAATTCAGTGGAAATGCATGGATTCCAGTTTCTTCCAGTAGCAGTGGCTAACAACATTTGTTAATCTTTTGTCATGTTATTCAGCTTCTCCATCTGCAGTTCAGCCAGGCTCCACAGAGCCCATATCAGCAGAGGCTCACATGGGAGTCCATCAGCTGTCCACTTCCAGGATCCAGATGGAGATGTTGCCATTGCGTGACTACATTATGGATCTCAGTAAAGAGTAAGTAGCTCTCTTGTGTCCACAATGAATTTCCCTTTGGCATATACTGTACCATTTTAGATAGCCATGTCAGTAGAGTATCATTATTTAATTTATTTCACAAATGTGCTTTTATCTAAGTGACTCACAGTGTAGTACATATATAGATTTTATATCAGTCCCAGGATCTTGCTCTAACAGGTGCTTTAAAGCCACAGTAACTGTTAGTAATCAATTTCAATGTTTTGTTCTGAAGGGAATGGGATTCATTTTCTGATGCTATGATCAACCCTGTAAGTACAATTGGTCTTAATTGCTGAGTGATTTTTTCCTGATCAGAAATGTTGTGTTGCAGTGTTGAGACAAAATCAAATGGTTTCTCCCCATTCAAAACAGGTGACAAAGGCACATTTTCTTGAAGTGTGCTTGATCGTAGCTAAACATGTTACTTTGAGTGCACTTAAAGTCATCATGCCAAGCCTTGCCAGAAGGCTAGGAGAGGACCCAGAGTTTTTGATGGCACCAGATGAGAGCCATGGCTATGTAAACGTCATCGGCACTAGGCCAAAAAACCCATCAATAATCTACATTGAAGATGATCTGGATGTCATCAAACTTAAAAAGGGGGTCCTTACCAAGGTCATCTCTAAAGCAGGTAGCAGGTCATCTCTAAGATCCTGTGATGAGCCACTCATGAGCTCACGCAGTTCTTCTGGAAAGAGGTATGTTGTGCCAATGCCAATGGCCTGGCAGATTGACAGAGGTGATGGCTGTACGTTTGTGAATGTAATGTATGTGCTTGCTTGTGCATCTGGACTGTGTAATGGGATATGTAAATAAAACCTTTGAGCTTGTAGAGAATGTTATGGGCTAACTCCCAACTATTGTAATTTTCTGAAGGTCCAGCACCTCCCTGCAAACTACTTCATTACCCCAGCATGGAATCACAAAGGACCATATCCTGCGCAATGTCCAGAGGAGTCTTACCAAATTGACTGAAGCTGGTTTAACTCCAGATTCTGAAGAATGGATTGACGCCATTGTGACAGAAGTCACACAAGCTATAGACTCAACCTTTAACGAGACCAGCCCAGACTTGCAAAGCTCATCAAGATTTGCACTTTCACTTCAAAAGATCAAGAGTATTGAACTAATGAAAAATATTTCTTTGAAGTTGAAAACATATATGGCTCAACAACACAAGCCCTCAAAAAAACAGACTTCTTCCCTTGTCGAAGACATTGAAAACAATTCCATTTTGGTTTCAACTACTGCAGAGGCAATGACTACCATCATACAGGAAATGGAAACATGTTTGGATGGAAATGACAAAACCCATCCTACTAAAAAACTACTTGCAACTATGAAGAGGGCTGTTAAAATGCTGGCTTGCCAAAGTGTTTCTTCTAAGGATATCCTTGCTCTTGGTACTCTTGGTACCAATGACCTTGGTGAGCTCAACGTTTCTGAGAAAGAAAAGCTTGGCCAGAATTCAGGTCAAGGTTCAAGCATTGCATTGGACAGGCTCTCAAGTGACCAATTCCGCACAAAGGCAAAGAAGGCTATCAGTGATGTTCTCACTGAAAAGGTCAAAGTAGTGCATTCCACGTCTTCAGCTGGACCTTGTTTTCCATCTGGGTCTGTTCTTAAGAGTAACATCATTATGGAAGACAAGGATCTTTTCTCTAGCTGTTCTCCTCATCCAGTTCACTCTGTTGGTTCTATGATCGTCGATGCATTTGTGGAGGAGATTACATCTATAATAGAATCCACTGAATGTGCAAGAGAATCACTTACAAATGAGGAAACAGCAAGTGACACCCAATTCGGTGAGTCCTCTGTGGTACCAATTACTTTTAAAAATCAGACTGTTGAAGCGGCCAAAGGGCTTTACAACAAAGTCCAACGAAAGATCGGGGTGTTTTTCAAGAACCCACTGATTCTGTGGCACAAAAGCATGTCAATCCCTGATATCGAAAAAATAGAGGCCCTGCAGGTGACGGATGCTTTTTCTGCTCAGAACCCTCAGTACTCTGGTGTTCAACCAACCAGTACTTGCAGCGAGCAGCTTCAGCCCCATACCAGGCCATTTCTCAGAAAGACACATAGTGATGGCACACATAGTGGGTGGGTGGCTTTAGGTGAATTTAATTTGAACCAGACTCAGATTGATGAATGCACGAAAGAAGCCTTGAAAGGGATCCTTACCCCTTTCTGGTCTAAGGAGTCAGAGGAACCATCTTTATCCTTAAGCACATCGGCTGACACGTTTGTGGAAAATGTCATTTTCCAACTGGATGATCTGATCTCTTCAACCTCTTCAATGACCTTAGAGAGCAGCAGTGACCAATCCAACAAGAACTCGTTTGAGAATGTCACAAGGACCTCTGATTCAACATCCAGAAAGTCTTCTTCCCTGGCATGTCTTCAAAAAATGTCTAGCGAAAGGTTTCAAACAAATGCTCTTAGGGCTGTAAGCGAAGCCGTACTTAAAACAGTAAGAAGCCATAATGCTAGTGGCACACTGAATCAACATTATTTGCCAGAAAGGGTTCAAGTGAGCTCCTTCTTTTTCCTTCCGGTGGAAAGAGAGGCTTCTGACACTGAAGCATTTGAGCAAGACAGACCTAATGTAGATGTAGATTCTGCTGCGTCAATAATGGCAGATCAGTTCGTGACTGACCTGCAGAGTTGTGTTGAGTCTCTGCATTCTATGAAGGACAAGCCACATAAGGGGAATTTCTTCTCTACAGTTTCAAAACTGCATCAACATTTGCTGAACAAGATGGAAGAGTTTTTTGGTCAAATATCCTTTAAGGGAATCCGCTCATATGAACAACTAGTGAAGGAACCTACAGACGGGCAAAGTTCCATCAGTGAGGTTGAGCATCCCCCTTCGGAGGAGCACAACATCCACCCACTGGTCGATCCCAAGGACACCACCAAAGATATTCTGATCAAGGTTTTCACATTATATAAAGATGAGATGATGGGTGAAAATGCAGAGTGTGATATATCACCTGCTGTCTCAACTGAAGACCAAAATATAATTCTGCAACTTGAAGCTTATTTTGCTGAGTCACCTGTTCAAAAACTTGGCGATGAGGATTACACTGACGAAACAGTCCCATCACCTACAAAGCTTAGCCAGAAACTCTCAGAGGATGAGTTTCAAAGTAAAGCTGAAAAGCTTGTGAGTGATGTTTTATTGCTCGCTGTCAGGACTTTAACATACTCTCTAGATTCACAGGCAGACCCACACATTTCTTCCCTGGAGGCACAGAATGCTGCTTCTGATTTAGTCAAACAAGTGAGTGATGTGGTGCAGAAACTTTTGGAAGCCACAGCCTCAGAAACTCCAGAAAGCTCATATGATATGAAAGACTGCACTGATATGGATATACAACCTTCACATAGCATCTCTCAAACATCTGAAGATGCTATTGAGACAATTTGGTCCAACACTTGCAAAACATTCCAAAGCTTCAAGAGAAAACTGAAAAAAATATTTTCCAAGTACCGCCACACACAACCCAAATCTGAGGATGAAGACAAAGAAGCTATTAACAAGGCGTTTGGTTTTATTCTGGAGGAACTTGCACAGTCTGTTGATTTAGATGAGGACCACCAAATGATAAGAGGTATAGTCAATGCAATGATAGACAACATTGGAGAGGAGGATGTCCAGTTAATGAAAGAACCACAAAGGGCTAATTCCTCCTCATCCACTGCTTCCAAAAGCAAACTATCAACACTGAGCTCTGAGGTCTTACCTGGTGCAGTCCTCAGCCTTAGTGAGACACCTGCTGAAGCACCTCCTGTGCACCATCTTTATATTGACATGGGTGACATGGCTGAAAATGAGCCCTCTCCTATGTCTCATGAATCAATCGTCAACATTGTAAACACCATCTCTGCTGAGCTGAATGTGCAGAATGAGGATTGTTCGCTCTCACTCACTCAGGATCTTACCTCAGTGGGGGAAAGGCTGGAGAGATTGCTGTGTGATGAGAGACTGAGCTCACTCTCGCACAATCTTGCTAACCTGATTCACCATCTTTGCTTTAAGGACCAAAAAGGAATGGCTGCCACAAAGTCTGCTTCTGATTCTCTACTTTTGAGCATGGGACAGAGTGGCAAATTCCCCCCAAAAAATATTGTCAGACAGATTGTGCAGGTTTATGCTGAGGAGACAGTGAAGCATTTGTTCCTTCCTTGCTTCAACATTCCATCACCTTGGAATATGGATGTGGAAGGAGTTTTCCAACATGCTTCATCCTCTGCATCTTGCCCCAGTTTCCTACATTCCTTATCTGAAATAGTACCCCAAGGTGCCTTGAGATCTCCTTCACAAATACTGCACAGCACATTACAAGTTCTTACCACAGTCATGACGAGGGATGTCATGAACATGCTAGCCCCGACTCTGCAAACAACAGGGGATTTAAAGGGGCAAACGGACCAGCAGCCGGTACCACAGCATCTCTTTGGCAGACCTTGCTCAGGTGATCCCACGCAGATTTCAGTAAGCAAGGATATTGTAATGGGTTCCCCTTATCCTTCACTGAACCCAGTGGATTCCACCTCAGATGATTACACCAGCCTGGTTACTGTATTAATCATTCGACTACTTTCTAAGTTGAATGATCAAGAGTCACTTTCTGATGATATGTTAGACATATGTAGAGTGCTAATTAACAGGGTAATTACAGAAATTGATGCTGCATTGGGCATAGCGAAAAGTATGGCCTGTCTATATGACGTGACGTGCATTAAAAAAGTATTTAGAGCCGTTTACAATGATCTCATGCATGAGTTTGGCAGTAAAGACATTCTCCTGAATGTGATGATGTCAGAGGATCCTTGTTTTGAGAAGTCTCTGGTCACATCCCTAACACGTGAATTCATGCAAACCACTATTTCGCCAAATCTAAAGGAAGAGAAGACCAAGAAGCGGACACTTAGTTTCCTACCAAAACTATCAAAAATCAAGGCCTTTTTTCATATCAAGGTAAAATATATTTAATTGATACTATAATTACGGTTTTGTTTAGATTCGAGTTATATGTTGTAGAAAAGCATACATTTATGTAGTGCTCCTCCCATAACTCACATTGTAGATGTTTTAAGCTTCTCCAAACATAATTAGAATTTACAATTGCCCCTTTTCCATTTTTTAAGCCATTTTATTGCATATGCTAATTTATCAGAAATCAAAGTCAGGCAGTAGTAGAAAGGAGCAGTCCATCAACATGGATCAGAATCCGACATCGGCTCATGTTGATCCAGGTAAGACATTGGTCATTGTTTATAGCAACTCTGATTTTGCATACAAAATTACAAAAACTACAGGATGACTGGGAAAATGTATAAAGTGATCATAACTTTTGTGTTTTGTAGCTGTCCTATGTGCAGAGTGCTTACCTTGTGGTGCACCAGTTTCCTCCAGTGACAAGACTATCACCATCGCTTCATCAGAGAAGAACGCTCACAAGGGCTTTTTCTCCAGAATCATCTCTAGTTTATCTAGAAAATCCCCAAAGATACACCCAGAGGCACTTCATTAATATTGTAATAAACATACCTGCATTCATTTTGGACCTTTACTCTTTTAGCATTGGAAGACTTCACTTTACTGTAATCAATGTGTAAAATGTTCATCTTTCATGATATTGTAGATTTAGCCTTACAGTGCACAACAATTGCAACTAGTTTTTTGGTAAATGAGGTGTAGCTTAGGCCTACTCTACAAGACATTGGCACTGACTTCTGAACACATCGTAATACTACCACCTCGTGGAGACACATTTTTGTGCATTTCACTTATCTCGTCTCTACAAAGCAGGTCACCGTTTTGTCTCTGGATAATTCGTCATCAATTGGTGGTTCAAAGAAAACGGTTATGATTTCGTTCTTCCTGGAATTAAGTTATTACACTAAGCGTAGGCCACGTATTCGGCATTTGTAGTGTAAGCTGGGACCTACGTTATTTTGAAAGTCCAAAATGGTTCAGACTGTAAAATAATGTAGCCTAGTGTTTATTGTGATAAAATATCTCAAATCCCACTTTTTGAACAAATGTGTAAGACTTGGGCCTAGTTTGCGGGTTTGCTTTTGAAGGCAGGCTCTTTCTTTTACTGTCTGGCCTCTGTTCGGGTGATCCAAGTAGCCTACATACGTCACGAAAACCATTGTAAATCATATGAAATGTATACGACCTATTGGGCATCTCTACCAAGTAGGCGGGACAAATTATCAGAGGCCGTAACGAGTGGATGCCTCTAGGTTGATTAACATAATAAATGCTCTCTGCCACTGAAACTGGCACACCGGCTGGCACGATGTCTGAGTCGGTTTTATAAATAACATCAACCTATTTTTGAGACAGGCGTCTGTCTCCAGCGATTTTGTTGCCTGACAGCGGGGAAAGATGCCTTACCACTAAGGTTTACCTTCATTTTGTTGGTCATTGATAGGAATAGATAGCTTTGCGTTAGATAGTCCTAAGGTTTATTATGTTGGTGAATTAGGCTTAATTTAACTTAGCCTACTTTACGGAGAACCTGCATTAAAAGTAATTTATTTTAATTTATATTAATTTATTCATTCCTCCCAAGATGTAACTGTCATTGACATGTAAGACATACAGAAAGCACCTAGACAAAACAAATTTCATTGAACTAGAACTTGTAGTTTTTCATCAAAATAGACCTATAGTAAACACCTTTTGTACTGTTTTCTTCACCAAATAGGCAATACAGTACTTACAATACAGTACTCTAAATGTGCATTAGATCCATACTTGCAAATAGCAACACAGAACAGACATGGCATCTCTCATGGCATAATAAATGATTGCTGATTGAAGAATTGTGCAAAGGAGTTTCACACAGGTGTATCATAGATTCAGACTTATGCAAGGAATCTATACCACCTGTGAAAAGATGTTTTCCTTTTGTTTAGCACGGGGAAACCAATAGTTTGGGGACTTTAGAGAGACCAAATTTCCCTCACGGGATCAAAAGAGTCCAGTGTATAATGATTGATTAAAGAGTGTTTTTGAATTGGCAACAAGTTGTAGTGTTTGAAGGCAAGATTTGCATTTTGCTGCATGTTTTAAGTGTTTTGAGAGAGTAACAGCCTTTTGCAAGCAAAATGTGTCATTTTGTCCAGAGTGCTTTTGTTCAGACACGGGTGTTAACTGTTTTGAGAATGTGATGTCAGTGGACACAGGTATCAAAACGATCAAGAAAAACTGTAACTGTTTAGGGTAAGGGTGTGAGAACTGTGTTCTCTTTTATATCTGTTAAAAGACAAATTCAACAATGTATTGACATATTACAATCAGATTAAATTATTGCAATTACTTATAATGATAAAGACATTCATACTACTGTTGTCCTTAAAGCCAGAATTTATTTTCTCAGACTACAGGTACTATTGATATTTAGAATGTCAAACATTTAGCTTTTGCATCCAAGGCTGTATTGTGAGTGAGTGTATGTGGGGGGGACACTTAGTTATGTTTGACACTCAGAACACTCACGTCAACCACCCTATTTCCAATTATTCACAATGAGGGCAGCAATCATTAGCCTGGCCTCCGCCTGCGTACTTCCGCTTAATTTCTTTTCTCTACAGTACACTGTCTGGAATAGCTCTCATTCAATTTGTTTACTTCGGCAACTTGTCTCCGAACCAACCAGCGAACAGAGGGCATTCCTGAGAGCGATTACGTTAAAGTTGCAAGCCTATCGTTATCATTGTGTCCCCCGTGGTTAACATACGTCATTACAAAACGTTAGTGATTGAACTCCAATGATTTCAAACTTCAGACAAGCATCCACCAACCAGGAAATAAACGTTTGCCAATGGATCTAGGCCAGACTCTCTGCGAAGTCATCTCCAAAAGTGCGAGTTGAACTATTGTATATTTCAGGTGTTAAATCAATGTTAAATTCCATCCTCTGTGAACTAGACAGCTTTCCTTTACACACCCTGTTTAATGACATCATGTAACTACTGTATGCTGCTGATGTCACAAAGCCACAAATGTGACATCATAGGCCTAGTGCCTTATAAGAAGTACATTTCAGTTCAGTTTCAGTTCATTAGGCTACAATTGCAAGCAACCAGCACTGATAAGTCTACAGCCTATGATGAAATGGGATGATATTTCAAACCAAAAGGTATGTGAAACAATTTTCAGCAGCTAGCTTTTTAATTAAATGCAATTAATGTCCTGGGGGCATATCTACGGGGAGGCTGTGGGAGGCAGTGCCACTGAAAGGTAATAATTTGTATAGTCTGCACACAGCTTTCCACCGTTGCTCGTGGTGAAATATCTCACTCGCATGGTGAATTGCATCCACATACTCTTTTCCTATGCACTTTTCCACTAGCCTAAAACCCTGAGAATGAATCCTGATTACTCTAACGTTCTTAAAGTGAGAGGCACTCAATTTGACCTACACACTATACCCTACAACATCGTTTCACAACCTTTGGGTCGGGACCTCGTGGGGTCACCTGAAATTCAAATGGGATCCGCTGAGTTATTCGGTATCTTACAATTGACCAGTACATTACATAAACATACGTATACATGAAATAAAAAGAATTATGAAAAACCCCACGATATCCAAGTTAAGTAACTAATCGGATCCTTCATTACAATCTAGCTATGTAAAAATGAACGTAGGCATCCCGCATGAGATCATCATGGGTAATAATGCTTGATCAACGTTCCAAACAAAGTAGCAAAACAACCAGGCGAGTTAGTCATACAAACAAATTAGTTTGCTAGGACATTAGGGCAAAATACCGCTCTCAACTGAATGTTAACTGACCAGTACATTACATAAACATATACATTAAATTAAAAGAAATATGAAAAACTAATCGGATCCTTCGTTACAATCTAGCTATGTAAAAAAAGAAATCATTTTATTTTTGAGATCATCATGGGTAATATGCTTGATCAACATCCCAAATAAAGTAGCAAAACAACCAGGCGCGAGTTAGTCAAACAAACAAACAAATTAGTTTACTAGGACATTGAAAACACCTGGTCTCCCTCTCTATCATTTTCAAATTCAACAAAACCATAACCCCAAGCCCCCCCCCCCCCTTTCCTTGCCCCCTTCTCTGTCTTTATCTACCTGTTTATTTGCTTGATTGAATTGATTGGTTGATTAATTAATCAATTGATTAATTAAACTAAATTTATTTATTTTATTTAACCTTATTTCCTCCTTTCCCCCCTACATTCACCACTTTACATATAGACACACTAGCAACACCCAAACATAGCATGTTACCAAAGCCCTTTACCATGACCCGATCATGACCACTCACAGACCTTTCTATTCAATTACAAAGAACTGAGTCCCATCCTGTCAGCTCTGTCATCGTCCTGTCCCACTGTCTGTATGCGTGTATGTCTGTCTGTCTGTTTGTCTGTCTATCTGTCTGTCTATCTGTCTCACTTGTCTACGTTACCTTATTGCGTTTCATGTGTTTTATGTTTCAATTCACATGGTGCTATATGATACGATTCCAGGGTCACATAAATGGTTGAGGTAGAACAATTGTATTTGAATTGTAAAAGTTGTCCTCCGAAGAGGGGGGGTGGTGGTGGGCCAAAAAAGATTTTAGGCCTTAAAAAAAAAAAAAAGTTTACTAGGACATTTGGGCAAAATACCGCTCTCAACTGAATGTTACCGCAGAGAGGAGATGCGCTCTCTCATAAATGAATGAATGATTGGGGTCGCCAATGTTTAAGGTTGGGAACCCCTGCCCTACAATGTAATGACATTAAAGGTAAATGTAAGTCAATATGAAAATCATGTAAAATGTAAGTCAAAATAAAAATCAAGAAAATCCCACAAACAAAACAGCCTGGAACGCTATGTAGTTTCTCAGGGAATACTGAAGGGAGGAGTGAGCTACCTCTCTGGTGTGTTTTGTTAGGGACTCACCATTCGCAGTGCTCAGTCCGAGGGGCCGGATAATTAGTTGTCTTTCAAATTCCCTACGTGACGAATTCCTGCTCAATCACTGACTGCATAGCAGACATAGAATGGAAAACCAATTTTTACCGCTTTGTAGTGGGGCTGTTAAGCTCAACGATCTTGCTTTTTATGAAAGAAGCATGAAACTTTCAGAGTTTGTTCTTGATGACCTAAGCTTTCATTTAAGATCTGGAGGCATTCTCAGTTTGAGTTATTGCTGAATAAGGAGAGTTCGATTCATGGCCGTAACTGGAAACACGTCTTCAGACTTTAAAATTAGGCCTACCACCAAAAATTGGTTGAATCTGAACAAAGACAGACTGTAATGCTATAGCATAGCCTACAGATTGACACAAACCATCCCTCTGATCACCGACCCCTCCACAAGTTAGGCTATTTAGGGCCTACCACTTCGAGTTAGAGAGATCAGGAGGAGAAATTGTAAACGGTCTCTGGCTGCAAGACAGGGTCAAATACTCCATTCTGTCATCTTTTAGTGATGGGACTCGATTCGAACGTCACCGAAGGGTTTTGCTGGATTCGAAAGTTTGCTGCTGCGCTGATAAGGAGCAACACTGCTGTATTCTCTGTAGCCTACTGCTGTAATTTAACAAACCTGTGTTACGTGTCTTAGTTACTCAGCAATCATTGTTGCTAAAGAACTTTTTAAAGTTTTGAAGTCAAATTTCAAATATTTTTTGTTATTGCATAAGCCTAATAAAAATTCCTTGTATAGTGACTCACGGGGATTGAACCCACGTCGACAGATTTATCATCCTCATCACTACCTCTACTCTATCGTAGACAAACGGCAAGAATGGATGTTCATGAACTACTTATTTCTAACAACGGCCTGTTTAGTTCTAAAACACACTATCTAAATAATGCCTCTTGGTTATGAGTAGGCTATGACAGTTTATTGGATAAGGCCTACACTTTATTTATTTAAAGTAAATTGATATTGCCACATAGCAGACGGCTGCATTTCTTGCTGCAGTTTGTTAAAACCAACTGAACACACGTACATTCAAACGCTGAACACACTCCCAGAGGAAACTTTTGCTTCTCATTTGTATCCCTTCTGTTGCTAAGGAGGCAAAATGGTGATTCTCTTTTAAGGATCATTTAAGTATTACTTGTGTCACAATTATTTCTCCTAATTTTGCCTTAGGAGAAATAAAACAAGCAAAAGATGAGACACATAGCAATAAGACAAGTAGGAGTCACATAAGAGATATTAGTTTGAGAATCAGGAGAAATACAGGAGATCTCTTATATGTTTGAGTGTAGTCTCACTTACAACTTGTTTCTCCTTAGGAGAAATAATAGAGCAGATGGAGTTACATAAGAGATATTAGTTTGAGAAGCAGGAGAAATACGGGAGATCTCTTATATGTTTGAGTGTAGTCTCATTTACAACTTGTTTCTCCTTAGGAGAAATAATAGAGCAAATGAGGAGACATTGCAATGAGAAACTGTTGAGAAGTAGGAGTTACAATTGAGATATCAGTTTGAGGGTCAAAAAATAGGGCACTCCATAGCATTTCAAACTTTTATTTTATAAAACAAAGCAAAACAGTTGTACTTTAAAAATGGACTTTAAGCAATGGGAGCTTGCACAGTTGCAATTTAAAATGGACTTCAAGCAATGGAAGCATGTTAATGCCTTGATATGTTCTTTTTATAATGTGTATTCTTATTTTTTATTTTTTTGTGTGTGTGAGTGTGTATGTGAGTATTATTTTTAAAAGCTGCACAAGCAAATTGCATTGTACGGACCAACTGCACAATGACAATTTAAGTCTATCTATAAATCATACAACATGGAGAAATGAACTAATAAACAATAACATAAACAAACTGAACTTGTGCCAAAGCGTGCCATACTGTGTACAATGGTGGATGAAAGCGTGGGCTGGTCAATCTGCGTCTTTTATCCTGGTGGTGGAACCAACCAAAGGGAGGAGGGAGAGAAGAGCAGAAAATAGAACATTGTTAGTTTGTGAGCCACTCAAAAATACAAAGTAAGACATTTGTTTGACTGTCTGCTTTCATAACTGTGGGAATTTTGATACAGCACAAAGATCAGACACACCTTATTAATCACTTAAAACACAGAATGGGGGATGTGATAGCTACCACTCACATTTGCTATATGTTGCCAAATTGAAAAACAGATTGTATTGATATATTTGTCAAGCTTAAACAAGTTTGTTGAATTCCCTCACCTCATCTAGTGAGTAAACTGTATTGTCAGGCTAGGATTAACCCCTATCCAGCTTACCACTAGGCAAAACCTTGTTTTGGTTGGACTAAGCCTATTCAGTGTAAAAAAAAATGGGCATCTGAAAATAGTTTAGTTCAGAGTCCTGATGTCAAAAAAGTAATTTGGGCAATTTTTTTTGTCATCTGGGAGCTGGCTCCATAGTCAGAACGCATAACAACTAAATGCAGCGTTGCCTTGTTTAGTTCTGATAGTGGGTTTCAACAGGAACATTTCTCCTGTGATCAGTGAGGTTTAAGTGATGAGTATTGCTGGAACATGTCACTCAGTCTCATTGAAGGGTATTGTGTTAGGTATTGTGACAACTGCTAATAGCTATTGCGACACTTTTGTAGTATCGGTGCACCATGCAACACTAAATTAGACGATCTCTGACGTTAATCAACCCCCTGTTGAATTTTCACATTGTTGTTGTTTTTTCCTAGCCTAGAAATCTAGACACACCCTAGCAGCGGCAAATTAATTTGCTCAGCCTGTACGTCTAGTATCAAACCATAGGGATTTCTATTGGCTGACGCCGTGGACGTCATCCAATCACAGCGCTCTATTTTGTTAGAGAGTCTTAAGGCGGGCTTAACAGGATGGCGACAGTCCTGCGACAGTGAACAACAAGGAAGGTGGCTATGGCAAACGAAGAGCGGTTGTTTGAATCGGCGTTGGCGTCAACTTTGGAGGAGTTGGACTTGTGCTTTTCACAATGCACTTAAGTCATTCCTTTCGAAGAAGGATGTATTTGCCGTTTTGCCGACCGGATACGGATATGGTCGTAGCGCTGGCCTATTGCATGCCTAGGCAGTTTGAAAGACAATTCTCTGCCCGCCCCTTGGATTAAGCGAGGTGAATGGCTCGATTCCAGACTATACATTTCAATGATATAGGATGGCACGCCAGGCTAGTTTTTTCCCCCATTTCACCTTGCTTGCAGGCTAGTATAATTAAAATTGAAGACCTTCGTTTAAAAAATTAAGACTTTGGCAACGGAATTTAAGACTTTTTCAGACCTTAATTAAGGAACATGACATTTAAGACCGTTTAAAGACTTTTAAGACCCCGCGGCTACCCTGCATTATGTCAGGAATACCAAAAGTACTTCTATACGGCTCTGGGCTATACTTCCCTGTCCATAACTCAGAATTGGCTGTGCCACATTTTCTTTTTCCTATGAACAGCACACAGTGATTTCCAACAAGAGCTATGGATCAATTCATACCGGATTTGTCCTTTAAGTGATTTGTAAACAAGGAGTGCTTTAGGGTCAATCCGGTAAATCAAAGACAATGACTCAATATTACATCTAAATTAGCCCAAAACATTTAGCTCTGATCACTCAAGAGACACTGACAATTGTCAAGAACAAAAACAAAATACAGTATACACCAGGGGTATTCAATTAATCTTCAGCGAGGTCGTTACGGAAAATTTCCTCAAGCAAAGGTCCGGAGCATCATAATGTTTAGGCTATGTATATGTATGTATGTATAATATATACACAGGGGCGGAGCCAGAGGGGTGGAGGGATATGAGTGGGGGAAATGTCTTGGATGAGTATATTTTGTATATCTTCATTTACAGTAATATAATAAAATTGATTATATTTTAATGTCCCCATGATGGAATTTGTTTTAGAACAGCATAGCCCAATGACAGACAACTTAGATAATTAACTTTAATATGTTTGTATTAAATTGTATTCAAATACAAAGACCTGCAAGAAGTTGCACCATGTGCAACGTGCACAATGTTTGCACACATCCACAATACACTCCTTCATACCAACCTCAAGTTTCTTGAGAACTTTAAAGTTCTCAAGAAACTGATGATTAATCATCTAATCGGAAGACATGGAACCGGTTATGGTTGCCCTGCTACAAATTACCCCACGTGAAAATGTAATTAATAATTTGCCCAGACTTGTTGTGATCATAATATTGAGATTCAGGAAGATGAAATTACATGATACAAATACAAAGACATTTTATGTGAAAGTAAGGTATTCGTGCGTTTTTGTCCTTCAATTTATGAGTATGGTGTTTGCATCTGGTTTCCCTAATGTATTTGTGCTAATTTCACATCTTGAGCCTGTTTCTGTTTATCTGGATGTTTTGCCTCATGCCACCCTTGAATCAGTGCCTCACTAGTGCCACCCTTGTTAAAAATGTCTAGAATCGCCACTGTGTATATATAATATTAGGATGGATGGATGGAGCCTAGTTGTAGATAGATAGATAGATAGATAGATAGATAGATACTTTATTGATCCCCAAGGGGAAATTCAAGAAGATTGTAGGCCTAGGCCTAATGTTTAATGCGAAATAAAATAAGTAGCCTAAAAGGCAACATTCGAAATGAGGAGAAATAAGGCAAGATAAGAGTGATTGGGGAGAAAAACTGAGTAGCCTTGGCTATTTTAAAGATCTTAACGTGAACTTAAAATAAAATTTGAGCTGAGACAAGGCTGGTTCCTTGAACCCATTAATCAGCAAGTTTAATTTAATTTTTTTAGTTTTTTTTATGTTGACCCGAAATCCTGGAAACCCAGGAACATCACTCTGTTGGGCAGTGAATGCATGTCGGCTTAGCTAGATTGTGGTGGATCAATCATATTGCCTTCTTAAATCGTAAAATATTCTGTGGTCTCAGTTCACTATTGAATGGGCCTAGCCTACCCTATGCTTGCTCAATATGCTTTGTCTAGTAGAGGTGCTTCAAATTGGCGCTTTGAAAAATCGCCTGTCTCAGAATAGAAGAGGTCCAGACCAGGGCAATTCTGCGCAAAACTGTCACATCCATATTTAGCCTAGTTGGCGTTACAGACGTAACAGTTTTGCGTGGTATTGCCCCCGTATCGTTATATAAAGCTCTATTCTCGCTGTCTAGCTTACTCCTCTTTGAGCAATCGATGATTTGAAAATAACTTACTTATCGTTAACTTAGATATCCATCTGATTGTTTCTCCTCTCCTCGCTCGTTTCAGGCTATCAGTCTCTTCCCCATAGTAGGCTACTTTACTCACTGACTCGACTTTATCAGAATTCACAGATTTCACTGGCTGAGTAGCAGCAAGCGAAATTATGGTTCCTGACGCTCCTGAAGTAAATGCTGTTATCCTAAACAACGAAACATTTAGCGCAGCTTTGAAATCTTACGTGAAAATCTAAATTAGGCTATATGGTCTGGGATCACGTCACGGTCCGGACTCGGATCGCGGTCCGCCATTTGGTGATCGCTGGTATACACCATACAACAAATATTGTTGGTGAATTAATCATTTTGGCCATGTCATTTTTTTTACTTTTGATGTATCTTCAGCCCATCTGTAAAATATCTTCATAAAACCTAGTGGAAATTTCGCCTCTATCATTTCTATGACAATGTGATTTTGTAGCTTTCGTAGCTACACAGTTTGATGTTAACTGTATAAAGGTTGAATAATCTTAGTGCAATAGAGGCCTACCCTTTATAAAAAGCCCACCAATAATGCTCACCACAATTGGAAATAATTTAAAATAAGAGAAAATTACCCAAGCTTCATGGATGTTTTGGAACCTCCAGCCCTCGTAACAAAAGCCTTCTTGACCTTTGCGGATTCCACAGCTGTCCATCCGCAGAGCGTTCCACAGTGCATAACGTAGGCTGCAAATAAAAAGCAAAATCATTATCAGTGTGGTAATAATAGCTCTGAAACTGACAGTTCCAGTCATTGATTTTGATTAGCTGAAACGTGTTCCTTTCTGTTGTAATTCCCAAGTTACACAAAGTTACACAAGGTTACACATCCTTGTGTAGGCTACACATCCCTACGCAAAGAACGCTGTGGCCAATGCTCCACTTACCATTGTGTGACAGTCTACATGAACTATTTATTGGTGTATGGGTGTCTTTATAAAACCATCAACTGCATAAGTTAAGACAACCAGAGGAATACAATAAATCATCTGTTGGAAATTGATCTTAATGCCTCAATTAAAAAATGAGGAAAAAATCCAACCTTTAAACACACCAATATTCTTTGTGAATGAACCAGGTATCGTAAATTAATAAATGTTATTCCTTAAAATACAGGGGGGCATAAGTAAGGAACCCCCTATGTTAAAATCCCATAGAGGCAGGCAGATTTTTATTTTTAAAGGCCAGTTATTGAATGGACTCAGGATATGCATCCTGATAAAGTTCCCTTGGCTTTTGTAATTAAAAGATAGATAGATAGCCCATCACATAGGACATCATGGTTTTATTTCAGTTAGGCTAATAGCTGGTTTGATTTGCATGCTACAGATTCTATTAATTGCAAAAGAAATGTTGACTGGCAAGTTATTCATGACTGCAGATGCTGACTTGCCTATTTCTCGATCCCTCGACCGCAGCAACGCTACTTCCTAGTTTACCTGGGTTACAAGAATGCCCTTTCACTCCTGTTACAATATGCTGTAATTTATAGCAGGTTAAACAAAAGTGAGAACATATTGTGGGGCAAAATATACTTACCATTTTGGTACGCTGTTTGTTCAGCAATTTGATCTGATGGTCTAGCGTAGTCTTCCAATTTTTTAAGAAAGCCACCGCTATGGCGATTTCAATGGTTAGATTGATTTGTTTAGATCCAGTGAAATTGCTGCCTTGGCAACGCTACGTCATGGCTTCGGGACTCTATGACATCATGCACGTAAGCTGTATGTTGATGTCACAAAGCCACAAATATGTCATCATACAATGCCTTATAGAAGAAGTCCATTTCAGTTCAGCTTCAGTTCATTAGTCCACAATGCAAGCAACCAGAGCTGATTAACCCACAGCCTATGATAAAATGGGATGATATTTCAAACGACAAGGTATGTAGAACAACTTACGGCAACTAGCTTTTTAATTAAATGCAATTGATACTAGGCTATTTAGTAACCAAACCAAAATCCATATCAGTTCAGTTAATTTAAAGGAGAATTCCGGTGTGATATTGACCTAAAGTGTATTGAAACATGATACCGAGTGTGAACGTATGTCTCATAGCCCATCTCGACTTGTCCCCTGCACTCCAAAATCTGGCGCTAGTTAGCCGATGCTACCAACAACTTTTTCAGTAGTGGTGCTTCGGCATCGGGCTAGCCATGCAAATCAATCACTGTTTTACACCCATTTACGAGGCTCAATGTATCTCCACACTTCATTGGTAGACTTCCTAGGGCCCTGACATTTAAAACGAGACATTGAGAACTTTGAAAAAGCACTGGTAGTTTACTTACAAGACGATTTATACAGACAGTATCTTCACGAAGTTTAGCGTTTGCAGCCATCTTGAATTTAGTCACGATAAGTCGAGCAACGAGTAAGAATGAACAGGTATGATAAGGGATCAGATTCCAAAAATAATTCAGTGGAAATGCATGGATTCCAGTTTCTTCCAGTAGCAGTGGCTAACAACATTTGTTAATCTTTTGTCATGTTATTCAGCTTCTCCATCTGCAGTTCAGCCAGGCTCCACAGAGCCCATATCAGCAGAGGCTCACATGGGCGTCCATCAGCTGTCCACTTCCAGGATCCAGATGGAGATGTTGCCATTGCGTGACTACATTATGGATCTCAGTAAAGAGTAAGTAGCTCTCCTTGTGTCCACAATGAATTTCCCTTTGGCATATACTGTACCATTTTAGATAGCCATGTCAGTAGAGTATCATTATTTAATTTATTTCACAAATGTGCTTTTATCTAAGTGACTCACAGTGTAGTACATATATAGATTTTATATCAGTCCCAGGATCTTGCTCTAACAGGTGCTTTAAAGCCACAGTAACTGTTAGTAATCAATTTCAATGTTTTGTTCTGAAGGGAATGGGATTCATTTTCTGATGCTATGATCAACCCTGTAAGTACAATTGGTCTTAATTGCTGAGTGATTTTTTCCTGATCAGAAATGTTGTGTTGCAGTGTTGAGACAAAATCAAATGGTTTCTCCCCATTCAAAACAGGTGACAAAGGCACATTTTCTTGAAGTGTGCTTGATCGTAGCTAAACATGTTACTTTGAGTGCACTTAAAGTCATCATGCCAAGCCTTGCCAGAAGGCTAGGAGAGGACCCAGAGTTTTTGATGGCACCAGATGAGAGCCATGGCTATGTAAACGTCATCGGCACTAGGCCAAAAAACCCATCAATAATCTACATTGAAGATGATCTGGATGTCATCAAACTTAAAAAGGGGGTCCTTACCAAGGTCATCTCTAAAGCAGGTAGCAGGTCATCTCTAAGATCCTGTGATGAGCCACTCATGAGCTCACGCAGTTCTTCTGGAAAGAGGTATGTTGTGCCAATGCCAATGGCCTGGCAGATTGACAGAGGTGATGGCTGTACGTTTGTGAATGTAATGTATGTGCTTGCTTGTGCATCTGGACTGTGTAATGGGATATGTAAATAAAACCTTTGAGCTTGTAGAGAATGTTATGGGCTAACTCCCAACTATTGTAATTTTCTGAAGGTCCAGCACCTCCCTGCAAACTACTTCATTACCCCAGCATGGAATCACAAAGGACCATATCCTGCGCAATGTCCAGAGGAGTCTTACCAAATTGACTGAAGCTGGTTTAACTCCAGATTCTGAAGAATGGATTGACGCCATTGTGACAGAAGTCACACAAGCTATAGACTCAACCTTTAACGAGACCAGCCCAGACTTGCAAAGCTCATCAAGATTTGCACTTTCACTTCAAAAGATCAAGAGTATTGAACTAATGAAAAATATTTCTTTGAAGTTGAAAACATATATGGCTCAACAACACAAGCCCTCAAAAAAACAGACTTCTTCCCTTGTCGAAGACATTGAAAACAATTCCATTTTGGTTTCAACTACTGCAGAGGCAATGACTACCATCATACAGGAAATGGAAACATGTTTGGATGGAAATGACAAAACCCATCCTACTAAAAAACTACTTGCAACTATGAAGAGGGCTGTTAAAATGCTGGCTTGCCAAAGTGTTTCTTCTAAGGATATCCTTGCTCTTGGTACTCTTGGTACCAATGACCTTGGTGAGCTCAACGTTTCTGAGAAAGAAAAGCTTGGCCAGAATTCAGGTCAAGGTTCAAGCATTGCATTGGACAGGCTCTCAAGTGACCAATTCCGCACAAAGGCAAAGAAGGCTATCAGTGATGTTCTCACTGAAAAGGTCAAAGTAGTGCATTCCACGTCTTCAGCTGGACCTTGTTTTCCATCTGGGTCTGTTCTTAAGAGTAACATCATTATGGAAGACAAGGATCTTTTCTCTAGCTGTTCTCCTCATCCAGTTCACTCTGTTGGTTCTATGATCGTCGATGCATTTGTGGAGGAGATTACATCTATAATAGAATCCACTGAATGTGCAAGAGAATCACTTACAAATGAGGAAACAGCAAGTGACACCCAATTCGGTGAGTCCTCTGTGGTACCAATTACTTTTAAAAATCAGACTGTTGAAGCGGCCAAAGGGCTTTACAACAAAGTCCAACGAAAGATCGGGGTGTTTTTCAAGAACCCACTGATTCTGTGGCGCAAAAGCATGTCAATCCCTGATATCGAAAAAATAGAGGCCCTGCAGGTGACGGATGCTTTTTCTGCTCAGAACCCTCAGTACTCTGGTGTTCAACCAACCAGTACTTGCAGCGAGCAGCTTCAGCCCCATACCAGGCCATTTCTCAGAAAGACACATAGTGATGGCACACATAGTGGGTGGGTGGCTTTAGGTGAATTTAATTTGAACCAGACTCAGATTGATGAATGCACGAAAGAAGCCTTGAAAGGGATCCTTACCCCTTTCTGGTCTAAGGAGTCAGAGGAACCATCTTTATCCTTAAGCACATCGGCTGACACGTTTGTGGAAAATGTCATTTTCCAACTGGATGATCTGATCTCTTCAACCTCTTCAATGACCTTAGAGAGCAGCAGTGACCAATCCAACAAGAACTCGTTTGAGAATGTCACAAGGACCTCTGATTCAACATCCAGAAAGTCTTCTTCCCTGGCATGTCTTCAAAAAATGTCTAGCGAAAGGTTTCAAACAAATGCTCTTAGGGCTGTAAGCGAAGCCGTACTTAAAACAGTAAGAAGCCATAATGCTAGTGGCACACTGAATCAACATTATTTGCCAGAAAGGGTTCAAGTGAGCTCCTTCTTTTTCCTTCCGGTGGAAAGAGAGGCTTCTGACACTGAAGCATTTGAGCAAGACAGACCTAATGTAGATGTAGATTCTGCTGCGTCAATAATGGCAGATCAGTTCGTGACTGACCTGCAGAGTTGTGTTGAGTCTCTGCATTCTATGAAGGACAAGCCACATAAGGGGAATTTCTTCTCTACAGTTTCAAAACTGCATCAACATTTGCTGAACAAGATGGAAGAGTTTTTTGGTCAAATATCCTTTAAGGGAATCCGCTCATATGAACAACTAGTGAAGGAACCTACAGACGGGCAAAGTTCCATCAGTGAGGTTGAGCATCCCCCTTCGGAGGAGCACAACATCCACCCACTGGTCGATCCCAAGGACACCACCAAAGATATTCTGATCAAGGTTTTCACATTATATAAAGATGAGATGATGGGTGAAAATGCAGAGTGTGATATATCACCTGCTGTCTCAACTGAAGACCAAAATATAATTCTGCAACTTGAAGCTTATTTTGCTGAGTCACCTGTTCAAAAACTTGGCGATGAGGATTACACTGACGAAACAGTCCCATCACCTACAAAGCTTAGCCAGAAACTCTCAGAGGATGAGTTTCAAAGTAAAGCTGAAAAGCTTGTGAGTGATGTTTTATTGCTCGCTGTCAGGACTTTAACATACTCTCTAGATTCACAGGCAGACCCACACATTTCTTCCCTGGAGGCACAGAATGCTGCTTCTGATTTAGTCAAACAAGTGAGTGATGTGGTGCAGAAACTTTTGGAAGCCACAGCCTCAGAAACTCCAGAAAGCTCATATGATATGAAAGACTGCACTGATATGGATATACAACCTTCACATAGCATCTCTCAAACATCTGAAGATGCTATTGAGACAATTTGGTCCAACACTTGCAAAACATTCCAAAGCTTCAAGAGAAAACTGAAAAAAATATTTTCCAAGTACCGCCACACACAACCCAAATCTGAGGATGAAGACAAAGAAGCTATTAACAAGGCGTTTGGTTTTATTCTGGAGGAACTTGCACAGTCTGTTGATTTAGATGAGGACCACCAAATGATAAGAGGTATAGTCAATGCAATGATAGACAACATTGGAGAGGAGGATGTCCAGTTAATGAAAGAACCACAAAGGGCTAATTCCTCCTCATCCACTGCTTCCAAAAGCAAACTATCAACACTGAGCTCTGAGGTCTTACCTGGTGCAGTCCTCAGCCTTAGTGAGACACCTGCTGAAGCACCTCCTGTGCACCATCTTTATATTGACATGGGTGACATGGCTGAAAATGAGCCCTCTCCTATGTCTCATGAATCAATCGTCAACATTGTAAACACCATCTCTGCTGAGCTGAATGTGCAGAATGAGGATTGTTCGCTCTCACTCACTCAGGATCTTACCTCAGTGGGGGAAAGGCTGGAGAGATTGCTGTGTGATGAGAGACTGAGCTCACTCTCGCACAATCTTGCTAACCTGATTCACCATCTTTGCTTTAAGGACCAAAAAGGAATGGCTGCCACAAAGTCTGCTTCTGATTCTCTACTTTTGAGCATGGGACAGAGTGGCAAATTCCCCCCAAAAAATATTGTCAGACAGATTGTGCAGGTTTATGCTGAGGAGACAGTGAAGCATTTGTTCCTTCCTTGCTTCAACATTCCATCACCTTGGAATATGGATGTGGAAGGAGTTTTCCAACATGCTTCATCCTCTGCATCTTGCCCCAGTTTCCTACATTCCTTATCTGAAATAGTACCCCAAGGTGCCTTGAGATCTCCTTCACAAATACTGCACAGCACATTACAAGTTCTTACCACAGTCATGACGAGGGATGTCATGAACATGCTAGCCCCGACTCTGCAAACAACAGGGGATTTAAAGGGGCAAACGGACCAGCAGCCGGTACCACAGCATCTCTTTGGCAGACCTTGCTCAGGTGATCCCACGCAGATTTCAGTAAGCAAGGATATTGTAATGGGTTCCCCTTATCCTTCACTGAACCCAGTGGATTCCACCTCAGATGATTACACCAGCCTGGTTACTGTATTAATCATTCGACTACTTTCTAAGTTGAATGATCAAGAGTCACTTTCTGATGATATGTTAGACATATGTAGAGTGCTAATTAACAGGGTAATTACAGAAATTGATGCTGCATTGGGCATAGCGAAAAGTATGGCCTGTCTATATGACGTGACGTGCATTAAAAAAGTATTTAGAGCCGTTTACAATGATCTCATGCATGAGTTTGGCAGTAAAGACATTCTCCTGAATGTGATGATGTCAGAGGATCCTTGTTTTGAGAAGTCTCTGGTCACATCCCTAACACGTGAATTCATGCAAACCACTATTTCGCCAAATCTAAAGGAAGAGAAGACCAAGAAGCGGACACTTAGTTTCCTACCAAAACTATCAAAAATCAAGGCCTTTTTTCATATCAAGGTAAAATATATTTAATTGATACTATAATTACGGTTTTGTTTAGATTCAAGTAATATGTTGTAGAAAAGCATACATTTATGTAGTGCTCCTCTCATAATTCACATTGTAGATGCTTTAAAGCTTCTCCAAACATAATTAGAATTTACAATTGCCCCTTTTCCATTTTTTAATCCATTTTATTGCATAATGCTAATTTATCAGAAATCAAAGTCAGGCAGTAGTAGAAAAGAGCAATCCATCAACGTGGATCAAAATCCGACATCGGCTCATGTTGATCCAGGTAAGACATTGGTCATTGTTGATAGCAACTCTGATTTTGCATACAAAATTACAAAAACTACAGGATGACTGGGAAAAATTATAAAATGATCATAACTTTTGTGTTTTGTAGCTGTCCTATGTGCAGAGTGCTTACCTTGTGGTGCACCAGTTTCCTCCAGTGACAAGACTATCACCATCGCTTCATCAGAGAAGAAAGCTCACATGGGCTTTTTCTCCAGAATCATCTCTAGTTTATCTAGAAAATCCACAAAGATACACCCAGAGGCACTTCATTAATATTGTAATAAACATATCTGCATTCATTTTGGACCTTTACTCTTTTAGCATTGGAAGACTTCCAGGGTTGCCACCTTTGTCTGACAAAAATCCTGGACATTTTGACCATCCAATCGACCTTTTTGTTTGTAAGCAACGGCGCCTTTCGCACATCTAACCCAAGATAAAAAAACCTTCATTCTAAGCGACAATTGTATAGCTAAAATTAGTAGAATGACAATTTCTAGTTATTTGTTTAGTTAATTGCTTTATTTAATAGCAGACCATTATTATTTTGTTATATTTTCAACAGTTTTAGTTGTGGACACCTGGGGGCAGTATTGAGAAAAAAGGGGGAATACATAATTAGGTTCTGCTTCTTTGCTTATGTGGAATAAAAACAAATAATGTCATTCAGTGTCCAGGATTTTTATTTTTATTTTCCTGGACAGACCATGAAAATCCTGGACAATCAGGAAAATCCTGGACAGGTGGCAACCCTAAAGACTTCACTTTACTGTAATCAATGTGTAAAATGTTCATCTTTCATGATATTGTAGATTTAGCCTTACAGTGCACAACAATTGCAACTCGTTTTTTGGTAAATGAGGTGTAGCTTAGGCCTACTCTACAAGACATTGGCACTGACTTCTGAACACAGCGTAATACTACCACCTCGTGGAGACACATTTTTGTGCATTTCACTTATCTCGTCTCTACAAAGCAGGTGGTTCAAAGAAAACGGTTATGATTTCGTTCTTCCTGGAATTAAGTTATTAGACTAAGCGTAGGCCACGTATTCGGCATTTGTAGTGTAAGCTGGGACCTACGTTATTTTGAAAGTCCAAAATGGTTCAGACTGTAAAATAATGTAGCCTAGTGTTTATTGTGATAAAATATCTCAAATCCCACTTTTTGAACAAATGTGCAAGACTTGGGCCTAGTTTGCGGGTGTGCTTTTGAAGCCAGGCTATTTATTTTACTGTCTGGCCTCTGTTCGGGTGATCCAAGTAGCCTACATACGTCACGAAAACTATTGTAAATCATATGAAATGTATATGAAATGTATACGACCATACGATTGGGCATCTCTACCAAGTAGGCGGGACAAATTACCAGAGGCCGTAACAAGTGGATGCCTCTAGGTTGATTAACATAATAAATGCTCTCTGCCACTGAAACTAGCACACCGGCTGGCACGCTGTCTGAGCCGGTTTTATAAATAACATCAACCTATTTTTGAGACAGGCGTCTGTCTCCGGCGATTTTGTTGCCTGACAGCGGGGAAAGATGCCTTACCACTAAGGTTTACCTTCATTTTGTTGGTCATTGATAGGAATAGATAGCTTTGCGTTAGATAGTCCTAAGGTTTATTATGATGGTGAATTAGGCTTAATTTAACTTAGCCTACTTTACGGAGAACCTGCATTAAAAGTAGGCTAGTGTAACTTTTAGCATAAGCAGCTATGTGGGCATTCCTTGGCCTTTTTAGTTTCACTTATGTTTACAAGAAATTTGACGCTATACTATCTTTGACGCACAGAGATATTGTTTTTGGTTTATGTGTTTTCTTTGCGACCGTGCTTGTACTTTTGTTAGTTGCTTACCACTATGGACAAATTCAAAAAATTCCCTCGCTTTTTCGCACGGTGGTGGACATTGTGTCCTCTTTGCCACTTGCTCATATCGTCTTCTCCAAGTCTCCAATTCCAGAAGAATGTTGTCGTGGAGAAGATTCATGTGTTAAGGTAAGCTACATCACCGGCATTTTTACGTGTTTGCATCCTAGGCCTACTGTGATAAAAGTTTAACATCTTGTGATATTAATGAAGCGTCATATTCTTCATAGTTTCCACTAGTGCTAGACCAAATGCACGTATGTTACCATATGTTAAATTAAACGGCTGACCTGCAAAAAAACAAATTACAGTGTGGCTTGTAGACGGGTCTGAGTGACACTTTGTGGGGTTGTTAGGTACGCAGCTGTAGAAGCGCAGCGTGTGAGGCGGAGAACACTTGTGCAGCGACTGTGCCTCCTCCAGACCCCGATGTCATTATCGTCGGGGCCGGAGTCCTGGGGTCCGCCATGGCAGCGGTTTTAGGTCGTGATGGTCGTCGGGTCACGGTAATTGAACGGGATCTCCGAGAACCTGATAGAATAGTGGGAGAGTTATTGCAACCAGGAGGGTATCGTGCACTGAAAGAGCTTGGCCTAGAAGGTGAGTGCAAGTAGCCTACCCTAGTCTTCATTGGAACTGCCGTTTTAATGTTTCACCTGAAGATCAGTCACACTAAGACATGTTGTTGCTTAATTATTATTTTTTGGTGATGGCCACCACTTACTCCCCTTGTGCGTCCTTTGCGTAATTTCTCCTAGGTTCAGTTGAAGGACTGGATGCTCACATAGTGGATGGCTATGTCCTGCATGACGCAGAGAGTGGGACAGCTATTGTGATCCCATACCCTCAAGAGAGGAGTGAGGTTCAGTGTGGCCGAGCCTTCCATCACGGCCGTTTCATCATGGGCCTTCGTTGTGCAGCACTAGCTGAGCCCAAGTAAGAACACCCTTTTTGGAGTCTACAGTGAAGTCTTGACAGCTAAATTCACTTTAATGTTCCTAGATTGTCTATATCTCTTTATTAAACACTATGGATTAATTGACTGTTCTGTCCTAACACTCTTTGTGAAGCAGATCTTACACTTATTTACTTTATACATTACAACTTTTTGTAGTTAAGGATGATCCTTTTACCATCACTAGTTTCAGTATCAGACTGAGTGTCAGAGAGAGTCTCAGGGCAGGTTTTTGAAACACACAAGGTTTTTTGAAACACACTAGGTCCTTGTCTTACAAAAACCCCACAACAAACCTCTGTTGGTGGACAAAGGTTATGTCAGCTGTACCGGCTAACTGTTGCTGATTTGTGGGAGACTGACAGGCTGTCCTATGGTATGTTCAGTGTTCATTTCATAGAGGGCACAGTGACTAGCCTGGAGGAGGAAAATGGCCGTGTGACTGGGATCCAGTACAGGGATAAAGAGTCTGGAAACACACAAGTGAGTCAGAGGAGTGTGACACATTACATGTGAAAGCTTTGGAGTGTTGAGCCCAGTGAGACAACTCACTTACGTATTCCGTATTTGTAACAACATAATCTCTATTCGTAACATTGGAATTAACCTGTCTGTTACCCAAACAAGATTTATAGCTAGTTGAAAATCACTTGGGTCATATCACTATGCTGTATAAGGAAAGTGCCAAACCTTTTGAATGACCTTATACACTTTAATAACAATTGTACTTAAGAATAATATAAGCAGTCAGAATGCATGAGATAGTGTATCATATACAGTATTATTGTTGAATATTCTTTGTTAATTGTATTAATTCATATTGTCCTCATGCATTACAGTACACTGTCAAAAAATTGTTATAGATATGTCAATATTTTATTGTTTTGGTTACAGTTGAACATCTTTCTCACTATATCTTCTGTATTTATTCTTTAACAGGCAGTCTATGCTCCTTTGACTGTGGTGGCTGATGGCTGTTTTTCAAAGTTCAGGAAAGGTCTCGGTTCTGGGAAAGTACATACCTCCTCTCATTTTGTAGGCTGCATCATGAAGGTACAAAGATGTTTAATATTTTATCATGACTCACTCCTTCCTCACATCTTGTTATTAGTGTTTTATTTAGATTTATTACATTTAGGCTATACAAATAGTTAATCCAAACCATCTTAAATATAAAAGATAACAAAGTTCTATGTTAACTATATTCTGGATCATTTGTGAACATTGTCTATTTACCATCACATGCTTTCAATCTATTTGATTGAATTGAAGATATGTTACTGCTTTGTTAGATTAAAGTCTGGTCCTTTTGAATATGCCTGGGTAGGGCTGAAATAATTCAGCTTACAAAGGAAACCGCTGAACATTTGTTTTGTAATGGTTACCTTCACTGGACACAATGCTTCACCAGCTCTATCTGTCTCTTTTGTAGGACTCCCCCCAATTCAGACCCAACCATGCTGAGGTGGTGCTGGCCGACCCCAGCCCTATCCTCATCTACCAGATCTCCTCCACAGAGACCCGCGTGCTGGTGGACATCCGTGGGGACCTGCCCAGGAACCTGAATGGGTACATGACCGACAGGATTTACCCTCAGATGCCAGGTATAGAAAAATGTGACATGAACAAATGCAAAGTTGAAGGCTTGAAGTCACAGCCCACATTAGCATGTTATATTCCAGACGTAAAGACATATACTGTATTTAAAGGAATTTGATGGAAGAACAGACTCAGCAGTGTTATACGTCACTGTTAATATATGAAATTGTCAGTACTTAACCCTGAGATGTTCTTCCATCAGTAAATAGTTGGATTCTTTGCATTCAGAGGTTTGGATCTAACATGCCAAGACTCCAAGAGATTAATTGATAGATTCTTTGACATGCCTAGACTCTCATTGCTCAGGAACTGATTTGTGGTTGAGATCTGAGATGTAAATCACACAGTCATTTGTTTCCCTCCCACTACAGAACACATCAAGGAGTCTTTTTTAGAGGCTGTGCAGAATAACCGCCTGAGATCCATGCCTGCGAATTTCCTCCCTGCCTTTCCAGTGAACAAATGTGGTAAGACTCCTTCGTGCAATGAGTGATCAACGCACCTGTAACATAACCCTCCCATCGGGAGTCATATTAAACACAGCACTCTTAATCCCATAAGCACCTGCATGATTAGCATCCTAGGTGAGTCAGAAGTAAGTAGATTCAGATGGTGGAGGAGAGAGAGTGGGGGGTGGGGGTCAAGCCTCTAGTTAAGTGAGCAGTGAGCTGTCACGCCTCTAGATCCGCTTAATCTGACTCACAGGTGGCCAGATGGTGGTGCGTAACATTCACGTGCGCAGTGATCTCGTCACAGAGTCCCCATTACTGACATCTGCTAGGGAATTTACACATGCACCCAAAATAGTTTTAGGCATTGATGGTGAAAACACAGTTTTGGGCATTGATGATGATTTAGCAAAGGGAACAATATCTGTTGTAAAGCATTTATATAACAGTAATTGACTGTAGTTGACTGTGTTTTATTGATTTATTGTGCTCCTGTTGTTCTGTCTTTCTGTCTATAGGCTAGTTTGATCATTTGAAGAGACATTTTTTGCTACCTGATTGGGATGCAGACAGATGTATTGTATAACATAGCTATTACTATGCAACTTATGCTCATCTCAGTGTTGAAAAATAGCATTAATGGTACAACCACAGTCGAATTGACATCCAATGTGTTGGTAGACACCAGACATGTGGACTCGAGTCACATGACTTGGACTCGAGTCAGACTCGTCATGATTTTAATGACTTCAGACTCGACTTGCTAAAATTCGGCATGACTTGCGACTCGACTTGGACTTGAATACTATTCACTCGAGACTTGACTTGGACTTTGCCTCTTTGACTTGTAATGACTTGACATGTCTCGAGTCAAAAAATAAATTTCCATGACGAAAAAAACAAAACACATAGCCTAGTGGACACAAACGGGCAGAGCACAGTGATCAGTGCTGCTGTTACCACCACACGCATCAAGCACTGTGTAGGGCACCAAGAGACAGAGGAAGGACCAACATTAAATAAATAGTAGGCTAGCTTTACTGCAAACTCATTTGCACTCTTGTTAGAGAATGTTTACTATGTCAAATTGCACCAACAGCATGTTACAAAAAGATGATACTTTTCGGGTCCTCTCCATTAAGATCCAACTTCTTCTTGAATTTCCCCTTGGGGATCAATAAAGTATCTATCTATCTATCTATCTATCTATCTATCAATCTACTTGAATGCTAGCCTAATTGAGAACGCATCTCAGCGCGCATGAAAGGGAGAGAAAACGAGTGGCAGGTTCCAGCTGGCTTGTCATTGTTGATGATGATTATCTCCTTTTAAATATAAGAAACGTATAAAAGGAAATCATGAAGGCAACAAAGACAAGATTAGAGGAAATTGCGGATTTATCCGGTTTCAGCCTACTGTTGAAAACTGTGAGAGCCAGGACACTTTGACATAGGCTGCACTCACTGTGATTTGGAAAATGGACAAGAATATGAAGAGTTGCCTTTGCCTTTGTGTAATGGAACTGGTGAGTCTTGAAGTCTTCAATAATTCGTTTACATGAAGCACATGATATTATTCCGATTGAAACGCATTCCACTTAGCTAGGTTACTAGCTACCAGGCTCATAATTCACTTTTAATTGCAAACAGAAAATTTCTAGCAAGCATCATGTCATTACATGCTTTTATTTCCAAAGGAATGAAAGCTGTTTGTGCCAACTTAATACCATGCTTATCATTGTTAACATTGTGCTTTACATGTGGCACAAACAATGTTAGAGTTTGTGGACTAGCCATAGCTATATTTGAATGGAGCTGGTAAAAAAAGATCATTAGGAGAATGTGTGGACAGTGGCACACAATGGGCTTAAAGTGACAGTGCACCATTTACATTTACTTTTACCTTTGTGGTTACTCAGTAATTTTGTGATTTAGCCTATGCTGTATTTAATATGCCATATAAGAAGCTTTAATCTTTAGGAAGAAAATGTACTTTTTAATCACAATTAATCTAGATTAATTAATTTCAAAATATGAAATTAATTAGTTATTTTTATATGTTTTAAAAAATGAATAATAATAATTAATAATAATTGTTACCATTTATTGTAATCATTAACCATGACCTTGGCTTCCCTTATGAGTCGCCACTGGCAGACAGCCTAATAAATTGTTTGCAGGCAAATCTGTGGCCTATAGCATAGTGAAATGCCATCAGTCAAATTATTACTCATCCTTACAGTGGACTTTGGAAAAAAAAATTGCTGCTGTGCTGAGTGTCATGTAGCTATCCGTTTCGTACAGATTACTCAGGTATGCTCATGCGTATATTTCACAGGTGTGCACATGCATATATTGTAAAAGATTTCAAGACAGAAACATTGAACATATTTTAATCTGTATTTATAAAAAAATACTGTAGATTAGATTGATGTGTTAAAATTATGACCGATAGTCTAATAATGGCATTATTAAGTGAAGAGTACCTGATGACTTGTTCAGGACTTGAAAAAGATTGGCACTTGGACTTGGAATCGACTTGCCCTTCTCTGTCTTTACTTGGGACTTGACTTGGACTTGACTGCTAAGACTTGGGACTTACTCGTGACTTGCCAAACAGTGACTTGGTCCCACCTCTGGTAGACACAAACTTTCATCATGGCGATCAAAATGACCTCAATATTAGTCTGAACTCACTAGCTAATAATTTGCTGTGTGCTTCTTCTGTCACCCAGGGGTGTTAGTGTTGGGCGATGCCTACAACATGAGGCACCCACTGACAGGAAGCGGGATGAGTGTTGCGCTCAATGACCTGAGGATATGGAGAGGTCTCCTCAGAGACATCCCCGACCTGCACGATAACATTGCCTTGATACAGGTCAAATTAACTCTTTCACTATTCATGCTTAGGTCTTTAATGTGTGCTTTGACTGATTTGCACAAAACGACAAGCAGATATTAAGTCTGTCCATCTCTGTATGTCTATTTATCTCCTCCCTGTTTTAACTTTATTTGTAGGCGAAGAAGAAATTCCACTGGGAAAGAAAGGCGTCACACTCATTTGTAGTGAATATTCTTGCCGAGGCACTCTATGAGCTCTTTGCTGCGACTGACAGTAAGTTCAGATTCTTACTCAACAGCTAAGGAAACAGAGTTACTGTGTATCTTGCAATGATGTACTGTATGTTAACTGTGATGCCTCTCTATTCTATTGGTCAGAGTGCTACTGTACCTCTGACCAGTAGAAGGAGGTGTTCTACAGATACCTCTGCTGTTTCTACTCCTGTTGTCTGCTCACATACTCACACTCATACTAGATGTTTGTTTTATTTGTTTATTTATTTATTTATTTAATAATGTCTCTCTGTCCTAGGCTCATTACATCAACTTAGACAAGCTTGCCTCCATTATTTCCAACTGGGAGGGGAATGCATATCTGGGCCTGTTGGACTGCTGTCGGTGTAAGTCCCCCTGAAAGGACCTTTTGCCCCAAGTTTAAATGGACAGACTAGTAAATCTTAATTTTCACTTTCACACAGTAAATTAATTGAAGTTCATTCTCCACATACACCAACACTTCCCACAAACACATCTACCAAAAAAATACACACACACACTCACAAACACACACACTCTCTCTGTTTCTCTCGCTCCCTCTCTCTCTCCCTCTCTCTCTCACTCCTGAACTCTTTGACAGTCCATTGACATGGTTTGGTTTGGCCTCTCACTCTAAAACCTTTTTTACATGGTCTACCGCTGATCTAAAGAGATCTGTTTGAAATGGATTGGCTTTAAAACTAGCTACATATACAGAAAATCTGGTTTAAAATAGAGATTTTTATTTCTATTTTAATTATGTGTTTCCAGCTGCCAAAGAGCCACTTCAACTCTAATGTAGGGAGCACGAGTGGTGATATAATGCCCAAGGGTTCCGCCATTCATTTCAGTGGTGGCAAAAAGTGACAAAAAAAAAGGAATAACAAATTTTTACAGTTGGAGCCGTGTCGATATCTCAAACGCTCTAGTAGTGTTGTGCCAAAAAGTGGTGGAATTTGCATCTCCTAGGAACTGCATCTCTGAGGAACTGCAAAAGTGAGCTTGATCAGTTCACCAAAAGGATTCCAACAGTACCTCATTTTTGAAAATCTGGCACAAGGGTCAAAAGTTACGCAACATCAAAAAAGCCAAAACGCATGTTTGCTGATAAATGCAGTGCCCCTTAGAGATCACAGGGCACTGCATCTTATGTACGGCCGTCCTCACAATGGATCCATGTGTTCACATAACAAGTTTGGTTTGGATACATGAAAGTGTTTCTGAGATATGATCTCACTTTTTGTTTTGTGGCTTTGCAGCTACTTACTGTACTCCTGTTTTTCTCTTTCACTCACACATATTTATGTGCCATCACACAATCATACACACACACATACAGTCGTGCACACACCATCACACAGACAAACACACACACACACACACATACACATGTTCCAGACATGCCTGCAAGTGTTTACTTGCAAATTTGCGTTCCCCCAGGTGCTGTTTTGCGAAACACAATAGTTTGGCCTGATAGTTTGAATAGTTGTGTTGGAAAGTTATTACTTGTTCACCAGTTATTTCAGTTAGCATTGTATATTTCCATGTGTCGCTGATGATTAAAGTTTTCATAACTAAAACTCAGGGAGCACAGACCTTTCCATGGCCAAATGCAGCCATTGACATCGAGTCTGAAAGTGGACCTAGGCTAAATATTTTGAGCTCAGTGATGAGTGTTCTATTCAATTTGTTTTTTTGTTTTTGTGGAACTTATATAGATAATTGTGGAATAGATAATTCTTGATTATTAGCGCGAGAACAAATAATCGCGCAGAGATCTTGCACCTATTGCTTTAATTGGGATAATGTAATCATTGCAGCATCACAGATGGCAGAAAGAGACCACCATCTGAAAGAAACTGAGTGCATGTGCAAGTGAAAATTGTTAAAAAGCAATCAGTAATTTGCATTAGTCAGATTGAACATTGAATGTTTTTTTTGTTTTTTTTTTAAACAAAGGCACAAAACAAACATGTAGGCTATTGTGAGTTAAGGGATAGCCTGCACACTGACAACAGCAGATGTCCATAACCCTCTATCTACTGTAGCCTGTATTCAGGTCAATTAAATACTGTATATTGGCATAACATGAGGGATATATGTATTTCTTTACAAAATAAATATCTAAAGTAAAGTTAAGAATAACAATAGTGGGCTTGATCAAGCCCACTAATAATATTTTGAGCCTAGACAGTGGCTTAATAGACCCGACATGATGAATGAAGAACACGTATAAGAAAATGGACAACACCACAAGTGTTTATCATAGGTCAGGATTATTAGTCTCTAAAACATAGAACAACATTATAGAGCTAGGCCTACTGTAAATTCAGTTTGCACTTTCAGGAACACATTGGAACAAATTTAGATAGATATCCGACATTAAAGATGAATCGCTATCCAAAATGTATCTTGCGTGTATGGCTACATGTATGTCTGTTTTTGGCTGCATGTGTGAAGGCCGATGTGATGATTTTTTTTTTCTCGGCTCGAGGTGCTAATCAAAAGATTTCCTCAAGGTTGGCAGGTCTGCACATACATACACATACATAAACGCATATGCACACAGACACACAAACACGCACATACACAAATTTACATGTACATACACACAAACAAACATACTCAAATGCACGCATGCACACACACACACACACACACATACTCAAACACACACATGCAATTATACACACACAAACACTTCTGCGTACACACTCACAAGCACAAACCACATGCACACATTTACATATACATATACACACACACACACGCACAAAAACCTCAAAAACAAGCACATGCCAAACCGGAATTTCGGGCCAGAATTTTTAGAGTTGGAGCCGTGTCGAAAAGTGCCGTGCTGTGGGCTTGACCAGGCCCACTAATAAGTAAACTTAAGAAGAACAATAGTGGGCTTGGTCTGCAAGGCCTTGATCAAGCCCACTAATACAGTAATAAGTAAAGTTAAGGAGAACAATAGTGGGCTTGATCAAGCCCACCAATAATATTTTGAGCCTAGACAGTGGCTTAAAGTAGCGATTTACTTTGACGTAGTGAGCATGCCTTCAAGGCTATACTAAATGTCATACCCAATGAAAATTTGTACTCGTTGTCTTGTCAATGTTTTTAGACCAGAGTTTTCTTTTAAGAAAATCACACCTGTTGTCAGAAACAAGTGGGTTTCCTGGGTTTCCCACCTTGATCACCATATCCCCCATTTATTTTGATCTGCTTTCAGCAGAGTGGTCTTATATGCACATTGGTCTTGTTTATTGTATTGCTGCCACGGTATAGTTAGCAGTTATAATGTGAGCAGTAGCCTAACTATCAACAGCAGCAGCAGAAGCTTAAAGGAAATTAAGTCTGAGACCAAACAACCATGACATTAGCATAAACACATAATAACATTGATAGTTTTTCTGATTGAACCCAATTTCAGACAGCTTATCAAATCGTGTCTTTCTGCAGGCTAACGCCCCATCCCAGGACCCTGATTGGCCATTTCCTTGGAGTGGCGGTGTATGCCATGTACTTTAGCTTCAAGAGTGAGCCATGGTGGACGAAGCCGCGTGCTCTTCTGAGTAGTGTGGCCATCCTGTACCGTGCCTGTGCCGTCATGGTCCCCCTAATCTTCTCCGAGTTTAAGTACCTTATATATTAAACCAACGCCCTGACTATGTATGTGCTGTCCTCTACAATGACATCATTTCACCCAGCCTAACCCCTCATGAACGGTGCTCAGGAAATGTACACTTTTGTGTTCCGATTTATTAAGGGTATTTATACATCAAACATCAATTCCGACCTCATAGTTATGGAATACCTGCACTGGAAGAGTTCAGGTTCACATAGTTCTTTGTATTTTATTCCATCAGATTGTGTTCTTCTGTGTGATATGTACCCCCAAGGAACTCAGTACATAAATTATCTTCCTGAAAGATAAACCTTTAGAAGGTGTATACTTACTAATTTAGGATTACAGGAATGTATCCATATACCGGTATATCCATATGCACATTCAGGTATAGAGTGGATATGCAGTAGATACAATACAGAAGATGTTTTGTAATAAGAAGTTACTGTTGAAATACTGTTGTGCAAGGCTACCAGTAGTACTACTGTGGTATTGCACTTGGGGTGTAGATGCTCACACTAATAACTGCAGACATACTGTACAGTAGTCATATGTAGACTAGTATAAGTCAGTGGCATTAGAAATATTTTAATACAGGCAGGTTATTTCTCTCAACTTACCATTTTTATGTATTTATTTGACATTTACAAAACTTAACTTATGTGCGGAATGAAGTATGCCTTTTAAGAGACATTAAAAGGCATGACTGACTGACATTATTATTGCACATACATTCAGGTCAGGCTGTAGAATGGAATCATTCAGATTCAGTGGTAATTCACTTCTCCATTAGTGTTGTTTACTACGTATGGCTGAAATATTTACAGTAGAACCGTCTTTGTGTCCATATCATTTATCTTATAACAGGTTCATGTGGTCATTTACAGTACATTACATTCCATTTCCACTATATGTTTTGGGTGATTTACATTACATTCCATACTGTATGTTTTGGGAATTTTATTGTAAAAATGTCTATTATTTATTTCATCTGTGGTGTCTGTGTCACTATTTAGCCTTTAATTCCAAGAAACACTGATATCAGCTTTAAAAAATGTGCAAGTAAATAAAATAAAATCTTTATATATTACATACTTTTCTTGGTTTTAATATGTGAGTAATCTATGATTGCTATGGAGCTCTCATGTGCGAAATTGATTAATTTATTATTGTAGTGATGGGGTGGATCGTGAGACTTCTTCAACTGCCTGCTTTACAAAGCTAATCCAAGGGAGAGCTGGGCCAATGCCATTAAGCTGTGGTGTTTAATCTTTTATCTTGCCAGGGGTATGATAAAAGAAAATTGACATTTTATTTATTTATATAATTTATTTAATAATTTGGGTTGAAAAAATCTAGGTGATTTATTTTTTTTAATTTCTTTTTTGCATTTTAAGCTTACTCATTTGACTATTTGACTTTAAACTCGTTTGACTTCACCCCTTCTGAAAAACTGAAAGTAGCATTATAACTTATTGGGTTGATCTCCCCACTTTGCCAAAAGGGATGCAATCTGTGATTATGCTGCTTGCTTCATAAAAATTAACTAATCATCTTTTGATATCTTTGTAGAAAACATTTGAGAGTTCTTCCCTTATCAGTTATAGTAGTATGCAGTTGCTACTTGTTAGATATTTTTTAGATTAAGAAGATAATGTTTGTGTCAACATACTTCACAAAATCCTGACTTATTCAAACTCTACAAAATGTTTCCATGAAAGAATCATTGGCATGCATGCTGCTTGAGCCCTGGTGAGTCTGTATAAATGTAACTGTCTGGATCTCTGGGGTGCAGCAACAAGTATATAGTATGGGTTGGGGGAGGGTGGGAAAAAAGTGATGAGAAAAGCAGGGTTCTCAAGTCTCACGTAATGGGCGTGAGACACACGCAATTAAACTGAAATATTACCAGGGATGTCAAGGTATCTGCATAATTATTAGAGGATGCGCAGGGATACGAGAGGATATCTCGCAGGGTTCAGAACTAGCGCACCACTCACCAGCATCTGTGCCTGGGGGGCCCATTTCACATCTGATAATCCGCCCATGTGTGCACACCTTTTGCTGCATAGTGCGCAAGTTTTTCGCACTTATTTTAATAAATGGTGCACTCATCTTAGTAATTGACTTACTTTATTCAATTCTACACACAAGCGAAACATTTTAGTGAGTGAGTGCCCCCCCCCCCCCCAAATCTCACTCCAAGCTGAGCTCAAAACTTGAGAACCCTGGAAAAGTAAACAGCTAACTACAATGACAATGCTCAATCTCTGCTCTATGAGCATTTGTTTCTATTGTTAAAGGAGGTCGGTTGTGAAAAGTGTCCCAGATGCTCCCCCAAATTCAATAGTTTGGAAAACAGACACAAAAAAACAATAATTGGGTCTGAGTATGATATCTTGATTAATATCATTGTTGATATGCGTTTGTGTTGTGCATTTTTATATTTTAAAAAATGTCATAAAACAGATTGCGGTCACATGATGCTTGTCATTGTGAACATCCTTCAGTAAACACAGGCATCTAAAAGCTTGGCTTACAGTCAACACGCCCCCCCCCCCCCCCCCCCTTCTTAAGTCATATATTGAAAAATGGAAAAGGGAACTGTAGTAGTGGTTTGTATGATCTGAAATTCTTGTAACAGTAAAGACAGTTAATCACAAAGAATGTCTATGCATTTGTTTTTACGCACGGGAAACAATCTGTTCGATTTTCATGTAATTGAATGTAAAATGTTTTTTTTTTTTAAGTATGGGTGTCCAAATATTCTATCGCTCTTTCATTTTTCAGAGCAGTCAGTGACATGGCCCACATTTGTTATGCGAGATCATGTACTCAGTTCGTCCTTTCCACTATTTCGTGCAGCTCACTTGTGTCACTCCTATTCATTAAGGATGTTTTTGATAGAGGCGGGCTTTTCTTTCCCCCCAGTGTCCTGTAGAACGTTGCTGTGCAAGGACAGAGATAGCCTACGTATATGCGTTGCTCATTTGACAAGGTAGATTCGCTGCTGTAGGTGTTTTCTTTCCCCAGTTTAGTTTACCACAGAAAGTTGTGCGAAGGGGTCTTGCGCCCTGAGGCACAGAAATGGCGAAGAAAAGCCTCTTCACCAAGAATGGCCTTAAAAGTCTGTTTTCTCAAAGCGAAGCAAATTTAAAGGATCGTATGGAAAAGGATGATCAAGGTGGAAGTGGGAGAACTTTTAAACTTCCCAAATTTAAAAAGAAGAAAAAGACCGATAAAGGAGTAGTACTGGAGGAGACGGATGCTGACAGGTAGGTAGGCTAGGCTGCGGGGACTTAAGCTAGAACGACAGTAGTCTGCTTTCTGCTAACACATATCCAACATGTTTTAGATAACACGTAGGCTATCGTACATCTACGAGTATGAGGGTCCTGCATACATTTTAATCAATACATATTTTAATCCAATTTCACATTTTGAACACACCATGTTTTGCACCATTGAATCTGCATTCTTTCCCATTCCGTGGCTGCAGCATGCTTGTGGTTGAGTCTATAATATAATTCCTAAGTTAGCCTATATCTAATGTGCTGTACAAAATATGTTGTTGTGCATTGAGCGAGAAACAACCACTTTCTGAGCTACCGTAGTGTTACCTGCTCTGAGATGTGTGGAATGGTTTCACAGTTCTTCCAAAATCTCAATAGCATTATCCTTGTTAAAAACAATACCAATCAAACCTCAGCTGGGTGAAAAGCTTATGCATTACTTTGAGCAGATGCCATTTAAAGTTAAGTAGCTGTGGCTTACATTTTTAGCTAGCGTCTCTGAGAATGGAACTTAGTATCCCTGAGCAAAATACCATGGAGAGGAAAGGAAGCAATTATTGTTCAGAGCCACTGACCACATGGTTTTGCTTTAGTGTTTCATTATCTCTTGTCTTATTTGTGTCTTACACTTCCCAAATCTGTATGGCAGAAGAATTAAACGGGAAACAACCTGTGTAACAACATGTAGCCTACTATCAGGTACTATCATTGTACTTGCATAATGTATTTGTGGGTACCTACATATAGTTGTTACATTGTAATACTGAGTGCTTTTACAAAAGCCAATTTGTCTAAATTTTCATCAGAGGCAAAGAGCTGACCTGAGACCTGCTGGATGGGGTAAATCTGGTCATGATAGATTTGATATACACTCAGTATTACAATGTAACAACTATATGTAGGTACCCACAAATACATAATGCAAGTACAATGATAGTACCTGATAGTACATGTTGTTACACAGGTTGTACCACTGTACCTAATTAGGTAAGTACACTGTAACAGCGACACATTAAAATAAAGTGTTACCACAGGTTCTCACACAAGTGTTGTAGGAGCTTTCCTAAATGGTTAGTCAGCCTCTCTACTTGGTGTAGACCCAGACCACCAACACCAACAGATAGGTAACACTAAGACACCAAACACTGTAAGAGATAAATATATTGCATAGTTCTAAAGCCCTGAATTGGAGATCTGTTGACACAATGACACAATTTGGCATGCGTCCTTACTTCTTGCGAAAGCAGTTTGTCATCTTTGTTTATATTGGATTGGTGCATCCGGATCGTCAAACAGCACAGACTGTGTCCCTTTATGCAGAAACAAGCCAACACGGTTTGTTTTCACAGAGGAGCACTCATAGCAAACTCAGAAGTTAAACAACCTGTTATAAAACAATGTAGAACAGTCCTCTTCGAACAGGACGTGGTCTGTTAAGGCCTACTGTTGTCGTCAAAACTCCAATCGGGAAGTGAACTCAAATGCAAAGCATGATGATTCACGTGAATCATATGAATGTGTACTGAGGCTTCTGATGATGTTGACACAGGTTGACTGACTAGTGTAATCACAGGTCAAGTCTTTTGGTTGGTTTGCAGGATTGAAGACCAGTTTGCTCTTGGTGACTGAGCTACAGCTTAGAGATGTAGAGTGCCCACTGGCAAAAAGAAAGGGAAAATAAAAGTTTCTTTACACGCCCAGTTGCTCTGACCACAAGCCCTAAAAATACACAAACAGAGTGACACTGCAGTTGGTTTGGGGGAAAGGATAAGGATAGAATCAGTCAGACACACAGTACTTGATTTTATAATTGTTGGAAAAAAGAGAATACAGACAATACAGTTATTCTGTTGTTATAAATTGAATTTCCCCTGGGGATCAATAAAGTATCTATCTATCTATCTAAAGCAAGGTGTCAGTTTGCATATGATGATGATAAACTCAGAGGAAAAATGGTGTCATTGAATCATCATTTAAATGATTGAATAAATTATTTCCCAAATTATTATTTATTGTTTATTACATGAGAAACATAGACACATTTCACTCTGTCTTGAGATACATGACATAAATGGAGCGACTGTTCTACCTCAAGGTTTAAAAGAGCGGTCGCTCTTTTTAGTCGGAATGTTCATCCCTGTGTCAGAGATGTGTTAGAGTGGTGTGGTGTTATTGGCACATGCCTTGTGAATCTCTTGGGGCGATGACATGTGCTTATGTGTACATTGTAAACCACCATTTAAGGGGATTATAGCTTTTATCTCAACCTGAGTGTTGGCATCAGGCAATATTGCAGATTATTTTGAGTTTGACCCTTCATGGTATTGATTCATTGTACTTGTTTTGCTTTGTTTATTTGAATCCAACTCAGACCAACAATATTTTCTATTGGATTAAAGCCAGGAATCCTTACACATCAAAACTTGCTACTATACAGTATGAGGACGTTGTGCAAGAAGACGCCATAAACCAAGACACCAGCATTCCAGTGAGGTATAGGAGGAGGTAGTCCGATAATGGCTAGACTGGTAGATAGATAGATGAAGTTTGTTTGATCCCAGTTTTATTGATCCCAGTCGGGAAATTGCTTTGCTGTAAAGGAGACACCATTTAGAAAAGACCAGAGGCGGACAGAGTACACAGCTTCATTACTTGAGTAAAAGTACAGATACCCTTTGCTAAATTTTACTCAAGTACAAGTAAAAGTACAACAGTCAGATGTCTACTTAAGTAAAAGTACTGAAGTACTTGTTTTTAAAAGTACTTGAGTATCAAGAGTACAAGAGTAGCCTACATTTTCTAAATATTGCATTACTACTGCCACAGTGCTTACATTTATGTACAGAAACGTCCTATATGGAGTTATGAAAAATGTTATGAAAACTATGTATTTCAAATACAAAATACTATTTTGTAATTGAAAGACTTGAAGCGAAAACTATCATTAACTTGTTCAGAAAATTGAAATAGTCTGGCGAGGTGGGGCCACAGGTTGGCACATTCCCAGGATGGACCTGCTGCGTCTTCATCCATTGTTTTGTCCATGGTTTCATCTCTTATCTAAATCTGACTATGGAGTTGACTTTGGCGGAAAGCTGAAGGTGATTGCTGATAGGCTGTCCCAATCAGTGGCGCCTGCACAATCCAATCACGTTTGAGAGGGAAACGACAAATTGAGGGTTTCCGAGATTTTTCTTTTTTCCTTTTTTAGTAGTAACGGGTACTCACGGTTATGGATAGAAATGTAGGGGAGTAAAGGGTACACTATTTGCCTTTCAAATGTACTTGAGTAAAGTCATGAGTACTCCCCAAAAATGATACTCGAGTAAAGTACAGATCCCTCAAAATTGTACTCAAGTACTGTACTCAAGTAAATGTACTTCGTTACTGTCCGGCTCTGCAAAAGACACAACTACAGCCCATAAAGATTCAGATAACATTGTGTACAACATGTGATGTGTAAACACTCTGTGGCACCTATGATAGTAAGGACAAGCTACTGAAAGTCAGAGGCTGACATCACTGGTCCAGAAAGTAAAAGTCCTGCTATATATTCTTTCTACCTGTGAACTTAACACAGGTGCTATCACTAATTATCTGATCTACCTGGCTGCTAATTAGAATGAGCTGGTTTACTAAATGGTTGGATCAAATTCTTGGCATGGACTTTTACTTTCTAAACCTGGGATGTCCCCCTCTGCTGATGCCGACAGCATTGTTTTCACAACCACCTCATGCTGGAAGTTGCACGTTCACATGTCTTCTTGTATCATCACAGTATACATACTGTATATGCCTATGTATGTGTATATGTATATCTGTATGTATACAGTATATGTGTACATTCTGTTCCTTTCCTTGAAAATGGGTCACACAGTATTTTCCCACTAGTAGCCCAATGGTATACATTCCAGAAAACAACAGATGAAACACTGACTGTCTTGAAGCACACCCATATCATCTTCTGACCAACAGAGCACCCCATAGGCAGTCGATTTGTCACATTACCTTAACTATTGCATGTTAATTAAAGATGAGAGAAACATCCACCCTATGAAGTTACAAATACTACATATCATATATCACTATACTAAATCATTTGTCATTCATAACACAACTATGATGTTATCATTAGAGCTACATATTTGTAATGTAGCAAAATGTGGACAAAAAGACAGAGATAGAGGGTGGGGGGGTACATCTGTGTATGTGTCTATATCTTTGTCTAAATGTATGCGTGTAGTTGAGTGTGTGTCTTGAAGGATGGAGGTTGCAGAACCAGTTTGATTTCAGGAGTTTCACAAGCTACTACAGAATCCTATACAGAAAATGCCAAAGAGTAGCAGCTGGTCTGAAATATTCAGCCCTGAAGCTCTATTCTGATTGTCTGGATATGTTGTGAAATGTCACATTCCTCAACTTTCCCCTAAAGCCCACCAAGCTTTGCTGCAAACCAGTTGCCATATTTGAGGGGTCCATATCACCAAAAAGAAATACGCAATGCATAAAGACGAAGAGAAGAGCAAGTGCGTTAATCAGATAAGAATGTGTCTGAGGTATTTTGATGACACATTACATGTAATATGGGGCCAACAAGACAGCTGAAGTTTTGTTGGGTAAAGGTGACCTGGGTGTTAAGACTTATATCTATGCAATGCCTACAGGAGATAACTGATCCGAGGCACAGTGTACTTGTATTTATGGAGATAAGCATGGTAGAGAGAGATCTGCCCATCTTGTAAGGTCACCCAATCTCTATAAGGACTTTTGAAGCCACAAATGCTTATGCTTAGCCTAGAAATCTAGACGCGCCCCTAGCGGCAGCAAATTACATTTGCTGCCAGGGCTAGTCTAGCAACTCTCCGTTTGCTTGTGAGCTCCAGAAATCGAAACTTAATCAGGCCATTGAAATCGTGTATAGAGTCGTTTGGTGGGCTTAACAGTTGCAACGGTTTGGCTTGAATTCCCTGCTACTTGAAAACAAATATCCTATTGCGTCCTATTGCGTGCAGAGGGAATTTGAAAGACAACTGATTATCCCGCTCCTCGGATTGAGCACTGCGAACGGTGAGTGCCCAGACCCTACATTTTAATGTGGGTCTGGCTCGCCAGGCTAGCTTATGCTGAATAGCTTAAACAGAACTGAAATGTTACTCTTTTCAACAGAACTAACGTTGCCGGGGAAAGAGGTGAAGAGTTGTGGCTTGATGTCCCTGTGGACCAGAGAGCGTCCTTATATGGCACAGCCCCGAGGTCAAAGGTTAGTTGACTACAGATGAACGCTGCAAATTCAACACACTGCTTCCAAGCTAACACCATAATGCCATGAGCCTTGCACTTCTCCCAAAAGTTATTAGGAGCTACAGCCTTATACCTGGGGGGGGGTGTAGACAGCCAATTTCACACTCAGACTCACACACACACACACACACACACCACACACACACACATATGCATGCTCACACACGCATTACACACACAGCAACAGACGCCAACTTGCATGTGTAGACAAGGGAAATGCTACAGATGAGAAATACTTTTAAATCCACATGGATTCCACAACTTCAGTTTCCCATGAGAGTTTTGACATGTTGTTTATCTGACTGTGTGATTCCCATCCTACCTATGCTTTACCATTACCCTTGCTTGCTGTGTCTTTCACCCCATCACCACCTCACCTCAGTGAAGTCCTTGTCGCTACATCTTGTGTGGACTTGCACCGCAAGGCCCATTTTTCACACCTACATACTGAGGGAATAACCTTTACTATGACATGCCACAAGATACCCTGGTTAGATGAGAGAGGCAACCCCCTTCAGTAGTACCTGCTCAGGTTAGCATAGGAGTTGATATTGGATATGAACCCAGCATTAGGCTAAAATTGAAGGGTTAGGGGTGGGATATAATCATGATCCCTGATCCTCTTGTGGACACCTAAAACATGCAGCTAACTCTAAAAAGTGATGTGTTAAAATGACACATTGCTGTGTGTGCTCAGGGACAACACATTTTGTGTCAATTTTCTGCCTTTTTGAGTGAAAGGTTAAAGACAAATTTCAGCTATCTAACAAAATAAATCCTGTATTTTAAACTGTCTTTCACCCAGCCAGCCACACAATTCAGCTATCTCTGCATATTTGCTGTGTTGAAATTGACACAAAATGTGTTGTCCCTGAGCACACACAGTAATGTGTCATTTTGACACATCACTTTTTAGGACAGAATCTACTGCCGTTATGGCACTGGACAGTGGTGTCTAGCATCCCAGACCCACACTCCTCCCCATGCCCAATGGACTAAGAAACGTAGGACCATACAGTATATATATAAAATATAAGACCATATATATATATTTTTAAAGACTGTTTAAGAGATAAATGGTATAGATGGTAAAGCATGAACCTTCAGCCAAGTCAAGCCTCAACAGCCTTTGTCAGCAAGACCAATGTACCTTTTAGGCAGGTGTTATAACGAGTTGTTGCCACATATGAAAACAGGCAAGGAGATATGGAGAGGAGGAAGAGCTGCATACGAGCAACTTGCATATATGCAGAAAAACTATATAATGTACATAGCTGTCATGGCTGAACAATTTGCAAAATATATCTAATTGCGATTTTTTCTGACAGATACTGTATTTCAATTTGATTTGCATTTAAGTCAAGATTCAGTTCAAGACTGAACTAACTACAACTAACAACTAACATCAAAATATGAACTGCTCTATCTAGCCTACTAATTCAAGGATGAAATTTAAATACAAATTACTTCCAAATATAGCTTTAAGATGGGCGACATTTGATTAGTCAGCATTCGGAGCACGGTATCTCTGATGAGCATGACTCTAACACTGACATAAATTTGAAAAAAATACATATGACATTATTGACAACTGGGTTAGAATTGCTAGCTGCACAATTAATTGCAGCCTTTGCTAATTGTATTACTTCAAATCATGATGTCGAATCGATATCGGTTCATGTTTCAGCACTAATAGCTGTGTTTGTTATGCTATTAATGAATCAGGTGTGGATTTAGACCCACAGCGCCATTATGACCACCACACAGCGAAGCAGTGGTCATATAGGTTTATTTAATTGATTTCCGGGACACTGAAAGACTGGGGTGCAGGAAACTTGTTGGCTGACAAGGTCAAAACTGCACAAAATTGGAGGTGTAGGATCATTCTGACACGCTCTGAATGCAAGCCAAGATTTGTGGATTTTCCTTCATAGGGGGGCCATACAATAAATTAATTTATGTGTAAATTTAGTGACTGTACACCAACTGGCCTGTAGATGCCTGGACACAGTTTTCTGTGAATATCTCGAGAACCATAGGGCCTAGGATGACCAATTGTTTTTGTATGTTGGCCTCCAGGGGCCATGGAGAGTTGCTAGACTACCCATTACATTTGCTGCCGCTAGGGTGTGTCTAGATTTCTAGGCTAGTTGAAAATAACTCTAAAGGTTCCATAGTGCAATACCAGACGCATAGTGGCATTGACTGATTCTGATTGTGAGTCAGTCAGTGTATCATCAAAACTAGTTTTATCAGAGACTTTCTAATGAGGAGACACAGCACTCAAAAAATCCTCCATAGAAATGCATGGGGTTAGTTTGTAACGCCAATATGGCAGTTGTTTACACATATCACACCCCTTCCGCGGCAAAACGTTGACATGTGAATACATTGAGCCGATCATGTGCTGTGTTATGAATACATTTAGCCAATAATGTGGTGTGTTGTGAAGACATCGTGTCAATCATGTGTTGTGATCTCGCCGCTGGAGCAAGATTGGTGTCGTGAAGCCTTGCGCACATGCATTTCTGCCGATAAGTGCCCAAAAAGCGTTGCAATATGGCCGCCGAGTGGAGGGACTTGCCTAAAAGGACTTTGTTTTTATTTTAAGGTCTAAAAAAACAATAGTGTGTTTCTTGGAAAGAATTGTGTTGTTTTTTTTAAGTGCTCTTCTCTATTTCACTGATAGATGGAGCTAGAGGAATGTAAATACAAAGCTCACAGTGAAATCATTCATACATGAAATCAGGACTACAGTAACTGGAGGCAGGATTTCCCTCATAATACTATAAAGCTTTAAGGGCAGAAAATGTAAAAACAACAGACTAAAACAAATTGCACTGTCCAAAGTATTATAGTAATGTGTATAATAACATAAGAAAAATATAATGTAACTTATGTAAATTATTTGTTTATCCAATAAAATGTACATTGAGTTAGCCAACAATACATGTACAATATACAATCATTTTACCTTGTTAAATAATAAATACACTGATTACTATTATTCTAGCATAATACTATGTGAGGTTACTGCAGGTAATAATCTAGAATGAATCAGGGCTTTGTCTGACAGCATTTTTAGGGTTTAAATCCATTGAAAGGTTTATGGTCTACGTCCAAAACTGGAAGAGCATCAAACCTGTTCCCTACAATTACACGCAGTTTGATGTTCAAGTTTTGTTATGCAAGCTGTCAAGCTGTCTTTTGTTGTTTACCCCTCAGGGAACTAAATGCTCACCATTACTTGTCAAGAGGTTTAAAGGAGAATTCCGCAAACAATCGGTTCTACATAGCTCGAGGTTGCTATTGCTACAGAGTGCTACACTCTGGGGGCATGTTCATAAGCTCTATCTATTGGCTGCAGCAACTCAAGCTAGGAAAACAGATTATTTTCGGGGGGTTTATTTTCATACCAACAGTACTTGGAGACCTCGAAAAACAGATCTGAAAAATTGCGGGAATTCTCCTTTAAGGTTACTGGCCTTGGTGTGGTCATGAGCTTCTGTATTAAACCAGACAAAATGTGATTTTAAAAAATGTGAAATAATTTTCTGAGCATTCTCAATTGTGAGCATGTTATTTCAAATATACACAGTAGACATGCTAAATTACTAGTGAGGATTTCGCACAGCAGCCAATCACCAACCAAACCTATTTACCATCAAAAGCAAAATCACTAATAAAGCAACCTTTGTGAGTAGAAAACATCACCAACAGAATGTCCATGTGACATTTGTGTTTGGATGTGATTTTGGTTTATTGGATAAATCTCTGTGTGCGTGTGCTCTGTGTGTGCTTGTCTGTTGACTGGCCAGGATACTTGTGAATACATCTCTCTCTCTCTCTCTGTTTATGTGATATTCCAGTTTTTGGGGATGCCTCTCATTGAGGAATTCTGAAGCACCCAGATTCTAGCCTACTGACAGATAGAACACTCCCTTCCCTGGAACACTCTCCTGTTATCAGTGGGTGCATGGCATGCACAGTTGTTCTAAGCAAACTATAGTTGTTGCCTTTCTATCTTTTTATCTGCGAATAATTCCTCCTTGACTCAGACAGGATATACAGTATGAAAACATTGTCAACATTCCCCACCCTACCTGTCTCAAATGAAGTTTATGGGTGCCTGCCTGACTCGCGTCCAGGGTTAACTAAGTTTGTCAGATTCTAAGTCAATATGCATTGAGCCAATTAAGAGCAAAGGTGGAACAACTAAATGCTTTAAATTATTTTTTGTATGGATGACTTAGTCTCAATCAGTTTGTTTTCATAAAATATTTCTCTTTCTTTCACTTTGCTTAACTTAATCTCTCCATTAATCATGTTCACACCCTACTGTATGTCAAATCCAACATGACAAATGAATACTAGTCAATGAGACAGGTGAGAATTCAGTACCATCTGAGGGCACCAAACAAAACCTGTCTAGTGTCTACTCACCGACATATCAAATTCCTAACTTGTACAGCTAAAGTCTTCAACAATAGTTGTTTTATTTTGCGATAAATACATGAATCCTTAAGACTAGATGATGTGTGAATATATATATATAGGCTATATGTGATGTGAATATATGGGCAATTCCATGCAAAGGTCATCCTTACCATGGAAATAAAAAGTTGTCCATACGCAAATAGAACTGTTGTTAAAATCTTCATTTAGGTCTATATTTTATTGTTTGTAACTGATCTGATTGAATTTGATGGAGAATGACACTCTTTTTACGTCATAAATATGGTGTGCAACCATACAGAAACAACATATTTCACATGGTAATATTATACATATTTCAAAAGTGGATAAATGGACCCAATGTTCAAACAAATTGTGTCATTTGACAAATTCCAGATTGACAAGGGAATGGTAGAGTAATGTCTATGCTCAGCTTGCCTTTAAGAGCACAACTCCTTACATTTGTAAGGCTTTTGTTTTTAAGTCAGCAAGTTCCATGGCCATGTCACATCCATAGCGTTTTATAGGAAAAGTTTATGCTACACATACAGTGTTGATGCGACAATGTCCATAGTGTCTGTGCAAAGCTGATTTATATCAATGTAAAGTGTGATGACCAAATTGTGCCCCTTTCTTACTTTTAAAACCTTTAATGGTGCGTTATGGATGTTACATAATGTGAATTTACAAGACTGGGGACTTTCTTATACCTCAAAGCCGATAAAACGTCTGTTCTGGTGGCATGTCAGTTTCAACGCATTTCAACTTAGGGGCCGTGCACACGACGCCGGTTTTTGTGAAACTGGTGAGGTTTTGTTAACGGTTACGCCTTGCATGTACACGACGCCGGCAGTTTAGGAGACTGAAACCGATAGCTTTTGAAACCGGCTTCCGAAGTGGGAACTTTTGAAACCGCCGTGTAGACGCCTGTAGGTGCGAAGCCGGCAACTTTATGACGACATAGCCCCACCTCTCAACTCAGCCACAGCACTCGACCTGACATGTTGCTTGTCAAAACAAACCAAACCATTTATTTATCATATTAAAATGTTTTTCTTTCCCCTGTCATGATTTATGTGCACAATGTAGCCTATCAGCCTTTAGTGGCTAAGTTAGAAGCACACGCTAGCTTAACTTAGTTAAACATTAGCTTACTGCATGTTAGTGTTTTCTCCAGTGGTGCTCAGACCTAATGCAATGCGTAGGCTAAGCATTTGAAATTTCACATAGCAGTCACATACCTTGAAAATTAACTTTATTAGTTTAACAGTTGAATTGAAAACCGAATTATCTGTAGTCTCCTTATTTCATGCGACTGCTTAACCAGAGCACTTATTAGACATTCTCTGGCTTAACAAACTGTTTCAACAATGTTTTCTTCTACGCGATTCACGCGAAATTGTCGTGAAGCTTCTGCACAGCGGCGCCATCGACTGGTCTGGCATATGCACTACAGCACATTTAGCCGGTTACACCTCTGTGTGTACACGCGAGGTTTTTTCTTGCCGGAGACGTTAAAGGTGTGAAAGCGGTACGAGAAAATCCACCCGGCGGTGTCGTGTAAACGGCCTCTTAGTGTTTACAACTGACATTTCAAAGATTATTAGGTGGATCAAAACCACAGGGAGGATTTGCCTAACCATTAGCAAAACAAACATAATATTAAAATACCTCCAGTGATTAGCCTAGCCATAGCCTATTTTCAAGTGGCCTAATAACGAAAATCTGAGAGATTATCTTCCTGTAACTGTCATACTAATGTTGTACAGTAACTGGATTATCGTGTTAGCTGGTGAAGATGGCTGACTTTGCAGCTGGAGTTAACATACTGTAGCAACCTCCTTCTGTTGTAGACCTGTTCAGCCTGCACGTCTGCTTAACACAGTTTAATTTTAAATGTGACGCGATATGACAGCATTTGAAGTGTCAGGTCCTCTGTAGCTAATACCCACAGAGTAACATGAGTAAGGGCAGCAATAAACTAGATGTACCGCATAGCGGTACAAAATATGACCGCCTCGCAGTCCTGCATATTCTCTTCGCAAAAATAAATCATGCTTGTCAATTTGTCAACATCTCCTACTCATGTGCATGTAATTGAGTGTGTGCATTTGTGAGTTTGCTTTTGTTTATAAGAGAGTGTGTGGGTGTGTCTCTGTGTGTGTGACTCTGTGTGTGTGCATGTGCGTATGCGTGCCTGTGTTTGTGTGTTTATGTGTGTGTGTGTGTGTGTGTGTTTGCATGCCCATGCGTATGCGTGCCTGTGTGTGTGTGTTTATGTGTCTGCATTCATGTGGGTGGGTGTTTGTGCATGTGTGTGTGTGCGTGTGCTTGCCTGTCTGTATGTGTTTATGTGTGTGTGTACTTGCCTGTCTGTATGTGTGCGACTGTGCGTGCGTGTGTGTGTGTGTGTGTGTGCATGTGCGTGTGTGCATGTGCGCGCATGTACTTTATGTGTGCAAATCACAAATGAGTGGGTATGGGTTAGGTTCATGCGGGCTCTTGAGACTAACATACCATAAATATTTTGTCTTTGTTGGGTGCAATGGTTCAGGTAGGGCTAGTTATTTAGGGGAGTGGCCACCAAGTTTCATGTTCCCTGGTGTTTCCCGGGAATCACTGACCAAAATTGATGACGGTAAAATAAAAAAAAATATTTCTTTTTTATATTCTAAATTACTTGTTGTCCTGATTCTTCCTGTGGATCATAGTGGGCACTGAGGAAGCAATAATTTCATCGCTAGTTTTTTATTACTATTTCAATTGTTTCATATCAAAATTCACTACTTAATTATGTGTTTTATGTAGTTTGTCGAGGACTGGTTCAGACACGTCACATCCATAACGTGAAACCGTCACATCCATAACGCCAGTTTTTCCTACATAATGCATTACGAAAATGACGCATAGTTTCAAAAACACACTTTTTGTGTTTGAGTTTGTAGAAAACCTGTAATCTCTCACAAAAGTGTGTCCATTTCATGTCACATCCATAACGCTGATAAAATGCCTTTTATTCTTAGGATGAAATTGATTATATGGCATTTGAGGATTTCTCAGTATTCAGAGGACAGAGGTTGCATTAAAAGTTATGCAAATGAATTCACTGATACTAATTTTGCCCCCACTCTAAGGCATTTTGTTTACCAATATAAGTCCAATTGTCACATCCATAACGCTGGAACTGCCCATATGCTTTGTTTAAGGTTCCCACAGGTCCATAAAAATTCAGGTTTCAAAAACATAGATGTGGGTCAATTTATACATCTTGTGTAGAAAAGAAGGAGACCACATAATCTGCCTTCATTGTTAGACCATGGTTGAGAAGTGTTGTAAAAACTCTCAGTGTTGTATAGTAATTAGCCCTGATCCATGTCTCAAACTTTGGATTTGGATATTTAACAAGGTGTGGGACATAATCTGCCACAGGTTAGTGATCAACGTTTCTGACCATAATTCCTTTTCTCTTTCTATCACTCTGAATCACTCACTCAGTGACTCTGTTTCTCTCTGTATTTGTTTAGAAAGCACTCCATGCCTCAATAAGTGACCTCCAGAAACCGAAGAAATTTGGCACGTTTTTGTTCAGCTGGAAGAAAAAGAAGGGCGGTGCTGCAGCAGATCTCCCTCAGCAAACATCGGCGTCAGAGGTCTGCATGGCCAGTGAGGAGCAAGGGGAGGAGGCGCAGGCTAATTTGATAGTATCTGACCCAGGGGAGGCCTCGGGGACAACACAAGTGCGAGCAGAGCCAACCAAACTCACTCAGGGTCGTACTAACCCTCTGTCTACTCACACTTACCAATCCCAAGTCCAGGATTCATTGGCCGTCCCCACTCCCACAGAGAAAACAGTGGAGAGTTTTTCGCTCCAGCTAGAGGAGAGTTTTAGTGACCAAGCTAACATTGTTCCTCCTGCCTGGATGACCGTCAACACTTGGGGAAACATTACAGACAGACCCACTGGTCCTGTTCATGAGGATGACAGGGAGCCTTCTCTCCCCCATACTGGCCCTCTACAGGCTGAGGTTCCTGAATACAAAATGGTCTCCTCTGAGAGTAAACTTGCTGCTCTGCCATGTAAGGCTGTCCTTCCACTGACAAGATGTGAAATAGTAGAGGCCAATAGCACCAACATGGGTGAATGGATGACAGGTACAACTCTAGCTCAACCAGAGTCCTCTGGTCTCTCATCTAGTGAGTCACTTAGCTCTGCCACTCTAACCGAAACCAGAGCCTGCACTGGTAGTCCCTCTGACCAAATCGGTCACACTGAGTTCGGCGTCGGCATAGTTACTTCCAACAATGGCCAGAGTCTCACAAAACCTGGCCCCTCTGCCAAGCTTGTCTCTGATGTTACTGTTCTAAATGCTGACATCAGCATTCCCAAAACAGACATTACTGATGTAGCTGCTAACAGCACTTCTAACTCTGCAGAAGTTCCTACTGACATGATTTTTTCAAATAATGACACCACCATGTTGGAATGTGAAATCATTGAGACCACAGCGGACAACACCGCTCCGGATCCTGACGTAATCAATAATGCTAATAGCACTGACATCAGCATTCCCGATGCTGACATCACTCTTACATCTGCTGACATCACTGTTACCACCTCTGACACCACAGAGCTTCTCAGTGCTGATGTCACAGTTCCTAACCCTACCATGTCCTGTCCTAGCACTGAAATCACTCCTGCCACCACTGACATTAATATTCCCAATATTTCCACTGTTGGCCAAAGTCTCATAAAGCCCTGCACCTCTGATGGTGACAAGCTTGTCACTGATGTCGCTATTCTAAACACAGACGTTGTCATTCCAAAAGCAGACTGTTATGATGAAATTGCTATCAATAATAGCACTTCTACTGCAGAACTTGCCGCTGACGTGATTTCTCCCAGTGCTGACACCTTGATCCCAGAACTTGAAATCACTGAGCCCACTGCTTGCATCACCGCTCCAAATCCTGACAAAAACGGTTATGCAATCAGCACTGACATCAGCATTCTTAAGGCAAACATCACTGATACAACTGCAAGCAGCATTTCTTACTCTGCAGAAATTGCTGCTGACACGATTTCTCCAAATAATGACACCCTGGCAGAATGTGAAACCACTGAGACCACTGCTGACATCACTACTCTTGATGCTGACATAATAAATAATGTTATCAGCAGTGATATCAGCATTCCCAACGTTACCACTGTTACCACCTCTGACACCATAGAAGAGCTTCTCAGTGCTAATATTACAGTTCCTAACCCTACCACGTACTCCCCTAGCACTGAAATCACTCCTGCCACCACTGACATTAATATTCCTAATATTTCCGTTGTTGAGCCTATTGTTCCCAATGCTGACTCCACATCCGATGATAATGACAACTCTTTTGTTGCTGCCAACATCACCAGTCCAGAAAGTGAAATTCCAGTTGTCTTGTCAGACATCCCATTTCCCAGTGATACAGATATCTCCAGTACTGATGTCACCTACACTGAAGCTGACACCTCTGATAGTACTGCTGACACTGACCTGACTTCTTCTGTTAACCACAGTGATATCACCCATCCTAATGATGACACCATGCCTCTGCCCGAAGAGCCTTTAAAGCTTAGCTCTGCAAATGTAATTTCTGCCCCTACTTCTTATGTCAGTGGAAATGATTTTGAAACTGAAACATGTCCCAGTAAATTGCCTCAGCATAATCTCTGTGTACTTGACCCTTCAAACCCTGAATGTCCAGGCTCTGAACCTGAACCTGCTGGTTTGACCTGCATCCCTCAGGTCACTGACTCTACTCTTTCAGAGTCTGACTGGCCATGCCCAGACCTAACAAGCACCACTGTCTCCAGTGCTCTGGAATGCTCAGATAACTCCAACAACATTAGAAGTAGTTTGGAATCCTTTTCACATTACAATGTACCTGAGGTGGAGAACTCGACCTATGACTCCAGCAATCTACTTTGGAATAAGGAATCAGACCCCCCTCTTTCGCAATGCCCTTCCCCCGATACTAAGACAATTCAAACCAGAGAACTAGTTTCACCTGATATGTATTCCCTGTCAGATCCTTCCATGAATTATCCCCATGCCAACATGCCCTCCAGGTCCACACTTGCCAATATAAACCCCCTCTTCTCTCATACTGTCGCCTCAGAGTCCCATAGCATCTCTACAGTTGAAGTCCAGGTAGTAATGGTGAAAGAACAAGAGAGCACCATGGGGATTGAAAATCACATGGATTATGAAGCTGAGGGTACAGAGACCAGAGCAGGTGCTCCGACAGATCCAAGGAATATGCCTGTGGAAGTGGGCAGAAATGAAGCAAAGGATGGAGAATCAGATGACAAGACCTGCATGACTTCATTGGGTTCCTTGGCAACTGAAGAACGTGTGGAAAACAATGAGAGCTTTGACAAGTCAAGTGGAGTTGATGAACACCTTGCAACACCAGCATTGGAAGACGTAACTGGGTTTGTTGGCATAAAGGGCCAACAGAGTACAAAAGCGCCATCACATGCCAAAACCTTTTTTGAAGAGAGCATGGAGGCGCCGACTGACATATGCAATGTTGATAAAACACAGGTGGGGATTGAGGATGCTGTCACTGGTCAAAAAACAGTGCTTGTGGATGTAGCCATAGCAGACGCTGCACAATATAGCAAGACAGAATTAGCTTCTCTGACAGATCTGAAAGCTACTGAATGTCATGTGCCTAGTCCTCAGAGGAACAGCTTTGCGGGAGAGAAAATAAGTTATGCTGCAAATCCACTGATGAGTGACAAAGCAGAAGGCGTTGATGGACATCAGGATGTGGTAATCACCAACATTCCTCAGTGTTTTAACATAGAGCTAGACACTGTCTGTTCTGAACATGCAGTTGATGCCCCCAGAGTTGTCCCCCAGAGTTTCGACGAAAAGCAAAATAGACAAACAGAAGATGCATTCAGTGGTGTAATGGACAAAAGGATTGAGGTCAGGCCAAGGGAAACCACTATGGTCAGCCAGGTGGAGGTGAGTGAATCTATTGTGCCTGTGCAAGTGCATCAGAGAGATATTGACCCAAAGGAAATCCCAGAAAAAATGTGTAACAATAATTGCTCAATGGATGAAGAGAGCCATATACAACAGGAAGTTTTGTTACAAATAATTGGGGAGATGAAACAAGAGGAGGTAGAAGGGGGGAGGCCTGTGCACAGCTCTCTCGTTCTTCCATGGGAACCAGCCACACCGGTCGCTCAGGTGTGCGAAGCAATGGAATGTGACCCCACCCCTCCTTCCCAGGAACCCGGAAAGGAGAGGGTGGGGGGAGTGTCACTCAACAGTTGCTGCCTGGCAGCGTTCTCTGACTCTGGGACAAAGCCCCTCCCCCAAGCCCGGGGTAAGATAACAGAAAATGAGTGTAGTGTGGCGGGGGCAGAATCCACCAATAACCTGCCCGAGACCCACCCCAGGCCCACACACCTCACCGGCCGCGCAGCAGACGCTGACCAAACACCCCCCGCAAACACGCGACTCCCTGACACCGAAAAACAAACACACCGACACATGGAGGCAGAAACACACACGCAGCAAGCAGGCACACAAAAAACACCCATCGCCGCTAGTGCAGACACACTCCCTGCCACAGGAGCAGTAGGGCAGGGCAGCCTTGAACAGCCCACACAGTGGCAGGGTGAAGCGCCCAGCACCACACCCAGGCACGCTGCCATTACTACAGAGGCTTCAAGCTTGGCGCTCCTCAGAACTGACCCTGGGACAGAGGCTGCCGTCCCCTGCATGGTTGAGCCTGGAAGCAGTGCATTCTCAGATGGGCTGGCGGGCACAACTCCTCACCTGACAGACACTGGACTCCCAAAGCAGCACAGGTAAGGCATCAAGTTTGTTAGCTATCACTTATATGCACTGTCATGGATCAATACACATTAGATGCTGTCACTGGCAGTTAAAACTGCATCTGGAGTTTCAATATTTTAGTATTTGTCAATATTTTAATAGTTTAATAGTTTAATTAAATTCTGTTGCATTTTTCTGTAAATGGTCTGTAAAGGGCTGATTTTCAAGTACTCATGAAATGGGAGTGAGGTGTTTTCGGTAACACTTTATTTTAAGGTTCACATGTTAGCCACCAATACATACCTAATTAATACCTGTATTAGTGACTTGTAAGGCATGTGTTAGGCAACATTAACCATTTGTTAAGTGTGTATTCACAAATTTCTTGTTCATGATGAATTAGGCCTTTATTATTGATATAATCTTAATAATGACCTTGTAAGCCTTGATCTCTACATACTAATTAGTAGTAACAAAATAGAATATGCATAACCTACTTGTATACTGTCTCAATAAATCCCAAATAGTAGGAGAACAGTTGTAGAATACGCAAGTGTATGGCTCAACCTCATTGCTGCATTTCACTGCCCAGGTTGCTGTGTGAAATAGCACTTAATAACTGGGAGATTGGCTCCCATTCTAAAGTGGAAACTGGTTCCTTGGTAGCAAGCACATTATCATCAGTAATACCTCTGCAGAATGTACTTATTAGTCATGAATTGGTTCCATATTCTAAAGTCAGGCATTATTATTATTAAGAATTATATGATGGGAACAGTCTAGACTATACTGTAACTCCTGGTCAATGCAGACATTCTTTACCCTTAATACATTGCTAGTGCATACATTGTTCATTCAAAATATGGTCCCTGTTCTAAAGTAGAGGCTGGGAAAAGAAAAGAATAGAAAAGAAGATGAGAAAAGTGACAGCACTGACAATGTTTATTTAACAAGTTCTGTAAACATGTTACATTGTACTCTCAATGAGCTCACAAAGCACAAAAAGACTAGCAAAAGCTAGTTTTAACTAGAATTGACAGGATAAAAACACGTCTTTTAAACAAATAAAAAGGGCAAAAGAATTGTCATTCAACACATCTGTGGTGGTCTTCTTTGAAACGGGACCCACCTACCACATATCAAAAACTTGTACACAGCAGGCCTATTTGCCTGAAAACTACAGTAGCAGTAAAGAAATCACACAAAAGAACATTTGCTATTTACTTGCCAGAGTGGACTAGTATTTTATCAGTATTGGGAGAAGGTATCCCCTTGCCTTTAGGTCCTCAATGGACTTCTTAATATCTGCTGTAACATGACTGCTGCACCCAGCCTCTACTATAGTACAGGGACCATATTTTGAATGAACAATGTATGCACTAGCAATGTATTAAGGGTAAAGAATGTCTGCATTGACCAGGAGTTATAGTCTAGACAGTTCCCATTATATAATTCTTAATAATAATAATGCCTGACTTTAGAATATGGAACCAATTCATGACTAATAAGTACATTCTGCAGAGGTATTACTGATGATAATGTGCTTGCTACCAAGGAACCAGTTTCCACTTTAGAATGGGAGCCAATCTCCCAGTTATTAAGTGCTATTTCACACAGCAACCTGGGCAGTGAAATGCAGCAATGAGGTTGAGCCATACACTTGCTTATTCTACAACTGTTCTCCTACTATTTGGGATTTATTCACAGTATACAAGTAGGTTATGCATATTCTATTTTGTTACTTACTACTAATTAGTATGTAGAGATCAAGGCTTACAAGGTCATTATTAAGATTATATCAATAATAAAGGCCTAATTCGTCATGAACAAGAAATGTGTGAATACACACCTAACAAATGGTTAATGTTGCCTAACACATGCCTTACAAGTCACTAATACAGGTATTAATTAGGTATGTATTGGTGGCTAACATGTGAACCTTAAAATAAAGTGTTACCGTGTTTTCCCAGTTTAAGCATGTTTTGTAAAGACCCCTTGATGTTTCATACAGTGCTATTGATGTTCTGTGTGAAATGTGTGTGAGGCACAGGACTCTCACACTACCTTCAAGCAAGTCATCTGATAAACAATGACATTTTATGTGTTTTGGCTGCAAAATTAGCTTACTTTTGACCTTGTTATGAGGGAGCATGTCATTGGAATTCTCGCGCATGTATGTGCATTTTCACTACACTCACATGTCATGAAGTCTATCACCTGTCAGATTGTGTAAATTCAGCAACTCTAATCTTCATCGAGAGTGGCGTATGCATCGGTGTATGCATTCAGGTTTTATGAGCGGGACTTTGGCCTCCTTGGGAGTGGGCAAAGCTAGTTTTATGACCCCACAGGCGTTGTATCTCCAAAGTACAGAGAGTGGGTCACAACTGAGGGTAGATATTATATGATAGGCTGGTGAATTAGGTTTGGGCCCAATAAAGAATGCCAAAGGTGCAGCCTCACCCTTTGATGGATGCGCATGCTTGGATGCACCCCGAGGAGCTTGAGGGTTGTCCTTCGAGGGATGGGCACCGGCACAGTCAGATGATGTGTCATGGCTAAGCAGCTGATGAGTCCAAAGAGTTTTTTTACTGATGCATGAAGAGAAATATGTTCCTTTCATGAAATACCTGATACAAAGATACAGCTGATAGATATTCTATTCCTATGCAGTGATAAGAATAACCTGGGCTTTGGGTGTGGATACATTATATGGTTTTTTGAGTTGGTTTCAATTTTACTACGGTAGGCTTTTCAAGCCTTTTTTTCAGTTCAAAGCATTAAAGGTACACTATGCAAGATTTTCACCTTTACGTACTGTAGCCCATTTGATGGTAAACGAACTTGGCACATTTTTCACCTAGCATAGCTATACAGCATAGATGTAGCGAGTCACAAACTGAGAAAACCAGCCATGCAACTTCAAGAACAGCAGCCCGACAAATCTTGTGATGCCTGTTGTTAATCTTTCACCTCCACAACAAAAGCATTTCCATTAACATCAGAGTAAAATATAAATATATCACGACTCTAGAGGGAGCTCTACAGTAGCCAAAAATACCTAAACCTACATAGTTACATTACATTACATTACATTTGGCTGACGCATTTTTAGCCAAAGCGACTATCAACATCGTAAACAGTTTAAGTTTTAAAGCAATTCTCAACAATTTTAGGACAATTTAAAAAACGGTAGAGTACAGTAAGAATAAGTGCATCAGTGAGTGCTGTTTTTAACAGTTACGTGTTAGTTCAAGACGGCTGGTAAGTGCTAGGATCAGCAAGACTTGTTGTAAGTGGTGCTATGAGAGGAGATGTTCTCTAAAGAGCTGGGTCTTCAGGAGGTTTTTGAAAATGGAGAGGGATGTCCCTACCCTTGTAGGAACTGGCAGTGTGTTCCACCAACGAGGAACAACAGATGAGAAAAGTTTGTATTGGCCTGAGCGTACCGGTGGTAGAGCTAGACGTCATTCGTCTGAGGAGCGCAGCGGTCTAGAGGTAGCGTATGTCTGTATGAGGGCATTCAAGTAGGCGGGAGCAGAACCGGAGACTACTTTGTAGGCAAGCGTTAGAGCCTTGAATTTGATGCGGGTCACCATAGGTAGTCAGTGTAGCTGGATGAGCAGCGGGGTAACATCTGCCCTTATGGGTTGGTTGTAGACCAGGCGTGCCGCCGCGTTCTGGATCATCTGAAGGGGTATATAGTATACCATAGTATACCTTTAATACCAACTATTGAAGTGCCCATATTGGATTTTGATCTCTGCAATATAGGGACCACAGATACGACGTAGAGAAAGTATCTGTTATGATATAGGAGAGGTGGAAATCTGTGGAAATTCTTTTAATGATATCGTCAACATTTCACATCCAATCAACATTCATCAACTAAACTCACAATGACAACTCACTGAGATCTCCAGCCATACATCCACCAAGTATGATGTTGATGACAGGAACAGTGGCAGAGATATGTGAAAAGCATGCATGCACAGTCACACACACACACACACACACACAACAATAGCTGCACCGTTGCATCACAAGTAATGTATTATTCATAAATCCTTATGTAGTCGGATTGTGAAAGTGTCAGTATCAGAAATGTAAAGAATTGATATGGCATGATTTCTTTGATTTCCAGTTTTGGAGGACTACTTTCTTAGCGACAGTTAGAGAGATGAGTAAGGGGTTTTTGAAGTGTTGCGTAATGTGGATTTCAGAAATCACTGTGTTGCGTTTTGTGTCCACTCTGGTGCATACGGGGCTCCCGTAACACAGTAGAGATCGCTACTCCTGTTGGTGTTCGTCTTCGGACTGTGATAATATCACAGGGTAAAAGAGGAAGTATCTTTTAGTGTGGGTGTCTGGTGCGGGGGCCCCTTTTCGACGGGTTTAGGCTGTACAAGAGGATTGACTTGATGGAGAGGCTCTCCCTATCTGAATCAAAATCCCTAATTTGGGGTTTAGGGGCTAAGGAAAATAGACCACTTCAGAGTCTCTCTCTATCTCTTAGTCGCTATTCCCTGTTCCCTTCGACTCGTACTTCAAAATGTGGTTAACTTCACTAAAAGAGGAAGAAATTCAGAGCTGTATTTGCCATAGTTGTTTGTCATCAAAATCTGAGAGGTAAAAACTCACTACAGACATTCGTCTGTCTGTCTAGATCGGAGGGAAGATCAACTACCCTATTATTTTGGGAGCTTTTGCCAGCTTAATTGAAATTAAGGCTCTTTTTAAATGACAGTTCTTGTAACATATAAGAACTTCAATTGACCACAACGGATCTATAACAATTTAGATTCTATCCATAAATACACTTGTATTTATGAAACAGATTTCTGTATCCTCGCTTGGGTGCGATGTGCATTTAGACCACATTGGGTCCTAGACTTTAGCTTCACAAACAATTTGACGCGCCAAATAAATTTGCTAACAAAGCCTTTTTGTTTTTTTGTCTGCCCTGGAGCATAGGACTTTCCTTCCCGAATGCTTGGCTGAGTTCACTACTCCTGTGTATGTCAGTGCAGTATGTTTTTTGCCCATATACAGTGTCCTAGAAAGTAGCCCTCAAACGGACGCCTTACTTACCCGGAGCGAAGTCAAATCTTTGGAGCAAAGGCCCTATTGCAAGGCATCCGGGGTTCTCAGGAGAGGCAGAAAATTTCGAAAAAAGATGCTAGACGGTCTTTTTACAAACTCCTAATCAAAGGTTAGGATTTTGACTTTTATTAAATACAATCAAAAAATACAAGGATACAAGAAGAACAAAGAACCCTGAACAAGGGGCCGTTCTCTTTTTATACCCCTCGAGAGGTCAGGCAGAACATGTTAAAGTTTGGTATTATGTCTTACCATGAAATATTGGTTCTGCTTTTTTTTTTGTTTAGTTGCCAGTCAGCTTTTTGTTTTGCTGACAAACAGTTTCTTACAGCTGGTACATTATGTTCTTAGATTCTGTCTTTACATTTTGTTCAAAGCACATCTCATTTAGCATAACACACTTTAATTCTAACACAATCTTTTTATATCTAAGCAAACACATTTTATGTTTCAAGTAAATATTCCTTAAGTCTCAGCAAAACAGTTTTATAAGTCAAAAAAGTTTATAAGCAAACTTTCTTTTATGTTTAAGAAAAAGAACTCTCTAAATTTAAGCAAAATTATAACAGGTTATTCTATCAAAAATAATTTATGCTTTTAATTAAGAAAACACACTTCATTTCTAAGCTTCTAAGTTTTTAAAGATTATAAGTCTAACTTGTTTCACACTGGTTGTCTATCATTATCTTGCCGCATTTGCACATTTTTATTTGACTAAAAATATTTTAATAGCAAATTATGATTCTCATTATTAATTATTAGCACATCTTCACATTTATATAGTCACGCTACAACTGGAAAAACTTAATCACAGAATATATTACAATAGAAAAACATCATGCACATAGAGAGAAGCAAATGTCAGCCTTTGAAAACACCTGGTCCCCTTTTCTATCATTTTTAAATTCAACAAAACCATAACCCCAAGCCCCCCCCCCCCCCCCCCCCTTCCTTGCCCCCCTCTCTGTCTTTATCTGTTTGTTTGTTTGATTGGTTGATTGATTGATTAATTAATCAATTGTTTAAAAATTATTTATTTTATTTAACTTTATTTCCTCCTTTCCCCCCTACATTCACCACTCTACATATAGACCCCAAAGATTCTAGCAAAAAATATGTTAGCAAAAAAGGTTCTAGCAAAAAATATGTTAGGTTAGTTTATCAACCATCTCTGAGTTTAGAGCCTCTGAGAACAGGTGGCTGTGCACAAGAGCTTTGAGGAGACAGTGACAGATCACGAACAAAGCTATTTTTGTCTTTATTTGTTTCGTTGGAAAATACAATTTCAATGTCGGAATGTTAGGGAGACAGGTGGCTTCTAGAAAATGGGTTCAAAACTTACATCGCTGAATGTAGGGCTAAGGGATTGGTCATATTCAGTGAAAATGTTAATTTCTCCCATAGGAATACATAGACACTGGACCTCCCGCTAGACTCCTAAATGGGCGTGACAGCTTCGAACCCCACGTCACAACGTGCCAGAATTTACCCTCTTATGAATCGTCTCGCTTTATCAACCGTCTCTGTAGACCCTTTCAAGAGAGTTCCATTATCAGCATCATAGTTGGCCCCACAAGACTTCCTTTTTAACATTCCATATGTTATCTTAATGCAGAGGAAGTAGATTGGGAACCAAATAGAATGTTCAAGCATTGTTTTTGTTTTTATTGTTGAAAGGGTCCATAGACACACACTAGCAACACCCAAACATAGCATGTTGCCAAAGCCCTTTCCCATGACCCGATCATGACCACTCACAGACCTTTCTACTCAATTACAAAGAACTGAGTCCCGTCCTGTCAGTTCTGTCATTGTCCTGTTCCACTGTCTGTCTCCGTGTCTGTCTGTCTGTTTGTCTGTCTATCTGTCTGTCTCTCCGTCTCACTTGTCTATCTGTTACCTTGTTGCGTTTCATGTGTTTGATGTTTCACTTCACATGGTGCTATATGATTCCAGGGTCACATTAATGGTTGAGGTAGGACAAATTGTATTTGCATTTGAAAAATATATTACTTAATTAAAAATAAAGTTGTCCTCCGAAGAGGGGGGGTGGTGGGCCAAAAAAAAAAAAAAAAATGAAATGTAAAGAATTGTTTTCACTATCAAGTATAGTTTGACTAGTATGTTGATGGAGTAATGGGCGGGTCTAATTGTCGATTGACGGCCATGACAAGTCATGGGCCTTATCAGCTGGTGCATCTGAACCCACACCTTACAGAAAGACGTTTGTCATGTCAGTTTTGTCTGTCAGCTACCTGACCCCCTTAGACTCACCCACACAAAAAAGAGAAAGAAAAGGCAATGGGACAGAGAGGGCTTATGTCTGAATGTCTTCCTAGTTTTAATATCATTTGAAGTTTCAAAGTCACTTTCTCTTCCGCCCTCCCTTAGAATATATTTATATACGATTGTCGTCAATATGTTTATATGCAGAATGACCTTGTGCCCGAGTGCAACTGACTTGATTAATTAAAAGTACAGTCCACAATTCTAATCCCATACAAGTCAAGTTTCTAAAACTCGTGGTCCCCTAGCTGTCCATGCACTGTTTGCACTCAAAAAGACTAATCCAGTGCAGGCTTAAACATAGAAGCCTGGGTCGAGCATTAAACATCTTAGCCAATCAACACAGTGCTTCAGAAGCATAGAAGGGAGATGTAATTTGATTGGCTGTTGAGCTCATATATCAACAACCTTTTGGGAAGCTGAAGCAAAATCTTTAGCCTACCTTTAACCAAATCTTTATCTTTAACTTTCAGCTATGAATGCAGAGCTTACATTGGACACAACACAGTGAATGGTAGTGATTTTATGAAAGATCCATTCTGTGTGTATAACAAATCACTCACAGCAGTGGCATTGTGCCTCTGCGAACTGGTGCTTCAGGTATTGCTCAACTCCTTGCAGTAACAACAGAGACATTGTATTGCTACTTGTGTGCTGGTCTGGTATGGTGTATAAAACCACAACTAATTCAGGTTGCTGGTTGGTGAGACATTGCTATTAGCCATTTGTGCAAAGTCAGCATACTTGAGTTATGAAACGACGTGGGAAAGGCATCTAATTGCTCATCATGCAAATCTCTGGGCTGTGCACCCTCAGGGTTGTGCACCCAAGGCTCGCATTTATAAAGGTGCTCTAGTCTATGTTTAGCAGACACTTTTGTTCAAAGAGACACAGCAGCGGGTTCAGGAAGTACTCATAATCATACTGCATTCCGTTGCCTTTGTACTTGTACTCTGCACAATGACAATAAAGTTGAATCTAAAATCTAAAAAAAAAAAGAATTTTGCTGCAAATTTGTAAATTAAAACAATTTACATTAAAGGTGCAGTCAGCGATTGTGCAGGAAGTCGTGTTTGTTTATGTTTATATTTAAATTTATTAGCAATTTAAATAAGCAACACACAAAACACCATACATTATATTTTGACCAAAGACTAAAGGAAACATACCAGAGAGTAGCTCACCCCTCCCTACCTTTAATTTCCCCTTGGGGATCAATAAAGTATCTATCTATCCTCCCTCCCTATTTCCAGAGAAACTCCACGAATGGTTTTGTTTTTGTTTGTTAGCCTGGGCTGCCTATGGAAACCATTTTTTACTGTGTACAGAATGGGAAGCTTGTGGTCATGAGATGATTGCTGGATGTGACAAAAAAAATGTTATGGGTTTGAAATTGAGTAAAAATACTGACTGCGCCTTTAAATATTTTCAGTCTGTTTCAAAAGTTTTTTTCATTTTTTCTTTTTATTATTTATTTTGGACTGGGGGTTAATTCATGCCATAATGACCAAAGTAGAATAACCCAAAGCAGAAACAAAAACATAAAGCAACTGTTTCCATTATGTCCACTAGATGGCATGCAAGGCATGGTAATGTTAGCATCCCCAGGAAGGCTGCTTTGTTGGTTCATTGGTTGGGCATTCAGGCTGCTGGCAGTATATATGCCACTGTGAAGGAGGCATTATGGATCCCTGGTATGTGGCCAGTTTCTGACTGCCTCCAGCCAATTGTGCATTGCTGTTGTATCCAGTGTCATGTTATGTAATGTTATATAGGCTTGTTATATATCTACTAACCAGGCAATGTTTCACAACTCTCGCAAGATGTATCCTGGTCAACGAGACCTGCAGTTGCCAGGCTGGTTTTCCGATGCGGGTCGCTAATCAGCTATGCTCTATGGCTAAGTTAGGTGAATGACTCCAATATTACAATTTTGTTTACCATCAAATTCGCTTTGAAGCTGTTATGTTAAAGTAAAACACTTGCATAGTGCTGCTTCAAGTTTTGTATTAATCTTTTATGCCAGCAATAGCAGGTGCTATTTTTTATACATTATGTGATAGTGTTTCAACTCATAGTTACAGTTTTTCTCAGTCACTTTGGTGCATTTCTCAAATCATCATTTAATTTTTTCCACAACAGTTGTTTCTCAAAACAGCAAGAGACTGGATATGTGTATGTTTTTACCATACAGTTTTACTGTACTGTTTGTACTGAAATTTGTTGACAGACATTGCCACAGCATAAAGAAATCAGCACTGTGCAAAAGAAAAGTGTCAAATTTACTGTAAAACATAGAAAACACCTTATGACAACTAGTTCTACACTTTTGTATTTAACGACTCAAGCGATGCAGGCCTATTTGTTTTATAGGACTATTTGCCTTATTCACCTAGTGGCCAGAACGAGGCTACAGGGTACACTTGCCATTACACCTCAGTGCAGCAGATGGTGGTAATGCACTCCGTTTGCAAACTGCCAAAAAAAAATAAAGCTCATCAAAAAAGAAGAAAGGGTTCGCTGGCCTGTTCTTCTTCTTCAGTGAGTTTTTTTTGGCAGTTTGCAAACGGAGTGCATTACCTCCACCATCTGCTGGACTGAGGTGTAATGCCAAGTGTACCCTGTAGCCTCGCTCTGGCCGCCGGGTGAATAAGGCTAATTCAGCATAGAATAGTGCATTTCAGCAACAGAGGGCATATTGACCAACATCATAGTAGCCATTTTAATGTAAAAAACAGCAGACATTAGCAATTAGACATTGCATGGAAAAACTAAAACATTTGCTGTTGTTCAAGATGGGGAGAAATTGCTTTTAAGATGTGCACAAGAGATACAATTCTGATCTGAGAAATCTACCAAAGTGACTGAGATGAAACTGTAAGCATATTGCAATATTCAGATATTCATCTGTAATTGGTTCAGACTCTTTTTGGAGAATGTGAACCTCAACTAGTGGTCATGGGGAACCCATTTGTTAGTCTGAAACAACAAACGGAGATTTCCTCTTCCACCCACAGAGGGCAGTAGTGTGATATAATCCTTGTGCATAATCATTTAGTGAGTTTGTAAGTCCTGTTAGGACTTCAGTCTTGCCAAGCACATCCCCTCACAGAGGTTAAAGAGAAATTATAATGTTAGTGTGAAGGGGAAAAAAACGTAGCCTTTAACAAATTAACAATTGCTTTAACAAATGTCAGATATAAAGTCACACAGGAAAGGCCTTAAAGGCAGTTAGGACAAAAACCGTGCGTGTGAGAGAGAGCGACATTTTTGTGAGATGAAATACAACATGAACAAAAATTTGAATAACTACAGATCCACACATGCACAAACACATATTCATATACAACCTCAAGCTTACAAAAAACACAGACACAGACACACACACACACACACACACAGATCATTCCTCACCTGGCTAACATTTTTGTGAGCACTACTGAGGGGGACCTTGTGTGTCCAAATTCTCTTAGCGCCAATGGATTGCCCAGATTGTGGGTGGATGATCCTGTGTTGACAGTGAGACAATGATTAAGGCCTTCTTTTCTGACCTTCTGAGGACAACACTGTTGACTCTGGCTGCATTTACCACCAGTGTGACACACTGTCACAAACACACACACACACACACACACACACAGAAAGATTGTTTTAGAACTGTCTCTGTTAGGTGGACAGATCGGCAGTCTTCATTCACACATAGGATACGGCTGGAATGAGAGGAATACATTGGAACCCAAGTTTCAGTATACAAACAGCGTTTGAGAATGTCAACAGCTCACATTATCCCCGCCTGAAAAACAGCACCTGTTTGTCGGCACCTGTGTCGTGCGAGATCTACACCTCTGATCCGTGCCTCTGCAGAGTTGCTGGCAGATATCTGATGAGGTGGGTTCACTGAAGGCTGTGTTGCTCAGCGATGCCCTGTGGAACTCAGACGGGAACACAGGACTGTGTTCTCTCTCCGCATGCTTGCAGGATTAGAAGTGTTTACAAAGCATTCTAGAGTTTTTGAGTTATACAGTTATTCTGCCATGCGAGATGGAAAAGTACTAGATAGGAAACGGTAGACGTGAGAGTGTGTGAGAGTAAGAGACGGAGACAGAGAAACACAAGTAGGAGGAGAGAGAAAGTGACAGAAAAAAAGGTTCCCGTCAAAGAAATATTATAGTAATTTGCCATATGAGTCATCTGGTGTCCTTTAATCCCTCTTACGGTAGATCACACCTTTGGATGGCTAAACTGGGATGGGCAGGTGTGGGATGGAATAGTAGGCTATCTCAAATATATGGGAGGGAAGATACTCAGTAGCAGCGCCAAGTGCCAGTCAACTGGCACACCAAAAGACATCATATGCAACTGTTATCAGAGTCATGCTTGAGTCAAGTAAATGACAACAATACAGAAAGAGCAGAGCACACTGCACGATATGAATGTCCTCAGATGAAAGGTCATCAGGTCATATGTCATGACATATAAGTTGTGTGAGTAAGAGGAAGTGTTTTACCTCTATTGACACCAGGATGAGAGATGACTGGCTAGAACGGTCAGTTCATTGGCTGATTTGTGAGAACGTTCAGTGTTAACCATCTCTGCTCTGAGCATGAAAGCAAGATGTACTGTAGGTTATAACACAATGTCACTCCATTTTTTGTGAGTGCTCCCAGTTCACTGGACACTACCCATTATCTTGGGCAGCCCTGATACATTCGTCATTCTGCTGGTCCTGCGGTCCTCAAAACCTGACGGCAAATGCCAAGGGCAAATTTCAACCACCTGTATTCTAGTGTTTTCTTTCTGGTGGTAATTGTTTTGTGGTAGTTGATGGTGATTGTGATTTCCATACTGTCACACTGGTCCATTTTTGAATGTCTCCTGAAATCTAAGATAGTGAGTTATGGGGTGGTAGGAAGAGCATGGTAGAGAGTTGTGGCCATGATTGCATGCTCAGGCACAGTGTTTAGTATGCCTGTAGAAAGTTGACCTTTAATTTGCATGTTCTCACAGATTCATGTGGAATGTGGGCTAATCCATCTAGGCCTTGAGGCTAGCAGGAGTGGCTGCTGAGGCAGTTTAGCAGACTAGGCTGTAGGATGGTGTGACCTTCTTTTGGGGCACTACATGATCTATTCTGTATAGAACAGAGAGTACAAAGCATTCTCATTTGACAAAATTGCCTTTATATCACTGAGCCCAGTATCACTTCCAATTTGTTTGCAAAGATGTCATCATCGTTGTCGTCATCGTCAACATCATCGTCATCGTCATCGTCATCATCAGTTGAAGTTTCTATTAAAAAGTAGATAGAAGTCATCTTTCCTAGTCAATTGGATTGTTTTAAGATGTGTTCAGTGTCTGAAGTACTGTAAGTAAAGTGAAGTAACACTCCATAGCCCAAATCTCATATGCTCATCCTGTAGCTTCCTAAACTGTCAGCTGATGTTGCAGATTTGAATTTGTTTGAAAATGTCTCCCGAGCTACAAACCATGTTAAATGTAACAGGGTCATTGAACCAGTTTTATGTCAATCCTTCCATAAAACACAAAGTGTTATGCCCAAGAGGAGCATGAACGATACAATATGATATGATACAACTTTATTTGTCAGTTTTTGCTGAAATTCTTTTTGCATCCCTGGGCAGCTCATTTAAGGATAGGAGGACAGAAACAATACATACATGTAAGACATATAGTAGCATCAATAGACAGGCATGTACTGTACATGTACAGTACAATACGTACAATACATGTAGGACATAAATCATCAACAGACAAACATGAAACTTAGCCACACATGACAGTATCAACAGACAAACATGAGACATAGCCACAAATGACAGTATCAAGCATGACAGAAGACAAAGCATACAAATATTACAAAGAGCAAACAAGCATTGTTTGAATCAACCAGTCAGTTTACAGTACACTTTCACTTTGGTTGGAATGTATGGCGCATTTGAATAAAGACTGTTGATGAAGTCGCTCTTGCTAAATTTCAGTATTGTCTCAGTGTGGGCAGTTCTAGCCAGTGTTGCACCACAAACCACTAATTACTGAAAATCATTTTATGGCCCGGCAAGTTGGGACACATACAAGAGCTATCTAAAAGTCAAATATGCATAGTGTATATGGTCTCTGTTCTCTTAGTTGTACTTCAGTAAAACTACATAAAATGCAATATAAAACATAAAACAGTTTGCAAGGAGTACAGGGAGGGTATAAAACAGGGTGTCCCTAAACATAAAATCCTTAGCATGCATTACTTCTAAAACCTTCGTCTAACTAATTATCTCTTAAATTTCACTGCGGGATTGCGGGTATTGCGCATAATTTGTTCAAGTCCCGCAACTCTAGCCATCATAATGCGAGAAATTCCCGCATACACTTTTACAGCCTGTCTGATGACGTTAATATAGCCTAATCATTAAGTGGCGTGAATGCGGTGCTATTGACCGGACTGATCAACTACCGAGTTGAATTGAACATAGCCTCATGCAGACGCACACACACACGGAGAGAGAGAGAGAGAGAGAGAGAGAGAGAGAACCACTTTGCGTTTACGCAAATAGGCTACGCTACCATGGCAAACTTTTACATCTGGAAAGAGCTCCTTGGTAACTATCCTGCTAGCTCAGTCAGGTCACGTCAACACTTGATCCCAGAAAGATTGTCTTCGACATGTTAGTTTTTTCAACATTTATTGTATCTAATGACATAGAAAACATAATGATTTGCATACACATACCGCACTGTGCACAACTTTTATTCACTAGCGACTATAGCCTAAAACCGTCAGGTTGAAGGGGGGCTAATTACTACATAGAATTACTCTCACGTATTTTCTTAAAGTGACAGGCACTCAATTACACCTACTCATCAGCAATGTGCACTCAATTGGACCTACACACCACATTAAAGATATGCCTAAGTGTTATAGGTTAAACGTCAATATGAGGCATTCAAATTACTAAATATGTTTAGCTACTAGTAATTACTAGTAAAATGCTATACTTTAAAAATATGCATTATTAAATAAATACACTCTATATGAATTCAAAAATATATGATAGAAACATATCACATAAGCTATCATTTTCAGTGTGTGTTTGTGTGTGTGGAGAGAGTCAAGCAGAATCTAGGATGTCCACTGTTGTGAATGATCCCACTACAGTATATATTACTGATGACGTCAGGGTGGTGGGGGCCCCAAAATCAAACACTTTTTTTAAAAAAGTATCGAAGTATTGAAATCGCAATTCTTGACTTGGTATCAGAATCGACCCCCCCTCCCCCCCAAATTGTGTAAGTCCCCCCTACATTAATAACCTAAGGGGGGAATTCCCCCCCATTTTGAAAAATGAATTTTAAGCCCTGTGTCTGGACTACCAGACAACTTTGTTACTCATGTGGAATTGTTCTCTTTTGTGTCTTTCCGTGCATTTATTAAATACAAGACCACCTTAATCTGTGTTGCTTTACAGCACACACGGTTGGGCAGTTTTTCTTTTGTTGTTGTTGTTGTTAAAAAGGAATTTGGTATGGTGACTACACTGTAATCATCATTATTTCGTAATGCTCACATTTTGGCAGACACTGCACGATATGTTGCATTAAAGGTTATGTGAGTAGTGTGTGTGGAAAATGTTGACCTTCAAAGAATGCAGCACTCCTATTAAAGCCTTAGTGTGGTAGGTTTCATTCTACTGAACAGGTTTTGTTTTTGTGGAATTATTGTCTGAATCTAACATTTGTGAGTCATTTCTGACTCACAAACGTTGTGACTTCTGATTTGTCCTTCCATCAGATCCTCCCCCACAAGGGAAGAAAGGCCAGTTTCACGCCCCACTCTCTCTCTCCTCAGAAAGTCTGCAACTCTTTGACTTTGACCCAAGCCCTAGTCCGGGAAACCCAAGCATCCTGACGTATTGTACCGTGTAAGAGTTGAATGAACTGGGTTGGGTAATGAGATGGGCTGGTGTCCATAATTAGAAGTTTTGGGGACGTGTTTGTCTAGGTGTGTGCATGTGTACGGGAAGTTAGACTTAGGAAATATGCTTAGATGTCATATGACAACTTTGATGATGTGATGTGCCATAGACTAGCCCATGTGTATGTGAAAGTTTGGTGTGTTAAATATTGCAGTGATTGCTTTTGCTGTTTGTCACTGTATGGACTGTAGCTCTCAAATCACTTTGAAGTAGCTTACAATTAAATATGTAACATTTGCTGTTGTGCACAATGTATGAGGAACAGGGTTTGAACAGAGACTTTCTAATGAGGAAACACAGCTCTCAAAGAATCTCCCATAGAAATGTATGGGGTTAGTTCGTAACGCAAACATGGCAGTCATCTGCACATATTCTGCCCCTTCCGCTGCCAAAAGTTGACATGGGAATACATTGTGCCAATGATGTGTTTTGATCTCGCAGCTGGAGCGAGGTTGGTGTGTCGTGATTCGTGAAGCATTGCACACGCGCAGTTCTATCCGAAATAGATGCCCGATAAGTTCCCAAAAAGCATTGCAATATGGCCGCTGAGTGGAGGGACTTGCCTAAATGGACTTTGTTTTGAAGACAAATTTGGTCTTCAAATGGGAGTGTCAGACTATTGATGTGAGGAAAGATGGAGGAAAATCAGGTCCCATCATTCCTTTAAAATACATTTGCTGTGATCCTACAATAGAATGCAGTTTTATTCAACACAAATTAGGACATGTCATCTATTCTGATTAGATCATGTAAGACATAGGCCTGCCGTACATTCTTATTACATAAGACAAGTGTGTGTTATGTCTTATTGAACTAATCAGCAGGGCCTAAATGGAGAGGAGAGAAGATTATTCCCATCCATAGTCGTTTTGGACGGATTTCCAAAAAGTGAAGCATTGCTGTTATCATCTCCAGAGACAGATAGAGAGACTGAAAAGATTCCATAAACCATTTTGTGTCATAATAATTGTATTCACAGCAAAGCGGGTACAACCTAAGGGTAGACAGAAGAGATTGCATAACCATAACCTTGGCTCAGAAAACTGCCAAAACCTGATAGACAAAGAGATTAGCACTTTCTGTAAGTGCTTTACATGTAAATGTAAATGTAATTACTGTTATTGATTGATTGATTGATTGTTGACCTTTCAGTTCATGCTGTTGTTCTTTTTCTCAGCTTTTTCTACTGCTTCTCTTTTTCTCTTATTATTTCCACTATTTTTCCATCTTCTGCACTCTTCTCTTCCACTCCACTGTTCTTTCTGTCTGGCTCTATTTCTGACTATCATCTTTTCTTTCTCTCTCTCTCTCTCTCTCTCTCTCTCCATCTGCCTATCTATTTACCTATCTACCTACTCGTCTGTCTAACTCTATTTGTTGATCGATTTTTGTCTTTCTCTCTGCAGGCCTGTAATAATAGTCCATGGTGCAGCAGGTCCAACTGAATACCAGACATCTGCGGACACAACACACTCCTCCACCATGGAAGTGTCCAAAGCCACATTCTCCTTCAGCTCCTTCTCTACCCCCGAAACCAAAGACTTGTCCACATCGCAAGTCCCCAACACATACACCTTCAGCTCCTCATCTATACCCGAAAACAGAGATGGAAAACAGTGCTACAAAGTCTCCATCGCTGGCATTCCGGAGGCCCCAGAGCGCACCATACGCTACTTTGAACCAAGCTCCCCGACTGTGTCAAACAACGAGGCCTCGGACCGCTGGAAGACACGCTACAGTTACCAGTACCGTCCGAACACAGGAACCGGAGCAGTACCTCTCACCGAGACCCTAGACTACCATCAACAAGGAGTCTCTTCCCCCTCCTACTCCTTCTCCTCCCCCTCCACTGTCACCGACGCTCTCCCCCTGGAGCTGGCCCGTTACACCCCGCACCGGTTCACCTCCGAGGAGAGGGAGCAACCTGAGATGCAGCCAACCTCCCCCGCTCTGCCAAGTTCCCCCGGCAACCAGAGGAGCTGGCTGAGCGACAGGGCTGAAGTCCAGCCCAGCGAGCTAGGTGGGAGGAGCTGGGCGGGGCCTGCGCTGACACCTGCAGGGGAGAGCGGTGCAGAGGGAGGGAGAGAGTCGGAGAGTGTGCTGGAGCGCGGAGGAGACAGAGCGTTATATTCAGGCTCCGACGTGCCTCTGTTCACTGACCGCAGCAGCAGCGGTGTTGGTCCTACCTCTCCGACCGTGCAGCCGGACGACTACAGCGGCGTGTTCAAGGCCACGCGCGTGGAGATCACACCCTCCTCCTCCCCCACCTCCTCCTTCTCCTCCTCCTTCTCCTCCTCTTCCTTTTCCGCCGGCAGTGCCTCCTCCACTGCCATCAGCACAAGCCCTGTCAGTCCTCAGGAGCCAGTCTCCCCACACCTGGAGACTCTGATGGACACTCTGAAGACCATGGAGAAGACATCCAGGGTGAGGAGCTCCCGCCTCAGCGGGGCGCCCTCTCTTCCCCCCATCAAGGAGGACATCCCGGACAGCCCTGCCAAGGAGCCGTCCACCGCCTCGAGCGTCCCCGCCAGCAGAACCTCCGACAGCAGCATGCTCTTCTCTTCCAATCTGAACGGCAACGTCCCGGTCAGCCTGCCGGCCAACCTGGGCCTGAACTGGAACACGACCAAGGACATGCGCTCGCCGCTGACCCTCATGAAGCTCCAGCAGCAGCAGATCGGCCACAACATGCCGCTCAGGGCCTCCACGGCGTCCAGCATCGTCATGCGCGGTTCCTCCTTCGGCGAGGAGGACACCTCTCAGCTCCACCAGCTCAACCAGCTGAATGGCAATGGCGGGATGATGAGCCCCTCCAGGCTGGACAATAGCCTCATCTTCAGCTCCGGCTACCAGCCGCAGCAACATGCCTTCCAGTCCCAGCAGCAGGCCTTCCAGTCTATGGAGAACGGCCTGCAAGCCCAGCGGTCACTCTTCCGCACGGGCTCACTCCCCGAGACGGGCACCATGGGGGGCCACGAGCGCATCAGCTCGGCGCAGCTCGGCCTGGGGGGCATGCAGAGCGGCGGGCACGTGCAGGCCAACCACAACCTCAACACGTCACGCATCGAGCGCCTGTCCTTTCTCGCCTCGCCCGCCAGCTCCACCACCCTGGACGGGTACACTGACCGCATGAGCATGCCGCCGCAGCAGCTAAGCCCGCTGGCCGACATGCACATCGGCCTGGGCCAGGCCAGTCAGCAGGTGAACCCCCTGGACAGCAGGCATCACCTCGGCCTCCAGCGCAGCTACAGTAGTGACAGCCCGCTGGGCTCCACTGTAGGATCGTCCTTCTTCAACGACCTCAACAACGGCCGTGGTCAGCAGGCTCACCAGCAGGTTCAGCCGGAACCCGAGCCACCCAAGCAACCACCCCCCAAATACAGAGCCTTCCCTGATGCCTATGTAAGTCCAGTTCAAAACACAGTGTGTGTGTGTGTGTGTGTGTGTGTGTGTGTTTTGTCAGTGGGTATTTTGGTTGGTAGAAGTTGGACTTTTCAAGAACACAAGTGTGGGTTGTAAAAGTATGCAGGGTGAACCTTGAGTGAGTGGCTCACTGAAAAGCAATGCAAAAGTTTCGGAGGAGATGTCGTAGACCAATATGCAAATCCCTACTATGCTGGTCCCTGTCAACCAGGAAGTCAGTGTGCAAATATGTGTGTGTTTTTTTTCCGTCCATCTGTTGTCTGTTGCGATTTGACAACAGATGAGATGAATGAGAGAAACAAAGTGAGAAGAGTGAAAACAGAAACAGAGAGAGAGAGAGAGAGAGAGAGAGAGAGAGAGCATAGAAGCTCTTTGGTGTTTTAACTTTCCAGACGTTCTGCCCCTCCACCAGCTAACTCAGTCTCTGCTCTCCGACACTCGACACCTCTGTAAGGGCTGAACAGGCTTTCTGGTAACACTTCGGCTTGGCCACGTCACAATGAAGCCTGAGGGGCCGGGTAGCATTACTGCCTCCCTCATGCAACATTCATGGCCCTCACACCCCCTGTGGGGATAGCAGTCCCAGCATGGCATTCCAGATCTGGATGCATTCTAAATTCTGATTCTTGGGCTCTGTCCCCCATCCCTTTGCAAATGCCACCAAGCTTTTGCAAGTCAAATGTGAGATATTTACAGTGGCTATGTAGACAGTGAGGTTGGTCAACTGTAAGGGTTTGGTTAAGTAGACAAAGTAAATGTTTTTTTAGGGTGGATCAGTCTGTGTAACTGAAGTTTCCATCATAACTACAGGCACACGGTAAATTACTCAGTTTATGACAGCATACACTTTAAATGAGGTATTTTGCTACTGGAGGCCCTAGTTCTTATTTAATGGTTTCCGTGGTGTAAAGGAAAGGATGTGTAATTTATGACGTTTGTTGTCATTTCAAACAGCAATATGAGACTTGTTTGAGATGGCAGTAGTCTCCAACTGTGTATGTACCAAAAGTGATTACAGTTGTCAGTTTTGTTTGATGTTCTACAGGCTATTAGAACAAAGCACATACTTGTACAGACACATTAAAGCTGGGATTTTTGGAACCACAATATATTTGTCAGAGGAACCCTCTGGAATGTGATATCTTTGAGAACTGCAAGGTTGCCACGTGAATAATGATTATACAGGTGCACTGATATCATTCACTTGATGATTTCCCTTCCCTTGATACACACTGTATATTAATCCAATTAGTCATTGTCATTTATGTATTAGTGAGGGGAATATGGGTGTGTATGCATACAGTATTTCTCTCTCTCTCTCTTTCTCTCTCTTTCTCTCTCTCTCTCTCTCTCTCTCTCTCTCTCTCTTTCTGTTTGTCATTGATACCAGGTCAATGGTCACATCAGTCTGAGTTTGAGTATGCAGTCACTTGGACATTACAATAAAAAGTTCACCTGAGCAGAAAGGTAACAAGGGATGGTGTGTGTGTGTGTGTGTGTGTGTGTGTGTGTGTGTGTGTGTGTGTGTGTGTGTGTGTGTGTGTGTGTGTGTGTGAAAGAGAGAGGGGGGATGACAGATAATTATAGTTAGAAAGTTTTAGAGGCACAGATAACTTACTGTGATTTTGTGAGAAATATTAAAAAGTAAAAGAGAAAAAGTAAAAGAGAGAGAGAGCGATAGAGTAAATATTTTGTCCTCTCCCTCTAGGCCTTTTACAGCCATATCCGGCTCCCTGCCCCCTACTCTGCAGCTTGTCTGCGCCCTCAGAGTAAGATTACCATGTTCAAACAAAATGCTGGAGAACTACTGTAGAGCCCAGTGATTACCATTACAGCATACGTGTCCTTGCCAACGTACAACAACATACAACACTGCTTCATCCACAGAGAACTAAAAGATATAGGAATACGAGGTATGGTGTCCCAGAAGGCCAATCTAAACGTGTCAAGTTGGCCTTTTCCAGGATCATGACGAAAGAGGACTTGGCATTTAATGGATTGTGATGGTTGGCAGACTCTGTGTGTGTTTTGAGTTCTTGAAACATTTTTTCAAATCTGTCTTTCCATATTTATCTGTCGAGTCCTGCTTTACCACACCCTGCCTTTTGTGTTTGTTCTCTCCTCTCATTATTTGGGAATGCGTGCCTAGCTGTGTGTGTGTGTGTGTGTGTGTGTGTGTGTGTGTGTGTGTGTGTGTGTGTGTGTGTGTGTGTGTGTGTGCGCGCGTGTGTGTGTGCGCACGCACTCACATATTCTATGTAAGGACATGCTTGATTGGGTGTCCGCATTTGTACACTTACATACATGTATCATGTATTTCTCTGTGTGTGTGTGTGTGTGTGTGAGAGAGAGGGTCTGTGTGTGTGTGTCTGTAGATGTACACTCCCTGTTAAAAGTTTGGGGTCACTTAGAAATTTCCATTCCACTCCATTACAGACAGAACACCAGCTGAGATCAGTTGCATTGTTTTTTAATCAGGGCAGCAGTTTTTTAGATGCAAAAGGGTTCTCGACTGTTGTAGAAAGGAAATGGTTGATCTTTATTGCAATATCTGCATTCCCCATTATCAGCAACCATTTATCCAATGTTCCAAAGACACATTCTGTTTACTAATCTTCAAGTTTAACTGAGAAAACATTGGAGAACCCTTTTGCAATTATATAAGCACATTTTGTAATCTGAAAACTGCTGCCCTGATTAAGATAGACAGATACATGTATGTGTCAAACGTGTGTTTCAGCATGCATATGTGACTATGCGCATTCAGGTGCTGTGACTGGAACGTACTAAGGCCTAGGGGAGAGAGAGAGTACATTAGTGAGGATAAAAACGATTATGGCATCTTTCCTCAGGTGCCTTGCTCACATATTTGTTCAGTTTTCCCCATCATTTGACACATCTAGAGCACACCCATGCCCATAGGCACAACTGAGTACATAAGATGTCATGAAGCTGCTTCCAAAGGAAATGGGAGATGTATAACTAAACATCTGAATACAATGAACTGATAAAAGTTGTTGGAGTAGTTGGTTGGAACATTCCTGGAGGTTATTTCATTATCACTGCATAAGAATCTTTTGAGCTTGGCAGAAATGTTTAGACGCACTAGAAACCAGTTTTCTTGCTGTGAGAATGCCTTTAAGTAAAACTCTTCAGCAACATGTTAGCAAGCCTGTGGCCCTTGATGAACACAGGATAACAAGAAAACAAACTTAATTATGCATAGCCAGACATCGGGGCTTTTTCATCTAGGAAAAAATATTAAAGGCCAGAAGTAACCAGTTTACCTAACAAAGAAAGGACAGTAGGTAAAACCTAAGGGCGAGGAGAATTCATTTTTCTCTCTGTGATGAGAGCTGACCAGCTTTAGAGTACATCATTCCACATACCTTCAGAGATTACAGAACACGTTGCTGTAGTGGTATCTGACATAAACAGGTGCTTTGAGAGCGCTGCAAATGGCAGTAAAAGCTACTTAGAACTGCTCCTGGATTCTGTAGTCAAGGTGACATTTTTAAAGAGTCAGTCTACAAGTAGAAGTATAAACCACAAGTGGCATCTCACCTGACTGGCTGTGTGGCTCTTGCCACTGTCAACAACTCTCTGTCAGACTTGCTTTGAAGCTCTTGTCAGAACGCTTTGAAAATTTGCAGGAAACCAATGTGGACTAACTTGAGTTCCCAACATGTGTTTGGGAAATTTGCTCAAATGTTTCAGATTGAAAGACTTCATGACCCTCCCAAACAGAGGATTTTCAGATGACCTCCCAGTGAAACACCAGAGAAGAGTTTATGTCCTTGGCTAAATTGTGGGTAATCTGTAGTGTTGATTTTGTTCCAGAGCAGTGTTTAGGACTAACATGGCAATGACTAACATGGCACAGTTACAGTTATATTACTGAAGATGCCATAGTTAGACTTTCTGATTATGTAGTTGAGCTCAAGGATAGGCAAAACCATGTGTTGCAATCAGGGCTTACGACTTAGGATAATTGTTGTGTCTTGTTGTGTCATATTCTCATCAGGTTCTTTGACATGTTATGTAATTTGTTCCCATCAAGCTATCTAATGAGTAGATCAGCCAATTAGGAAATAGGCTAAGCTTAAAGAGCCTGTAGCCTCCATGAAAGCATGATAACAAGAAACTATAATTAAAACTGAATTTCCAGACATTCAGGGCTTGAAAACCGAACTGTCTCATGCTGTCATAATACCTGCCGTTATCCTTTCCATTCTCCATGATAATTTCTCAACATGTCTGGGAAAGTGTCATGGTGCAGACCTTGAAAGGTACCATTAGCAATTCTACTGTAAGTGATTTCTAACCTTAAAACTTTTTGCCACATTCATTGAATACAATCCGCTAGCTCTCCATTCCATGAGTACACTGTAAAAAAAGACTGGTTCCAGCAAATCACTGAAAGGGGGAGCGGTGAGCTCGCTCTGATGTTTTGTTTGGTGTTTTATGGGTTCAGATATCAACAAATATTGAATTCCATTAGTCTACAGAGCAAGAGTTGAGCTTTATTGCAGATGAGAGCTATGTTTGGGCTTGTGGGTTAGTGAGAAAGTAGTTGAGAATGAGGGACAGCTGACATGTATTTTTGCCACAGAAACCACTTTGACTTGTAGATGCTGAGATCACTGCTTAACATAAAGGAGCTCCGCAGAGGCCAACCAAGACAAAAGAGCGCCATTGCTGGAGTAGACTATGGCGGAATTGACTCTGTTTACTACTGGTAACAAGATACTGTAAGATAAGTAGCCTGACCACAGGAGACAATCAGAGCAGAGAGATACTGTAGCCAGATAGACACGGAGAAAAAGAGATACAGATAGAGTTGACTTCAGAACACATCTATTGATTTAATGATGTGTTAACTTACTTAGCGCCAAAGTGCTCAATTAAAACACATTCACATAAGCACTTACTGTATATAACATGTACACATATGTACAAAATAGTGCCTCGAAAGAAATGCATATTTATGGGTGTTTGCTGAGGTGTGTAAAAGTGTGTTTTGCCTCATTGCTAGTTTGCCCTGGTGTAGAGACAGGATACATACATGGGTGCTGTGGTATTTCTCTTGTCGTTTTGCTTCAACTGATGCAGAGGTAAAGGTCAGATATTTAGCAGACACACTTGTCCAGAACGACTTACAAAAGGCATTCTGTAGTGGCCAGGAGACAAAACCTGTGGTCAGCTGCTTGGAAGACGGGATACTAACCACTGTACTGGCAACAATACTGAGCAATTGATGCTTTGCACATTAAGGGCTGCCCACTGCTCTGGATGTGTATGTGTGCTCCTAGAGTGTGTGTGTGTGTGTGCTCCTGGTGAGCTCACTGCTCTTAGTGTGTGTGTCTGTGTATGTGTGTACACTACCCCCGGATGGATTAAACATAGAGGAGTTATGCAAGAATGAATTCGCACCTTTTAGATTGGGTATAATCCTAGTAGTGGTGTGTACTCAGCTTCTTTTGGTATTTTTTAGCCACTTTGAGTTCGAGCTTCATTGTTGGTTTCATTAAATGTAGAGGACAAATTTCTTTCAGGTCAAATAAAGTACCTTAACTTAACACATGGACCAATGTCAGATGCCAATGTCAATTAACGCCTCAGGACACACCAGACACATACAGACTCAAAGAGTATCTCATAGGTCAGCCTTGTGTTTATTTTGTCTGGTACTGTATGTCTGGTTTTATTACCTGAAAGGACCTTGTGTGTTACAGTTTTTCTCAGTCATTTTGGTTCATTTGTCAAGTCTGATCTGCAGGTGTAGCATAGTTCAGTAAATAGCACAACAGTGCATGTGCTTCTTCAGTTATAAAGTCAATACATGCTGTGCCAGTGTGGCTGCACAAACACTTCAGCATGCTATTCATGCTACCAAAGTCAACCAATTGTCTGCCGAAGCTTTCATGCAAAATGGCTCATAAATGATATGAGATAATGTCACACTATCAGGGTTTGGCTTCTTAGAAAATAAAAAGTTTGAATTGTAGAACAGCTGAACAATGGAGTCATTCAAAACGAAGTGGTGAGACTGAGTTTAAACACATGTCAGGACTCTATGTGTGTGAAAGCTCAAGGGCTCCTGCTGCTGTGTTTCCACATCATTACTCCTCTCTACATGCAGTAATCCATTCCCCAGACACACCCTACAACACCAGGACAGAAGTATGTCCCCCCCCCCCCCACCCATAGGTACCTGTTCTATCTTACACCAGAACGGTACATTCTCTTCATCAGTACGCAGTGCAAATTGTGAGTAGGTACAGTAGGTAGGTAGGTAGGTGGGTTAATGACACTCCCATAATTAGTGATCCTCACGTCTAGCACTGTTCTGTTTTATTCAAATGATCTTTGTTTTGTTTAAATAAACAAAGCTCTTATGCAAGAGGATTAGGCCCTATATTTAATATGAAGCAACTGAAGCATTTCTCTCTTATTCTGTCCATAGCTCACCAAGGAGAAGGAACATGGCAAGCTCAACCCAAGGCCTGGGAAGGTGAGTGTCCTCTCGATTGGCCCCTTTATTAACAGAAAGATAGGGTCACTTTTTTCAGCTTTTCAAAGGATCTGTGGATCTGTGTAAATGTCTGTGAACTCAAGTGAATTAAAAGATGCAGTGCTGTCTTGCCTTGAGTTTGTGGCTTTTCACTGAAACTTGCCCAGAAGTGCCTGCAGGTAATCAGGTGTGTATGTGTGTGTGCGTGCGCACGCATGTGTATGTGTGTGTGTGTGTGTGTGCATATGTGTGTGTGTGAGAAAAAGAGAGAGAGAGAGGAGGGTGTGTTTGGAGCATGCAAGGGCAGAATGAACTGGTAAGAAAAATAATTCAACAGCACCATTCTTTCAAATGCAATCAACCAAATTAGCCAAACAAGCAGACCTACCTGTTCAGGGACTTCATGTCATACAAGTTATCCATATGATAGCAAGTATTACACATCACCATTGCTCTTTTGTTAAAGTCACGACACTCTCCACCTTACAAAATCAAGACTAACGAACAAAGCCATAACATTCCAGTGAATATCAGTGGGAAAGAATAACATAATCATCGCACAACAAAATGTCAAGCCTGCTATGGCATGTCAGTGGTAGGCCTCTGTACTTAGGGCCTGACATTTACTCTCCCAGCTCTCATCCCACCGGGTATAAGATTGCAGCCGTAGGTCCTGTGCGAACAATGCTTCTGGAAGTTTCTCCGTTTTCACTTGGCCTCGGAAGGCACAAAGAAGCCCTTCTCTCAATGTCTACCCGTTTCTCTTTCTCTCTCTCTTTTTTGACTCTCTGACTCCCTTTCTTCTCCTCTCCACCCCTTCTTCCTTTGTCTTGATCCCTCACTCTCTCCCATTGTCATTAAGTAATGTTGTTCTCTTGTTCAGACAGCCCTTGTAGTAGTCATTATGATATAATAGGCCTACTTTATTAAGGACTAATCATAAAAAGAAACAGAGAAGTGTCTTTAAAAAAGGGAGGCATACTACTCTTACACACACACACACACACACACACACACACACACACACACATACATACATACACACACACACACACACACACACAAACAAACACACACACTCACACACACACACTCACACACACACACACACACACACACGCACACACACACACACACACACACTCACATGCACATACCCACACACATATGCACACACACACACACACACACACACACACACACACACACACACACACACACACACACACACACACTCACATGCACATACCCACACACATATGCACACACACACACACACACACACACACACACATACATACATACACACACACACACACACACACAAACAAACACACACACTCACACACACACACTCACACACACACACACACACACACACACACACACACACACACACACTCACATGCACATACCCACACACATATGCACACACACACACACACACACACACACACACACACACACACACACACACACACACTCACATGCACATACCCACACACATATGCACACACACACACACACACACACACACACACACACACACACACACACACACACACACTCACATGCACATACCCACACACACACACACACACACACACACACACACACACACATGCACATACCCACTCACATCACACATTCTCCTGTTTTTTCTCTTCCTCACAGATGATCATATTTGACCAACCAGGCATGAGGGGTCAAAGGATTGAGGTGCGTGGGGATGTTGTGGATGCCACGGAATGGGAGTTCCCAGAGAGCATTTCCCTAAGAATAATCAGAGGAGGGTATGTACACACACACACACACACACACACACACACCACACATACTTCTGCAAAATTCCATCACTTTCCAAAGCGCTATCCGTCTGTCTCTGCTTGCCCATCATTAAAGCCTTCCTGCCATCACCATCAGTCAGCTCGAGGCAAAGTGTGCCTGGCATCACACGACACAAATATAGGCAGGCGTTTCGGCACCCTTGGTGAAATCTGTTCTGCCAATGCAGAGAGGCACACGGCTGCCCGCCTCAACGTGTTTCAGCTGGCTGAGTTACCGGCCGCTGTGCCAAATCTTTCCCCACGGTGCTTCAGAATCTAATATATATATAATATCATTACACCTGACACTCACACAGCAGCTTATCCTGGGTTATGTAACATGAAAACTCTACCAGTGTCAGATGCCAAGCAAAATAAGCATTTAGGCAACAACTTTATTAGGTGACATATTTTCCATTACAAATGCTCACAATTCTGAAAAGGTGTACAACATGAAAACTAAAATACTTCTTGTGTCTAGCAAAATTACAGTCTTGAAAGAATTTAGAATCTTTTAACATACTCCAGTCTTCACAGAACCTTAGCAGGCTTTCTCTCTCTTCACTACACTTCTGTCAAGTGTCAAGCTCACAACTCCTTTTGATGTTCTCTCACTCAGATGGGTTTTATATGAGAAGCCCAGCTTTAAGGGGGAGAAGATCGCCCTTGATGAAGGGGACATCGAGACTCTGACAAACCCCTTCGACACACCAGATGAGGCCCACAAACAGAATGGACAGAAACAAATAGAGAATGAGGAGGCCAACGAAAAGCCAGAGGTCAAGAAGTTTGTTATTGGATCCATACGCAGAGCAGTCAGGGTAAGAGCATCAGTACTAACATACTTAATCACCAGTTGTCTTGAGCTAGATTGTTTTTACACAGTTTAATTTTAAGAGTTCATATCGAATTTAGTTTAGCTGACTGCACTGTCACAAGAGCACTAGTAATACAGCAGGTGAAACGTAAGATAGCTATAGTGCTCCCCCTAGTGGAACTATTTGGAAACACAGAATAGCCCTTCTGCAAGCGCAAAGCACTTCTAATTAGAGAAAAAGAGTCAGTGAAGTGATTTTTTTAGATCCTGACAACAAAAGCAGTAATGTATGTGTGACTAACATTTTGATTTTATGGTCTAATGACAAAAGTGATGTGTACTACTTGACAGGACTACAGCGTCCCAGAGATCAGTCTGTTCCCAGAGGAGAATGCCGAAGGGAAAAAGGTGGTTTTCCGAGACACGTCAGAGGACGCCCGCATCTTTGGCTTCCCCATCAAAGCTAACTCAATCATCATCAATGCTGGCCTGTGAGTTTCTGCACTTGGCACAGGGGTGGTGGTAGCTTGGGGTTAAGGAGCTTGGCTAGCATGCAGTAGTCAGTAATTGTGCACAACCCTGACATATAGATACCGGTACTGTGGTACAGGGGTGCCTTAATGACACGAGACATATCTATCAACCCTTATCTGAAATCTAGCTTTAGTATTTCATTTAGGCTCTTATAAATACATTTAGGAAGTGATGAGTGTTTTCCGCAGTCAAGAGTTGATTTTCCATGTGTGTGAATGTGTCTGTAAATACAGTCTGGTGAACCTTTTCCCTCTGTGTCCCACAGCTGGCTGGTCTATGCTGAGCCTTTCTTCCAGGGGATCCCCAGAGTCCTGGAGGTGGGGGGCTTCACGAACCCAGCCGCCTGGGGTGTCACACAGCCCTACGTGGGCTCCCTGCACCCCCTCAAAATTGTGAGTTCACACATTTCTGGTCTTGTACAGAGAACAAAACTATGTAGCATATAACATCCAATGTATTTGTTTCTTAAGATGAAATGTGACATAATCCACGGCTAACTGCTGCTATTCTTAAACAGCAACTCAGTGCCATTAATATGGATAAGAAAGTTGATGTGGTGCATTGGTGTAAAGTGTGTTTGAGCATTTCTGTTTTTTTGTTTTGTTTTTTTATCAGGGAGAGCCAAGAGTGGAGAAACCAAATGAACCGAAGGTGAGAGCTCAAATATACCAGAACATCAAACAGAATAAATCAAACCATTTCCCTCTTCCTTATCCAAAGCCTTCTCTGTGTGTGTCTGCAGCTGGTGCTCTATGATAAGGCCTACTTCACTGGGAGGTCTCGCGAGCTCTGCTCCTCAATGAGAGACTTCATGACGCGAGTGGACCGGCAGCAGACTGCCTTCATGTACAACGCTGGCTCCATCAAAGTAATTGGTGGCTGGTAAGTCTGTGTGTGTGTGTGTGTGTGTGTGTGTGTGTGTGTGTGTGTGTGTGTGTGTGTGTGTGTGTGTGTGTGTGTGTGTGTGTGTGTGTCTAACAATGGTAATAAAATAATGGTTTGTGTTTTTATTTTATGTTGTATGCTAAATGTTCTCTCTCTCTCTCTCTCTGTCTCTCTCTGCCTGTCTCTCTCTCTCTGTCTCTCTGTCTGTCTGTCTGTATGTCTGTCTCTCATCAGCTGGGTGGGTTATGAGAAGGAAGGTTTTCGTGGGAAGCAGTACCTGCTAGAGGAGGGCGAGTACCAGGACTGGCGTGTGTGGGGAGGATGTGACGCCGAGCTACGCTCTGTTAGAATCATTCGAGCGGTAAGTTTTAACTAATACACACACACACACACACACACACACACACACACACATACACATACACACAAATACTATGTTACAGTTCCTGTATGTTTTTAATGAACTGAAATCAGTGTGAGCTGGTCATTAAATTTAGTTGTTTTATGCTAAAGCTAAGTAATTGCAAATTTCGAATGTTCGAATGTCATGCAGAACTTGTTTTTGATTGTATAAATGCTGAAAGAAGGTACAACTGCACAATGAAGAAATAACAGTGTGTGATATTCTCTCTCTCTCTCTGTCTCTCTCTCTCTCCCCTCACGGTTGTACTCTCCGCAGGACCTGACTGACCCAGCTCTGGTGATGTATGAGTTACCAGACGAGCAGCTGGAGGAGCCGCAGGAGGAGCGCACCTTCGAGGTGACAGAGGCCATCCCAGATGTGGAGCTGTTTGGCTTCCGCATCACCACCCGCTCCATCCAAGTCCTCAGTGGAGCGTAAGTTTATGTGGATAGCATTAACTAGAGCTGAAAACTAGCGTACTGTATAAATCAGTAGATCTAACTAGAGCTGAAAACCACTGAAAACTAGCTACAAGAAGCTCTATGTAAGCTCTTTGGAGTTCAAGTGTATGTCTGTGTGTTTTTGATGTTGAAACATGAGGAGGCAGACCTTATAATCCTACAGTTAATTCAGCTTTATTGGTACGCTTCAGAAATCTAATATGTATTTTATGTAAAACACATACGGGGGGAAAAATTCATAACTCTGAGGTACTTATATTCATACCTTGAATGTCTTCAGGTGGGTAGCCTACTCCCATGTGGACTTCTCAGGGAACCAGTATGTCCTGGAGAAGGGCTTCTACAACAACTGCGCTGACTGGGGAGCAGATGATAACCGCATCTGCTCCCTCCAGCCCATTCTCATGGTGAGTGATGACAGATTCACAGAGAAAAAGCGTCACACCCTATATAGAATGATGTCAATTCTGAAATGCATTGAGGCATATCTACTCTCTACAATATTGTGAACATCCAAACTAATATATAACACTTCATGCACAATACCAGTGTGACAGACTGACAGCAGTGTCTGTATATTTCATTAGACTTGTATACCGGTACATAAAAGTGTAAGTAAGTAAGTAAGAGTTTATTTGTACAGTATATAGTGTTTTTTTGATGCACAGAGTGCAACAAAGGTGAAATGTAGTATATATCTGTAATTTTTAGGTTAACCTTAGAATGATTAAGTGGACAGTGTTTGAGAGCAACAGCTCTCGAGACATTCACAAGACACGCCATAAATCTGCAAACAGTCAACAGCTTAACTATGCAGACCTGCCTGTTACATTTTCAAAGCCTAAATACTGTATCAGATATGTACTCAAAAAGTCACAACTGAACTTGTCAAGTGGTACAAACTAACCATTGAACCTATTGAGAGCCACAAAATGTGAGCTTAAAGCAACCCAGTGCTATTGCCTTAAAATAACAACTCATGGTACACTGAATACAGAGAATGAAGTCTCTGACATTGTCAATGCATGCCCAGAATGCTTGATATTTGATATTTGAAGTTCTCAAGAAAAATAAGTCATCACATCACCATCAACATATTGGTTTTACCAAAGACAATTTTGCAGCATTTTTAAACAACAAAAATACACACCTATTAAATTATTTTGATACAAAATACACAGCCATTTTTTTCAACCCAATAAAATACATTTGACAAAATACTACTTGAAATGCGTATTTTAAATACATGCATCATAAATACATACAGCTTCCCTGCTTATGACAACTGTGTGTTTTTTCTAGGCTCCATCGGACGGGCCAGGATACAGAAACGAGGTGAGTATCTAGTCTTCGTTTGTTTATTTGTTTGTTTGTTTGTTTATTTCAGTTTACTATCCAACTATCAGACTTAGAAATAGATTGATTGTGTGCTCTTTTCATCTCAGGTTATGCTGTACTCAGACACGGACTTCCAAGGCAACTGTAAGCTGTGCACTAAGAATGAAGAGACTCTGCCCGACAGCTTCATTGCCAAGTCCTGCAGAGTTGTGGGCAGCAGGTATGATAACGAACTGTAGCTCACTTAAGAACTGCCTTTCTTACAGAGAGGAACACATTTTATATTGACTTCTCACGAAAGCCATAGCAGTTTTGTATGTAGCTTTGACTCTCCTGTGTTATACCAAAGGAACTGCAACTGATTTTGTATGATATTCTAAGCTAAGATCAACTATTCAGATATGATTTAATACCATGTTTTCCATTAGTTTCTATCACATTGTTACTGATTGGAATGGTATAAGTTGAGTTAAATGTTTTTATTTCAGTTGGGTCTTGTATGAAGGGCGTAGCCACACTGGAAACCTCTACACAGTGTCTGAGGGAGATTACCCCAACTTAAACAGCATGGGATGCCCCCCACACTGCATCATACGCTCCATTAAGGCTGTGCCGGTGGTAAGTGTAAACACCTGGTCTTCAGTCCTACACCTAGGCCTGTTTCTTAGCTTTTTTGTGTGTGTGTGTGTGTGTGTGTGTGTGTGTGTGTGTGTGTGTGAGAGAGTGTGTGTGTGTGTGTGTGTGTGTGTGTGTGTGTGTGTGTGAGTGTGTGTGTGTGTGTGTGTGTGTGTGTGTGTGTGTGTGTGTGAGAGTGTGTGTGTGTGTGTGTGTGTGAGTGTGTGTGTGTGTGTGTGTTTCTCCATTTATTGTATTGTGAGAGTTCCTATTCTGTGATTCTTTCAGATGTTCGCCGTTCCTTCTATCTCTCTCTTTGGTCTTGAGTGCTTTGAAGGCCGGGAGATAACAGTGGATACGGAGGTGCTTAACCTGCTGGAGGAAGGTTTCAACAACCATGTGTTGTCAGTCAAGGTCAACAATGGATGGTGAGTGTGTGTGTGTGTGTGTGTGTGTGTGTGTGTGTGTGTGTGTGTGTGTGTTTCTCCATTTATTGTATTGTGAGAGTTCCTATGTCCTTGCAAGTGCGTGAGTTCTGGTTTTGTTGAATTGTACAGTTCACTTATCTTGACTTATATGATCTGACTGTACCATTCTGTCTGCTGCAGCTGGGTGGTGTGTGAGCACAGTAACTATAGGGGGCGCCAGTTCCTCCTGGAACCCATTGAAATCACCAGCTGGCAAAAATTCAGCGAACTCACCAGCGTTGGCTCCATGTACCCCATCCGTGAGGTAAAAATGTGTATTAGTAATTAATGTGTGTGTGTCTGTGTGTGTCTGTGTGTGTGTGTTTGAAGACACACCCTCTTTTTTCAGACCATTCTTGGCTGATGATTACGTGATTGTTTTTGAGCATGTCTTCCTTGTTTTCGTGTCCGATAGAAGCGGAGGTTCTTCCGGGTAAAGAACAAGGAGCGTGGCCATTATCTCTCCATCCAGGGTGGAGGGGAGGACATGAAGTCTGGCCGGGTGGTGGTGATGGAGGAGGTGGAGGGCATGAGTGACGTCTGGTACTACCACGATGGTCTCATTAAGAATAAGGTAGATGACTGTGATTGCAGTGGGAAGTTATTGGAGGATGTTAAAGACAGTGACCACTCAGAAATAGCTGTGATTTGTGGTCTGAAGTTTCAAACTCGTATATGTAGAAGCTTTGTTTCAATGGTTAAAAGGGTTAAGGCTAGCTAATTGGGAATATAAAGTAACTACTATGGAAGCAGAGTAGACTTCAGCTGTAACAGTTGTAAAAGTGTAAAAGCTTGAAGGATTTTAAACATCTCAGAGATAACTGTGATCTGCTCATCAGGAGACACAAGTGCTCAATCTGTATCTGTGTCACTAAGATGCAAAATATGTGCAAACCCCACCAATATGGCATGAGCTGTAAAATGTGTGATGTCTGTCTGATCCTAATTTTCCTGTTTCCCTCACTTTTTCTCTCTGCCTCTCTTTATCTCTCTTTCGTCCCACCATCTCTTTCTTTCTCTGCGTGCCCTCCTTTTTCTCCCTCCTTCCCTCGCTCTCTCTGTCCCCCCCCCCCCTCCACCCAACCCTCGCCTTCTGTCTCTCTCCTCCCCCCAGATGTCCTCCACCACAAGCCTGCAGGTGATGGGAACAGTGGAGCCAGGAGCGAAGGTGGTCCTGTGGAACGAGACCCGCACACCGGTCCAGATCTGGTCGATCAGCCTCAACGGAACCATCGTCAGCACCACCTTCCCTGGCATGGTGCTGGATATTAAAGGTGAGTACAACAACCAGCATACTGGCCTACATGAGTATCCTCTCAAATATAAAGCTTATATTTAGGGTAATAACAAGCAAAGTTATTGCACTGTTCAATCCCTGCACTGTTTACGTTTGCACTACTACCATTGCACACACTCTACCATAGCACCTTATCATGGTCAATGCATCACATGGTCAGTCCATACCAGCAGGGCCGTCGCAAGGGGGGGGGGGGGGGGGGGGTGTAGGCGTCGCCTAAGTCCTAGGGTCTCGTCTGATAGGCTATGTGGGCTTGCCCTTCTGTGAATTGAAAAAGACGTTACCTGCAAGCTGGCCTGTATTTGTCCAATGCTACAGAACAGTTTCCAGTGCATATCTTATCAACAGTTTGAAAGTAGTGTGTGTTTCTGCTCATTGACAAATAGCGTTCAGCACAATGACTCATGCCCAATTAATTTCCTGTTAAAGTGTTCGCCTTTCTTACACTAGTTTGGTTTCCGTTTGTATGAGATTTTGTGATGTAGCCTATTATAAACGGCCAGCATACCAGACCTTAGTCATACCAGACCTTTGTCTGATGTGAAGATCACTTCACATACCGGTACTCTTTAATCATCATGATTCAGTGAATCTATTGTTTGCACTCTAGCCATTTATTGAATGACCTGTTAAATTATACCAAGGAAAAGCTTAACTTTGTTAAATATTGTCCAATCATATCAGATGTTGTGTCAGTATCTTTCTGTGAGGATATGCTGTGTAATGCTAAGACACTCTTTTCTTTGTGTTTCTCTTCCCTAGGTGGCAAAGCGTATGACCGGGACCATGTGGTGATCAGGGAAGAGAGAGAACAGCCATGCCAACACTGGGAGCTGGAGCTGTTGTAATGACCCCCCCCCCCCCTCCCCCCCGCCTCTTCCCCCCACACCCACACCTCTTTATAATGCCCCCTCCACCCTCACCACCACCACCCTACCCCCTCATTCTGCCCCGCTGAGCCAGCCTCCCTGCCAGTCCACTGCTCTCTATACTGCCCTGATGCTGATCAGTCCAGGCTCACGTCTCTTCCTGCGTCTACCCTAACACTGTGAGTCAAGGACTTGTTGGCATCATGGGACTTCCTTTGCCAGAGTTAACCATGGAGTTTACTTTGTACTGTGTGACCCCCCCCCCCCCCCCCCTCCTCCTCAGCCAGCTCTCAGGCTTGTGCTTTTCCACTCGGTTTCTTTATCTGAGTGAAGCATTCGGACAGAGACAGATATGGACTGGCAATCACCAAGAGTATAGCACCTATGGCAGTGGTGCTTTCAGAATTATTAACTGCATTACAAGACAAGACACACACAGATACACAAACCAACATGCAAACACACACATACACACACACACACACACACACACACACACACACACGCACAAACACAAACAAACACACACACACACACACACACACATACACACACACACACACACAGCTCTTTGCTCTGCCTCTTATGTGCAATGAGGAGAAGAGAGAGAAAGAAGGGATGACTCAGTATGTCTACAGTCTGTTGTTGCTGATTGCTTAGTGATTTCCTCTTCGGGGGATTTAGTGACACTGACATTGCTGAGTGCACTGAGCAAGGAGATTGCCCTTCAACAGTCAAAAAGCTGTCTCTCATCTGTCTACTGCAGAGCCACCTTCCTAAGCCAGTGTCACTCTGAGATGCTTGGCTTGAAGGAGTTCTTTTTTTCTTCTTGGAGATTTATATTTATACGAAGCTTATATTTGTGTGGGGGTTTCCTTCCTCAGTATACAGTTACACGGAAATGAGTTAAAAACCTATTTTTCTGTCTTGTGTTGTTGAGGGGTTTGTGATGTTTTTTTATATATTGGTGTAGATTGTATGATGTTGATCTGTATGCTTTTTGTGGCGTTTCATTAGTTTTTTCCCCTCTACACAAAGTGACCTTATTCCTTTTGAGTTGCCTGACTGCTGCACTGCTTTTCTGTAACTTCTGGTCGTGTCTTTATTACGACACACTGTTAGGGCTAATCAGTTGTTCCTACCTAAGATACACATAAGAAATATACTAGTCCTGCAGTGCCCGACATTTATCACCATATACGTCTGGAAACAACCGTGTTGGAATTTAGCATAAAAAGATGGAGAAACCAGATGACCGACTGAGTCTGAAATGCTGTATGTACTTTCCTAAGTCTTAAGATGGTGTATGTACCGCAACACTATGCAACAATCTGCCACTTTTTGAGGGATGGTTTAATCAGGCCACTAGTTTAGGTATTATCTCCAAATTAATTTTCATATTAGCCTACTGACTATCACCAAAATACACCAGTTAACATGTTAGCTTCTAGAAGTGCAAACAAGGCTCTGAGTGGTGTTTGCAAGGTTTTACATGCCTTTTATAGTCAGCATGCTAGTGAATTGTTGCATAGTGTTGCTTTAAAACAGGGGCACTGATTAAAACAAGCTCCATTTCAGCTGTGCACTTGCTCCTTCATGTCTCTCTTGGCCCCTGCACGGAGCTAGCCTTGTCAGCTATTGATTTCATGGTCTGGTCTTCTCTTCTCTATATGTGTGATTTTGTGACAGGCTAATATAGCCTGGCTAATGTAAAACATAACATGCAAACAGACGTTACACCGAATTTACTTAATGGTGTAGTTATTGTGTAAATAAGATGGATATTAAGGACAACTGAGATTAAGTGGGACCAAAGGTATTTTATTCTGCATATACTAAATGCCAAAAGTTTATATAAGTATTATTAGGGTCCTTGTCTTGGGAATGCAGAAAAGATTATATTCCAGTTTGATTATTCTACATTGTACATTCTACGTTGGAGTTGGGATGGCATTCCATATTTGAATAAAGACTAACACATTTTCACAGAATGTTTTGGTTTTGTTCAGTGTGATAGTACAGTGTAAGTTAATTGTGATCATTGTTACTGTAAATGTAACCACAATTTCTCACATCTCATCTAAATGGAACAAATATCTAAGTCAAACTCTGACATTCTAGCAGATAATTCAGTTCTAAGTACTAAAGTGTTAAATCTCTTGAACTGAATGATATTTAAGTGTGAATAGGGTAAAACAGACATATCAGTCACAGGCCTAAAGAGACACATTTTGTTTGTGACACAACTTGTATTATTTGTACTGCATAGAGTCAAGAAAAGTTGAGTTATTCTATAACTAACAAGTGAGACACAGCTACAGTTACTTCAAAGGCCTGTGTTTGTAAATATGTTCAGTCTTCTCTTCAAAGGCAATTCCAAAGACGTATTTTTAAATGTGCATTGTTCTTTTTCCCTCATGGTGGTATGAGCAACAAGAGATGATCTGGTATGTGAGTACTCAGGTATCTGTGTCTATATGGGGAGTCTAAAATGCTGCTGTGAAGTGCTGACCAGTAGTTAAAGCTTTTGAGGAGGATTTTTGCTTGATGAACAGAAGTCTGGCTTGTTCAAAGCTTGTTCAGAAAGAGAATAAAGAAATAGAGAGAGTGTTTGAATGGTTGTAAAGCCCCATGTCTGGAAAAATGCTGGAATTCTCCTTTAATACAACAGCTTATTGGGGCTCCTCCTTGTTGAAGAAGTGAATCCTGAAATTAGGAATTTACATGAGAATCATCTTTTTGCTGAGCTACTTCACTCCCCCTGTCCCCCTGTGTCTTGTTCTGACTGGCTTGTGGCAGTTTGGTACAGCTTAACTAGTTGATGGATTTATTCACCATGTAAGTTTGATTGCCATGTTTTTGTTTACAGTAGTTGAGAAATAATCACTTTTGCATAAATAAACACTCTGACAAGACAGTAATGCTATAGTCATTTACCTCACAACAAAGCAGGAAGATGGCCTACCTCAACCCTGCAATATCGATCTGTTTTTTTATTATGGAAAAAATATGAGACAGGAACTTCAAACTATATATTACCACAACAGTTTAATTTTAACAATCTGCTCAACAGTAGAAAAAGTAACACAATATAACAAAAAATGCATCAAACATGTTTAAATGTTTAAAAAATATCTGATAAAATCGTAACCACATAAAAAGGTTAGTAGTGGTTTTACTTTAACTGATTTGTGCTAAAGCAAATATATGAGATTTTCAGAAAACTTGTCATGGATCTATGCCTTTCAATACCATTTAGGTACTTTCTTATTCATTCCTTATAAACATGCATTTCCCATGATGAAGAAGAATGAATAATGTTTGTGTAGATTAATAGAAATAAAGGAGATAGATATGTACAAAAAGGAAAATGTGTGTGTCTAGTGATGTGCAAAGCTGGAATCATTGTGTGAATGCTGAAGATTTGCATTAAATTATGTGTTGCGTTTCATATTGTACGTGAATGCTTTTTCTTTTCTTCTTTTATCCATAAATGCGTCAAAGAAAATAAAAGGTCTCCAATGCCAGTTCACAGCCAGCTCACAGCCAGTTTCACAGAGTCACTTTCAAACATTATGATGAGCCACTGTGTCTTTAACACCAAAAGAAACCATGTTAAAGAATGAATGACAATGACAATGACATTCATTACAATGGACAGCTTTTTGCTTTAGTTGACATACATTAAATTAAGTGTAAATAACATTGGTGGATTCATGTTATTAATGACTGACACCTTTCTTTTTTTGGTTGATATGCAAGTTCATGTTTAGTCACAGGATGTTCAATTATCAGGCCACAAGGTGGCACTCAACAGAAGCAGCATGGGCAGCAAACAGCTCAACAGGGTGGCACTGATTCCTGAAGTGCCAGATGGTGTTGAAATTGTGGCTATTGTAGTGATGGAAATAGTCGGGGCTGTTGGTGTGGTAGTCTCTTCTGCTGCAGTGCTTGCTTTGGTTGTTGCTTCTGTAAGTGCACCTGTGGTGGTTGCATTGGTTGTTGTTGGTTTGACTGTGGTGGTTACGGTGGTTTTTGTAGCTGCAGTGGTTGTTGTTGTAGAGGTTGTAGGTGCAGTTGTTGTAGCTTCGGTGGTTGTAGCTGCAGTGGTTGTTGTTGTAGAGGTTGTAGGTGCAGTTGTTGTAGGTGCAATTGTTGTAGGTGCAGGTGTTGTAGGTGCAATTGTTGTAGGTGCAGGTGTTGTAGCTGCGGTGGTTGAAGGTGCACCTGTAGTGGTCACTTTGGGTGTTGTTTTTGTTGTGGGTTCAACTGCAGTGGTAGTTGTAGTTGTAGTTGGTGGTATTATTGTTGGAGTTGTTTCTGAGGTCATTGTCGTAAGAACATCCATAGTGGTCTCCATTACTGTTGAAGCTGGCATTGTTGTTATATCTGCAGCTGTGACATGCTGATAACATAGAGCAGTGAAAAACAGTATAACAAGAGGTAACAAGCCCCTAACAGGACAGGACAACGTTAAAGACCAGACAAAGCCAAAATCTGAGTTAATAAATAGAGTAAATCAACAAAAAGTATGATATAATAATTTAATATACTATGTCCCTGTGGGTAAAATGAGCAAAAAGAGAAACAACACAAATGTTTCACCAGCTATTCCTTTCCATCCATTAACTGCAGTTTCTCAATAAAATGTATTTCTTACACTATCAAATATTAAAGAATGCATCTAATATTAATCTCTGACATATCAAAAAAATGTGTGAAACTTCAAGTGTGAAAACTTCAAAGTGGACTTCAAAGGAATGATAATCCTAAAATCAAACAGACACGCATGAAGAAACTAGGTAAGCACTTCTAGTATTTCTTTCATATACACCAATGCCTCCTAATAAAGGCCATCCCTGTTGTCTGAATCCTGTCACATACAAGTAAAATATCCCTGTGAATGAGTATCACAAAAACAGACATAGTGTGCAGTACCTCAGCCAGCGAAGGTGACCAGAGAGTCACACAGCACATGAGCAGTTGCAGAAGCTTCATGCTGAAGATGGAGATGGAGGTTGGAACTGATGGTACAGTGGGCACTCAGATAGTCCTCACACCGCGAGAGTGTCCTGGGGGAGAGAGTGGAAGGTGGTCGGGGTCCAGATAGCTGTGATGTCCCTCTTTTGCAGCGGGATGTGATACTGTTGTGAGTCTGAAGCGGCTGAGAAACGTGTCAGCCTTTATATACTCCACTGGCCTTGACTTGCGACCCCAGGTATGTGAGTGAGAACATGCAGTTTTCTTCCCTGTGCTTCCTGTTCAGATTATTGTGAAAACCCTGTAGATGTGCTATGCATATCTGAGATAAGAAAGTTTTCATTTGAAGACAAAAGTCTCACTGATTCCATGGATGTAGGCCTGATCGCATCCATGATTAATTGTCCATGATGAATTGGGTTGATTTAGATGTCTAACAAATCATTCATAAAATGACTAATGGCTAAATTTATTTGGTGCTGTAAAAAGTAATTACAAATAATTGGACCTAAGCTGTTTTATGGCTTCACCATTAACAGCTGATTTGACACGTACAAAAGCTTTTTCTGTATGCAGGTTGCAAAAGTAATTGTCATTAATTGCCACTGTACCTGGTAGCCATTGCTTGAAATAAGCTTGCAGGTCACATTGTCAGTTCACAATTTTAATTATATGTGTAAAGTTGTAAATTCAGCAATCCAAAGTTCTGTCTCAAAACAGAGAACTTGGGTAAATAAATAGCCTGTACATCCGATTTTGCACCTGTCTCACGTGGGCAAAAAACATGTCTTTTTTATCTCATTACGCTTATCTTTTTAAGAAAATATTGCTTTGTTTTTTATCTACACATGCACCGAATGACTACACTCATGTTGGCCACAAACTGACCTCTATGTTACATTTGTCTTACTTACATTGATGCCTTAATTCATAAAACCTGCAAAAAATCAGAGGGAGAATGAAACCTAATCTAAGCAAAAGGGGATAATAACCTACATTTATATTTGCTTTAAACTAATACCATATCCATTTCACTATGCATAAATGCAATGATGGATGGATTACTTTTTCGTGAACATGACCTAAATAGCCTCTGTTCTCGTGTATGGAAAAAAATCTCCCTGCATCCTCAGCTCAAATCTTCAGATCCCTGGCCATAACAGAAGAGGAATTATGGGTAGCATGAAACGTAGCAAGGTGGCACTGGTCCCCAAGGCGCCAGCTGAAGTGGTTGCAGTTGTGATTGTTGTTGGTGCACTTGTGATGGTTTCCTTGGTTGTTGTTTTAGTTGTTGTAGAAGCTTTTGTTGTAGGTTCAAGCACAGTGGTGGTGGGTTTGGTTGTCATGTGTGCACCTGTTGGTCTGTTGGCCTGTTGGTTGGTGGGTTCAACTTTAGTGCTTGTTTTGATGGATGCAGTGTTTTTCATGGTTGTTGACGTATGATTAGGTGTGGCTGTTGGCATGGTTGTTCTTGTTGATGTTGGTGCACTAATGGTGGACGGCATGATTGTTACTGAAGGTTCAATCGTAGTGCTTGTGGTGGTTTTGATTGTTGTAGGTTCACCTGAGATGGTTCCTCTAGTTATTGTTTCTGTGGGTTCAACAGTGGAAGTTGTGATGGTTCTTGCCGTTTCCCCAGTTGTAGTACTTGCCATGGTTGTTGCTGTAGCTGCACTTGTGGTAGTTACCTTGCCTGTTGTGGTTCTGGATTCAACTGTACTGGCTGCTGTGGTTCTTGTTGACACAGGTGTGGTTTTAACCATGGTGGTTGCTGACATTGGGTTGGCTGTGGTGACTGGCATGTTTGTTGTTGTTGTTGTATATGCAACTACAGTGATCACAGTATTGTTTGTTGCTGTAGGTTCACCTGTAGTGGTTATGTTGGCTGTTATTACCGTGGGTTCAACTGTGGTGGTTGTTAGGGCTGTTCTAGGTTTAACATCTGTGGTTGTGACAGGCATGGTGTTTGTCATTGTTGTTCCTGTGGTTTCCAAGGTGACTGTGGTGTTTTTTGTTTCCGTAGATGCACTTGTGCTGGTTTCCATGGTTGTTGTTTTAGTTGTTGTAGAAGCTTTTGTGTTTGCCAAGGTTGTTGATGCAGATTTTGTTGTGTTGTTTGCCATTGCTGTTATTGTAGGTTCATACACAGGGGTTGGTGTGGGTTTAGTTGTCATATGTGCACCTGTTGTCGTTACCATGGCTATTGTTGTGGGTTCAACTTTAGTGCTTGTTGTGATGGATGCAGTGTTTTCCATAGTTGTTGACGTATGATTAGGTGTGGTTGTTGGCACGGTTATTGTTGTTGATGTAAATGCACTAATGGTGGACGGCATGGTGGTTTCTGAAGATTCAATAGTAGTGCTTGTGGTGGTTTTGATTGTTGTAGGTTCACCTGAGATGGTTCCTCTAGTTATTGTTTCTGTGGGTTCAACAGTGGAAGTTGTGATGGTTCTTGCAGTTTCCCCAGTTGTAGTACTTGCCATGGTTGTTTCTGTAGCTGCACTTGTGGTAGTTACCTTGCCTGTTGTGGTTCTGGATTCAACTGTACTGGCTGCTGTGGTTCTTGTTGACACAGGTGTGGTTTTAACCATGGCAGTTGCTGACATTGGGTTTGCTGTGGTGACTGGCATGTTTGTTGTTGTTGTTGTTGGAGATGCAACTACAGTGGTCACAGTATTGTTTGTTGCTGTAGGTTCACCTGTAGTGGTTATGTTGGCTGTTATTACCGTGGGTTCAACTGTGGTGGTTGTTAGGGCTGTTCTAGGTTTAACATCTGTGGTTGTGACAGGCATGGTGTTTGTCATTGTTGTTCCTGTGGTTTCCAAGGTGACTGTGGTGTTTTTTGTTTCCGTAGATGCACTTGTGCTGGTTTCCATGGTTGTTGTTTTAGTTGTTGTAGAAGCTTTTGTGTTTGCCAAGGTTGTTGATGCAGATTTTGTTGTGTTGTTTGCCATTGCTGTTGTTGTAGGTTCATACACAGGGGTTGGTGTGGGTTTAGTTGTCATATGTGCACCTGTTGTCGTTACCATAACTATTGTTGTGGGTTCAACTTTAGTGCTTGTTGTGATGGATGCAGTGTTTTTCATAGTTGTTGACGTATGATTAGGTGTGGTTGTTGGCACGGTTATTGTTGTTGATGTAAATGCACTAATGGTGGACGGCATGGTGGTTTCTGAAGATTCAATAGTAGTGCTTGTGGTGGTTTTGATTGTTGTAGGTTCACCTGAGATGGTTCCTCTAGTTATTGTTTCTGTGGGTTCAACAGTGGAAGTTGTGATGGTTCTTGCAGTTTCCCCAGTTGTAGTACTTGCCATGGTTGTTTCTGTAGCTGCACTTGTGGTAGTTACCTTGCCTGTTGTGGTTCTGGATTCAACTGTACTGGCTGCTGTGGTTCTTGTTGACACAGGTGTGGTTTTAACCATGGCAGTTGCTGACATTGGGTTGGCTGTGGTGACTGGCATGTTTGTTGTTGTTGTTGTTGGAGATGCAACTACAGTGGTCACAGTATTGTTTGTTGCTGTAGGTTCACCTGTAGTGGTTACGTTGGCTGTTATTACCGTGGGTTCAACTGTGGTGGTTGTTAGGGCTGTTCTAGGTTTAACATCTGTGGTTGTGACAGGCATGGTGTTTGTCATTGTTGTTCCTGTGGTTTCCAAGGTGACTGTGGTGTTTTTTGTTTCCGTAGATGCACTTGTGCTGGTTTCCATGGTTGTTGTTTTAGTTGTTGTAGAAGCTTTTGTGTTTGCCAAGGTTGTTGATGCAGATTTTGTTGTGTTGTTTGCCATTGCTGTTGTTGTAGGTTCATACACAGGGGTTGGTGTGGGTTTAGTTGTCATATGTGCACCTGTTGTCGTTACCATAGCTATTGTTGTGGGTTCAACTTTAGTGCTTGTTGTGATGGATGCAGTGTTTTCCATAGTTGTTGACGTATGATTAGGTGTGGTTGTTGGCACGGTTATTGTTGTTGATGTAAATGCACTAATGGTGGACGGCATGGTGGTTTCTGAAGATTCAATAGTAGTGCTTGTGGTGGTTTTGATTGTTGTAGGTTCACCTGAGATGGTTCCTCTAGTTATTGTTTCTGTGGGTTCAACAGTGGAAGTTGTGATGGTTCTTGCAGTTTCCCCAGTTGTAGTACTTGCCATGGTTGTTTCTGTAGCTGCACTTGTGGTAGTTACCTTGCCTGTTGTGGTTCTGGATTCAACTGTACTGGCTGCTGTGGTTCTTGTTGACACAGGTGTGGTTTTAACCATGGCGGTTGCTGACATTGGGTTGGCTGTGGTGACTGGCATGTTTGTTGTTGTTGTTGTTGGAGATGCAACTACAGTGGTCACAGTATTGTTTGTTGCTGTAGGTTCACCTGTAGTGGTTACGTTGGCTGTTATTACCGTGGGTTCAACTGTGGTGGTTGTTAGGGCTGTTCTAGGTTTAACATCTGTGGTTGTGACAGGCATGGTGTTTGTCATTGTTGTTCCTGTGGTTTCCAAGGTGACTGTGGTGTTTTTTGTTTCCGTAGATGCACTTGTGCTGGTTTCCATGGTTGTTGTTTTAGTTGTTGTAGAAGCTTTTGTGTTTGCCAAGGTTGTTGATGCAGATTTTGTTGTGTTGTTTGCCATTGCTGTTGTTGTAGGTTCATACACAGGGGTTGGTGTGGGTTTAGTTGTCATATGTGCACCTGTTGTCGTTACCATAGCTATTGTTGTGGGTTCAACTTTAGTGCTTGTTGTGATGGATGCAGTGTTTTCCATAGTTGTTGACGTATGATTAGGTGTGGTTGTTGGCACGGTTATTGTTGTTGATGTAAATGCACTAATGGTGGACGGCATGGTGGTTTCTGAAGATTCAATAGTAGTGCTTGTGGTGGTTTTGATTGTTGTAGGTTCACCTGAGATGGTTCCTCTAGTTATTGTTTCTGTGGGTTCAACAGTGGAAGTTGTGATGGTTCTTGCAGTTTCCCCAGTTGTAGTACTTGCCATGGTTGTTTCTGTAGCTGCACTTGTGGTAGTTACCTTGCCTGTTGTGGTTCTGGATTCAACTGTACTGGCTGCTGTGGTTCTTGTTGACACAGGTGTGGTTTTAACCATGGCAGTTGCTGACATTGGGTTGGCTGTGGTGACTGGCATGTTTGTTGTTGTTGTTGTTGGAGATGCAACTACAGTGGTCACAGTATTGTTTGTTGCTGTAGGTTCACCTGTAGTGGTTACGTTGGCTGTTATTACCGTGGGTTCAACTGTGGTGGTTGTTAGGGCTGTTCTAGGTTTAACATCTGTGGTTGTGACAGGCATGGTGTTTGTCATTGTTGTTCCTGTGGTTTCCAAGGTGACTGTGGTGTTTTTTGTTTCCGTAGATGCACTTGTGCTGGTTTCCATGGTTGTTGTTTTAGTTGTTGTAGAAGCTTTTGTGTTTGCCAAGGTTGTTGATGCAGATTTTGTTGTGTTGGTTGCCATTGCTGTTGTTGTAGGTTCAGACACAGGGGTTGGTGTGGGTTTAGTTGTCATATGTGCACCTGTTGTCGTTACCATGGCTATTGTTGTGGGTTCAACTTTAGTGCTTGTTGTGATGGATGCAGTGTTTTCCATGGTTGTTGACGTATGATTAGGTGTGGTTGTTGGCATGGTTATTGTTGTTGATGTAAATGCACTAATGGTGGACGGCATGGTGGTTTCTGAAGATTCAATAGTAGTGCTTGTGGTGGTTTTGATTGTTGTAGGTTCACCTGAGATTGTTCCTCTAGTTATTGTTTCTGTGGGTTCAACAGTGGAAGTTGTGATGGTTCTTGCAGTTTCCCCAGTTGTAGTACTTGCCATGGTTGTTGCCGTAGCTGCACTTGTGGTAGTTACCTTGCCTGTTGTGGTTCTGGATTCAACTGTACTGGCTGCTGTGGTTCTTGTTGACTCAGGTGTGGTTTTAACCATGGCAGTTGCTGACATTGGGTTGGCTGTGGTGACTGGCATGTTTGTTGTTGTTGTTGTTGGAGATGCAACTACAGTGGTCACAGTATTGTTTGTTGCTGTAGGTTCACCTGTAGTGGTTACGTTGGCTGTTATTACCGTGGGTTCAACTGTGGTGGTTGTTAGGGCTGTTCTAGGTTTAACATCTGTGGTTGTGACAGGCATGGTGTTTGCCATTGTTGTTCCTGTGGTTTCCAAGGTGATTGTGGTGTTTTTTGTTTCCGTAGATGCACTTGTGCTGGTTTCCATGGTTGTTGTTTTAGTTGTAGAAGCTTTCGTGTTTGCCAAGGTTGTTGATGCAGATTTTGTTGTGTTGGTTGCCATTGCTGTTGTTGTAGGTTCATACACAGCAGTTGGTGTGGGTTTAGTTGTCATATGTGCACCTGTTGTCGTTACCATGGCTATTGTTGTGGGTTCAACTTTAGTGCTTGTTGTGATGGATGCAGTGTTTTCCATGGTTGTTGACGTATGATTAGGTCTGGTTGTTGGCATGGTTATTGTTGTTGATGTAAATGCACTAATGGTGGACGGCATGGTGGTTTCTGAAGATTCAATAGTAGTGCTTGTGGTGGTTTTGATTGTTGTAGGTTCACCTGAGATTGTTCCTCTAGTTATTGTTTCTGTGGGTTCAACAGTGGAAGTTGTGATGGTTCTTGCAGTTTCCCCAGTTGTAGTACTTGCCATGGTTGTTGCTGTAGCTGCACTTGTGGTAGTTACCTTGCCTGTTGTGGTTCTGGATTCAACTGTACTGGCTGCTGTGGTTCTTGGTGACACAGGTGTGGTTTTAACCATGGCAGTTGCTGACATTGGGTTGGCTGTGGTGACTGGCATGTTTGTTGTTGTTGTTGTTGGAGATGCAACTACAGTGGTCACAGTATTGTTTGTTGCTGTAGGTTCACCTGTAGTGGTTACGTTGGCTGTTATTACCGTGGGTTCAACTGTGGTGGTTGTTAGGGCTGTTCTAGGTTTAACATCTGTGGTTGTGACAGGCATGGTGTTTGCCATTGTTGTTCCTGTGGTTTCCAAGGTGATTGTGGTGTTTTTTGTTTCCGTAGATGCACTTGTGCTGGTTTCCATGGTTGTTGTTTTAGTTGTTGTAGAAGCTTTCGTGTTTGCCAAGGTTGTTGATGCAGATTTTGTTGTGTTGGTTGCCATTGCTGTTGTTGTAGGTTCATACACAGCAGTTGGTGTGGGTTTAGTTGTCATATGTGCACCTGTTGTCGTTACCATGGCTATTGTTGTGGGTTCAACTTTAGTGCTTGTTGTGATGGATGCAGTGTTTTCCATGGTTGTTGACGTATGATTAGGTGTGGTTGTTGGCATGGTTATTGTTGTTGATGTAAATGCACTAATGGTGGACGGCATGGTGGTTTCTGAAGATTCAATAGTAGTGCTTGTGGTGGTTTTGATTGTTGCAGGTTCACCTGAGATTGTTCCTCTAGTTATTGTTTCTGTGGGTTCAACAGTGGAAGTTGTGATGGTTCTTGCAGTTTCTCCAGTTGTAGTACTTGCCATGGTTGTTGCTGTAGCTGCACTTGTGGTAGTTACCTTGCCTGTTGTGGTTCTGGATTCAACTGTACTGGCTGCTGTGGTTCTTGTTGACACAGGTGTGGTTTTAACCATGGCAGTTGCTGACATTGGGTTGGCTGTGGTGACTGGCATGTTTGTTGTTGTTGTTGTTGGAGATGCAACTACAGTGGTCACAGTATTGTTTGTTGCTGTAGGTTCACCTGTAGTGGTTACGTTGGCTGTTATTACCGTGGGTTCAACTGTGGTGGTTGTTAGGGCTGTTCTAGGTTTAACATCTGTGGTTGTGACAGGCATGGTGTTTGTCATTGTTGTTCCTGTGGTTTCCAAGGTGACTGTGGTGTTTTTTGTTTCCGTAGATGCACTTGTGCTGGTTTCCATGGTTGTTGTTTTAGTTGTTGTAGAAGCTTTTGTGTTTGCCAAGGTTGTTGATGCAGATTTTGTTGTGTTGGTTGCCATTGCTGTTGTTGTAGGTTCAGACACAGGGGTTGGTGTGGGTTTAGTTGTCATATGTGCACCTGTTGTCGTTACCATGGCTATTGTTGTGGGTTCAACTTTAGTGCTTGTTGTGATGGATGCAGTGTTTTCCATGGTTGTTGACGTATGATTAGGTCTGGTTGTTGGCATGGTTATTGTTGTTGATGTAAATGCACTAATGGTGGACGGCATGGTGGTTTCTGAAGATTCAATAGTAGTGCTTGTGGTGGTTTTGATTGTTGTAGGTTCACCTGAGATTGTTCCTCTAGTTATTGTTTCTGTGGGTTCAACAGTGGAAGTTGTGATGGTTCTTGCAGTTTCCCCAGTTGTAGTACTTGCCATGGTTGTTGCCGTAGCTGCACTTGTGGTAGTTACCTTGCCTGTTGTGGTTCTGGATTCAACTGTACTGGCTGCTGTGGTTCTTGTTGACTCAGGTGTGGTTTTAACCATGGCAGTTGCTGACATTGGGTTGGCTGTGGTGACTGGCATGTTTGTTGTTGTTGTTGTTGGAGATGCAACTACAGTGGTCACAGTATTGTTTGTTGCTGTAGGTTCACCTGTAGTGGTTACGTTGGCTGTTATTACCGTGGGTTCAACTGTGGTGGTTGTTAGGGCTGTTCTAGGTTTAACATCTGTGGTTGTGACAGGCATGGTGTTTGCCATTGTTGTTCCTGTGGTTTCCAAGGTGATTGTGGTGTTTTTTGTTTCCGTAGATGCACTTGTGCTGGTTTCCATGGTTGTTGTTTTAGTTGTTGTAGAAGCTTTCGTGTTTGCCAAGGTTGTTGATGCAGATTTTGTTGTGTTGGTTGCCATTGCTGTTGTTGTAGGTTCATACACAGCAGTTGGTGTGGGTTTAGTTGTCATATGTGCACCTGTTGTCGTTACCATGGCTATTGTTGTGGGTTCAACTTTAGTGCTTGTTGTGATGGATGCAGTGTTTTCCATGGTTGTTGACGTATGATTAGGTGTGGTTGTTGGCATGGTTATTGTTGTTGATGTAAATGCACTAATGGTGGACGGCATGGTGGTTTCTGAAGATTCAATAGTAGTGCTTGTGGTGGTTTTGATTGTTGCAGGTTCACCTGAGATTGTTCCTCTAGTTATTGTTTCTGTGGGTTCAACAGTGGAAGTTGTGATGGTTCTTGCAGTTTCTCCAGTTGTAGTACTTGCCATGGTTGTTGCTGTAGCTGCACTTGTGGTAGTTACCTTGCCTGTTGTGGTTCTGGATTCAACTGTACTGGCTGCTGTGGTTCTTGTTGACACAGGTGTGGTTTTAACCATGGCAGTTGCTGACATTGGGTTGGCTGTGGTGACTGGCATGTTTGTTGTTGTTGTTGTTGGAGATGCAACTACAGTGGTCACAGTATTGTTTGTTGCTGTAGGTTCACCTGTAGTGGTTACGTTGGCTGTTATTACCGTGGGTTCAACTGTGGTGGTTGTTAGGGCTGTTCTAGGTTTAACATCTGTGGTTGTGACAGGCATGGTGTTTGCCATTGTTGTTCCTGTGGTTTCCAAGGTGACTGTGGTGTTTTTTGTTTCCGTAGATGCACTTGTGCTGGTTTCCATGGTTGTTGTTTTAGTTGTTGTAGAAGCTTTCGTGTTTGCCAAGGTTATTGATGCAGATTTTGTTGTGTTGGTTGCCATTGCTGTTGTTGTAAGTTCATACACAGGAGTTGGTGTGGGTTTAGTTGTCATATGTGCACCTGTTGTCGTTACCATGGCTATTGTTGTGGGTTCAACTTTAGTGCTTGTTGTGATGGATGCAGTGTTTTCCATGGTTGTTGACGTATGATTAGGTGTGGTTGTTGGCATGGTTATTGTTGTTGATGTAAATGCACTAATGGTGGACGGCATGGTGGTTTCTGAAGATTCAATAGTAGTGCTTGTGGTGGTTTTGATTGTTGTAGGTTCACCTGAGATTGTTCCTCTAGTTATTGTTTCTGTGGGTTCAACAGTGGAAGTTGTGATGGTTCTTGCAGTTTCCCCAGTTGTAGTACTTGCCATGGTTGTTGCTGTAGCTGCACTTGTGGTAGTTACCTTGCCTGTTGTGGTTCTGGATTCAACTGTACTGGCTGCTGTGGTTCTTGTTGACTCAGGTGTGGTTTTAACCATGGCAGTTGCTGACATTGGGTTGGCTGTGGTGACTGGCATGTTTGTTGTTGTTGTTGTTGGAGATGCAACTACAGTGGTCACAGTATTGTTTGTTGCTGTAGGTTCACCTGTAGTGGTTACGTTGGCTGTTATTACCGTGGGTTCAACTGTGGTGGTTGTTAGGGCTGTTCTAGGTTTAACATCTGTGGTTGTGACAGGCATGGTGTTTGCCATTGTTGTTCCTGTGGTTTCCAAGGTGACTGTGGTGGTTTTTGTTTCCGTAGATGCACTTGTGCTGGTTTCCATGGTTGTTGTTTTAGTTGTTGTAGAAGCTTTTGTGTTTGCCAAGGTTGTTGTTGATGCAGATTTTGTTGTGTCAGTAGCCATTGCCGGTTCAAGCACAGTGGTTGGTTTGGTTTTGGTTGTCATATGTGCACCTGTTGTCGTTACCTTGATTGTTGTAGGTTCACCTGAGATGGTTTCTCTAGTTGTTGTTTCTCTGGGTTCAACAGTGGAAGTTGTTGTGGTGCATAGAATGTTTTTCATGGTTGTTGATGGAATATTAGGTGTGGTTGTTGGCATGGTTGCGGCAGTTTGAGATGCAGCAGGGGTCAGGTTGAGTGTTATTGATGCTGTTGTACTTAGGATGGTTACCTTGGTTTTACTTACTGGTGGTTCAATTGTGGTAGATTCTGTGACTCTTGTTGTGGTAGGCTTGGTATTTGCGATGGTTGTTGTTGTAGACATAGGTGTGAGCGTGGTCATTGACATGGTAGTTGGAGAGGTTTTTGTTGTTGTATGTGCATCTATTACAATGATTGTTATTTTTGTGCATACACATTTCGTAATTGCTACTTTTGTTGTTGTCACAGGCGGTGTGTTTGCCATGCTTGTCCTTGTAGCTTCAGCCATAGAGGTTAACATGGTGTGTATTGTCGTAGGTGCACCTACATTGATTGTTGATGTTATGGGCTCAACATGTGGGGCTGTTGTGGTTCTTACTGTTTTTACAGGTGTAGTATTTGCCATGGTTGTTGTTGATATAGGTGTGGTGGTTGGCATGACTGTTGTTGTTTGAGATGCAGCTTCAGTAGTTGGGTTAATTTCAGTTGTGATAGGTACACCTGTAGTGGCTACCTTCGGTGTTGCTGTTGTGGGTTCAACTGTAGTGGGTGTTCTTGTTGGTGTTTCCGTGGTGGTTGTCACAGGGACATTCATAGTGATCTCCATGGCAGCTGTTATGGGTAGAATTGTTGCTGTAGGTGCGGCTGTTTTTGGCACCATGGTGGTCATCTAATAACAGAAAAATAATGGCTATATATATTTATACAGTATGGTATGGGATCATCTGCCCAATAAAATGGGCTTATTGTCTGATTTACAGGAATAGTTATTCTATTGCTCTAGATATTGTACCTTATTATGCCAAATTATGCATTATCATTGTTGGTTTGAAGGCAACAACTTCAAACCTCTCATGGTAATTAAAACAAGGTGAGAAACAAGAGTACAAATTAAAACAGAGGCAACAGGACCAGTCAAACAAAGGTAAATGATAAACCAAAATCTAATGAGATGAAAGGCATGAATGTAAAACAAATAATGAAAAAAACGATAACAGGTTAACTATACACAAGTGTAACAAGTGATAACACATGATGACAGTCTACATAAAAACAGTCTATCCTTAAAAAACATCTTGCAACATAACCTGTTCATTGGTTTCACATGTTTTTATACACTTTTTCATTTTAATTTCCCTGGCTACATGGCTCTCATTGAAGGGCTCCAAACTCTATTGGATTACATGTAATTGTGTAGAACAAATGGAAAACATCTACTGGTTTTCACTGCTAATAGATATTGCTTGAAAAATTCTGAACTTGTAATGCCACTGCGGGAAACTCCTTTGCTCAATTATTCAATCAGCAATCATTCATTATCCATAAGGGATACCTTGGTACTATGTTGCTATTTTTGCTATTTTCTGTCATGCTTTTGTACATGTTTTAAATATTTTGTCACTGTTAGAGACTTTTGCAAGCAATTGAAACAATTGAAATTGCAATTTTACACTCATGGATAAGTCTTGAGTGGAGAAACAACATGAGAAACAGACAAAATTACAAATCTTTCCTTCCATCAAAATACCTTTCTCCTTTTCTCACTGTCATGCACTACATTGAAGTATCAAGTCATGAACTCATGAAATCTCAAAAATCTCAGTGTTAATGTCTCCAATCATCATCACACTTTGTGTTTGCTGATTTTTGTGACATACAGTATAAGTCGAGTAAATAGAGAAGTTCTGTCTGATGCCACAGTGGATGAACACCATGACAAAACGCAGCGCATTGAATACAATGTCGAAGGTGAAGTAATATAAAGTACCTGAGCCAGCGAGAAAACCACATAGCACACAAGCCTTCTGATGTTCATGATGAAGGTGGAGATGGATGTTGAGGCTAACAACTGTAGAGACGCAAATATTCCTTAAGTCCTAAGTCCTGTAAGCCCTGCTGACCCCCTTTTACAGTGTGTGATGTGATACTGAGATGTTGTGAGAAAGCTGTGAAATGTATTTGCCTTTATACACAACCCTGACTTTGCCTTAGGTATGTGATTACCGCAAGTATGATTTTCTCCCAAGACTTCCTGATAAATTAAATATTAGCCTCCAGATAGTCTACATATTAGCCAACAATTGTAAATATGTTTGTGAAACATGGGAGGCCAAACTGACCTCCACTCAAAAAGGCGTTCCTTAAGGATGTTTAAGAGAGGTTGGGCCGGGGGAATGTCTTTCTGACTCATTATCACTGTTCTTGGTTGCCATTACCTGTGGCAGGCTTCCAGGCTGCATTTTAGACTTCACCCTTTTAGAAAATGGCAGCACATCACACGGCCTAGTAGTACCTCTTGTTGTTTAAACTTCCTTCCCAAATGCGGTATCTAGCTTTCTAATATCTGGGTACGCTCCCTGACAATTTTAATCAGAATCAGGAGCAGGTTCATTACCAAGTATGTTTGGTTTCAAGGTGCATGACATAGCAGCAAGTAGCCTTGGCTACAATTTCTGTAGTTGCTGCGTCTGTGCGTTGTTATTCTCTCTCATGTTCAAACAAAAGTTGTGCGTGCATTAAGTTGATGATAACATGTTTACAAACCTTACAGAAAATATTGTAAATAGCCTACTGTCATGCAGTTAATGGGATACTGTGCAGAGTTGGAAAGTTATGGTATAGGTCAACTTGGTGTGAATACACACACAGAGGAAATTGTTTCTTGTTGTTGAGTTGCCTGATGGTAAGGTACGGCTATACACCTGCAGGGCAGGCGCGTCTGGTTGGCCATAATGTAGCATGTGCTGCACAACCTTGGCTCCTCTCATATACACGGACGCAGTAGTTCCCATTTCTGCAAACCATACATAATTACAATGAAAAATATTACCACGTGAGGGAAATCATTGTGGTGTCCATGAAGATGTGAAAAAATAGGCATAAATCTTGCATACACATTTCCATGAATCATGGATGTGTTGATGACATAAATTAGGAAATATTAGATGACTTAAGGAGACGTAATGTTGAATTGCATATGCCAATGTCATTTAACCCAAATGCCTCAGCAACAGCACAGGAGAGGAGAGCTTATATCTGACAGAAGAGCTGCATCGTCTATAGTGAGGTAAGCAAAGTAATCTCGGTCTAATGTTAGATTACATTGCAAAAATATTACCATGCATTCATAACCTCGTGATTCAGTGAGAGTGATCCCAAAACATCAGAAAGTATTTCTTTGTGACATTTCTGTACTACATTTTGTCAATAGCAAACTGTTCCCAACTGAACAGTCCATATATATGCTCCTGGCTGCGCCTGGTAAATCCGCCATCATAATAGCAATCCGCCATGGATCAAACCGCCTGTTGTTAAAGGCAGAGACTTTCTAATGAGGAGACACAGCACTCAAAAAATTCTCCATAGAAATGCATAGGGTTAGTTTGTAACGCCAATATGGCAGTTGTCTACACATATCCCACCCCTTCCGCGGCAAAACGTTGACATGTGAATACATTGAACCAATCATGTGTTGTGTTGTGAATACATTCAGCCAATCATGTGGTGTGTTGTGAAGACATTGTGCCAATCACGTGTTGTGATCTCACCGCTGGAGCAAGGTTGGTGTCGTGAAGCCGAAATAGATGCCCGATAAGTGCCCAAAAAGCGTTGCAATATGGCCGCAGAGTAGAGGGACTTGCCTAAAAGGACTTTGTTAAAGGTAAAGTGAGATGACGCTCTGGTTGGTTTATTGCATGTTACGCCCAAACCACACCCATGAGTAATGTAGCTACTTCAGACCACCCCATTTTAGATTTGCGTGGGGCGCAATAGTAATTTATCCCACCAGTAAAATAGCAACAGCACCCAAGATCCGCCCACAAAGCCACTAGCATTTTGCATTTGATACTTGCGTTTTAGATCGTTAAGATATGGACTCTGTCTCAAATCGCGTATCTCTGCACTTACAATGCCTAATTTGACTTGCCTAAAAGGACTTTGTTAAAGGGAAAGTGAGATGACGCTCTGGTTGGTTTATTGCATGTTACGCCCAAACCACACCCATGAGTAATGTAGCTACTTCAGACCACCCTATTTTAGATTTGCGTGGGGCGCAACAGTAATTTATCCCGCCAGTAAAATAGCAACAGCACCCAAGATCCGCCCACAAAGCTACTAGCATTTTGCATTTGATACTTGCGTTTTAGATCGATAAGATATGGACTCTGTCTCAAATCGCGTATCTCTGCACTTACAATGCCTAATTTGAGTGTGTGAGGGCGTTCGCACTGAACATTCCAACAACACGAAGGGCACTGCAAGTCCCTGAATGGTGCACTCATAACGGTCAAAAGGCTGAGTGTGGAATGCTGGACACTTTTTTGCCCTCAACGGACGCCATCTTGGCTATATAGCGGAAGGGGAGGGAGCGTTTTCAAACTCGTGGCCATCGCGGTTGAGAAAGCTGAAACAGCAGCAGTGGAAAACACACTTTACAGAGGTACAAGCAAGTTATAACATAAACTCTTCATGTTTTTTGACACAGTATGACCATGTCACTTTCGAATAGAGGACACCAATAAAGTTATATTTAAATTTTGCGATCATCATTTCCGTGAAGTGCACAGAGTTATTGTTTGATATGAGACACTATTCTGTTAAAATTTGCGCACTCCGTCAGTAAGCACACAGTGCACATAGGGTGCTGCATGAAAGTGTACTTACAACAGTACACCAATTGAGACACAGTCATGGCCTTATGCGTTGTAACAGATCAATGTAATATTTGGTAACAAATAATAGAGTGGATGTGTAACACAATAGAGTTGATGTGTAAATTAGGACACTAAATGAAACTGAACTCGGCAATGACGCTAATATCCTCTTCTCTGCCTGCCCTCTTTTCCCATATACCCTCAGGATATGTGGTGAGGAACCCCTGGTTCTCTGCGTCTGTAACCTGTGTTGTGTTGAACCTGCACGATTCAGCCCTGCACACGTCCGGACTTGAACCTGCAAACAGCAGCACCTCGGATCGGGAGTTGAGCGTGCTGAGAGTTGAGCTAAAAACCCAGGCTACTAGCTCGCATGCCAGCAGCACTCTTGAGGCGTCGGGGAGTGAGGTTTTACCAACATTCCACAAGCACAGCTAAGTTAGCTGGCATCCGTTACACGTCCATTCCCCAACTTCCGTCCAGAGAGAGACATAGAAGACATCCAGACTGCCTGTCAACAGAAAGGTCCTTCTTTTCACGCAGTACCTGGCCATTCAGTCTGTGCTCTATTTTTATTTATTTTTTTTGACCGATACTATGCTCCAACAGAACAACATAAATCAGCTGGTTTTAGAAAAAAAAACAGGGGGGGGGGGCAAACTGCGGCCCGCGGGCCGGATCCGGCCCGCCAAGCACTTTCATCCGGCCCGCCGAGCATTTCATTTGGTTATCAGGCTGCTCGCTATTTTTTTCCTGCGATAGAGACGATGTTGGTTAGCTTTACTGCAAACTGCTTTTCACTCTCCTTAGAGAACGTTTACAATGTCAATGTCAAAACATCATGTTAAATAGAGATAACATCATGTTAAACGTAACTCTTAGTTATCTCTTTTGCAGCAGATCTAACGTGAACATTATGCGATCCATTTAATTGGGAACGCGTCTGCACTCAGGAGAGGGAGAGAGAGCCGCAGGTTCCAGCTGGCTTGTCATTGTTGATAATTGATATCTCCTTCTTATAAGAAACGTTTAAAAGGTAACAGTAGTTCCCACTACTGACCATTTAAAAACTGTGAGAGGGCCCAGCCGTAGGTAGGCCTACAGCACTAGGCATAGCGGAGCAGGCAGAAGATCATTGAGAAATAAACGTGAATTAAAGCGACTGTCTTAAAGTGACAGTGCACAATTTATACATTTGTTAAATAGCATAAAATTAGCAGTATTTTTAAGCAATTAATATTTTAAAATAAATACTTTTCATACTAAATTATAGGCTATAAAAAATGTATTTTTTTATGTGTGTCGTGGAGGAGGGGTTGTTGTGCAGCCCGCTGGCCAATTTTCAAAACCCAATGTGGCCCTTGAGCCAAAAAGTTTGCCGACCCCTGACCTAGCCTGTTATTTGTTTTGCAAAAATCCACAGCTCCCGGTTCTTCTGGTCCAATCAGAGCAGGACTGTGTGAGATCTGACTGTCAATCACAGTCTGGTGCGCACTGACGAGCACAAACTTGATGAGAGGCTGCTCGGTGGTAGTGGGGGAGGGGCATGAGAGTTGTAAACGTTAAAAAAAAAAATGGAAAAAAAAAGTCCCCTCATTCTGACTTACCAACTACAGCTTAATAATAATAATAATAATAATAAAGCTTTATTTGTATAGCACCTTTCATACACAGAATGCAGCTCAAAGTGCTTTACATTTGAAGCATGTAACACAATAGTAGTCAGTCAGTCATTATCAATCACTTTTCTTTGCTGTTTATGATATGCTCAGCAACATATCAAAAATATAGAAAATGACGTCATAAGACTGGCAGCCTTAACCCTCTTACCCCCCACAAGCACGCCATATGGCAACTGTGGCAAGGAAAAACTCCCATATTCCAGGAAGAAACCTTGAGCAGAACCTGACTTAATAGGGGGAGCCCATCTGCTTCTGGCTGGCTGCGCCCTCCAATAGTAGCAGATGTAGAATAATCTGAAAATGTAGTCTACAGGATAAGATGAGTTAACTAAAAGCTTTCCTGTACAGGTATGTTTTCAGATCTTTTTTAAAAATATTTACTGAACTCGCCTGCTTGATGTACAGAGGCAGGGTGTTCCATAGTTTGGGGGCATAATGGATAAACGCAGCTTCTCCACTTTGTTTGTGGAGCACTTTGGGTACGATTAAAAGATTAGAATTGGATGATCTAAGTTTCCTTTGTGGTTGATAAGATATTAAAAGCTCAGAGATATATGAAGGTGCTATGCCATTCAGAGCTTTGTAAGTAATTAACATAACCTTAAAATCAATTCTATAGGAAATAGGGAGCCAGTGCAGTTCAGCCAACACAGGGGTGATGTGTTCTCTCTTCTTAGTCTTAGTTAAAAGTCTAGCCGCAGAGTTCTGTATGAGTGCCAATTTCTTTAGATGTTTTTTGGGAAGACCAGTGAAAAGTGCATTGCAGTAGTCTAACCTGCTAGTGATAAAGGCGTGAATTAGTTTTTCTGCATCTTGTTGAGTTAAAAAGGGCCGCACTTTGGCAATGTTTCTCAAGTGGAAATAGGCTGTCTGAGTAACTTTACTGATATGGGGCTTAAAACTTAACTCTGCATCTAAGATGACACCGAGGCTTGTTACTTTTGGTTTGACCTGGTGTGCCAAGTTCCCCAGATTACTAAGAATAATATCTCGCTTTAGTTTTGGTCCAACCAGAAGTACCTCTGTTTTGTCATCATTTAGTTTCAAAAAGTTTTTGCTCATCCACTGATTAATGGAGGTTAGGCATGCAGTGAGGGAGCAAAGGCCATCTGGGTTAGTTGGCTCAACAGAAAGATACAATTGGGTATCATCTGCGTAGCTGTGGAAGTTTACATTATGTTGACTTATGACGTTTCCCAATGGAAGCATATATAGAGAAAATAGCAGGGGACCAAGGCAGCTCCCCTGGGCCACACCAAAAGGCAAGTCATGTTTTTCAGATACATGATCTCCTAGACTGATATAAAAATCTCTGCCAGTAATGTAGGTTTGGAACCAGTTTAGAGCATTATCAGAGAGACCCACCCACTTCGCAAGGCGGTGAATTAGGATGCTATGATCAATGGTGTCAAATGCCGCACTCAAATCCAGAAGAATAAGGATTGAGACTTTGTTTGAGTCGGTAGCTAGTCTGAGATCATTGACTATTTTTACTAGAGCCGTTTCTGTGCTGTGATTTGATCTAAAACCTGATTGGAATTTTTCAAGGATACTGTTTTCGTTGAGGAAGGTATTTAACTGATTACAAACAACTTTTTCAAGTACTTTGCTCAAAAACGATAGATTTGATATAGGCCTGTAGTTGCTCAGATTGGTATGGTCAAGATTTGACTTTTTAAGTAAAGGTTTCACAACAGCGGTTTTAAAAGCAGTTGGAAATATACCTGTTTCTAATGAGGTATTTATTACCTTGAGAAAAAAGGGAGCTAAGCCATCATATACTTTTTTGAGGAATGTAGTAGGGATTGGATCTAAAACACATGTTGAGGAGCCGGTTTGAGTTATAATTTTACCAAGCTCAGATTGAGTAATAGTGCTAAAGGACCTTAATTTTGGGGGGCTGTTTTTGGGTGTACTATCAAACATATTACTTGTGTTACCAATAGCCTCCCTTATAGAAATGACTTTGTTTTTGAAGAAGTCTGCAAATTCTTCGCATCTTAGAGAGGATGCCTGACTGAGTGTATCAAAAGGTGTTTGATGCAATAGCCTATCAATGGTAGAGAACAACACCCTAGAGTTTCCACTGTTTTCAGCAATTACCTTAGAGAAGTGGTTCCTCCTCTCATTCCGAATAGCTCTATTATAATTTGCAATTTTTTCTTTTAGAATGGCACGGTGAACCTGTAACTTAGTTTTTCTCCATGTTCTCTCAGCTTTCCTACATGATCTTTTTAGATCATGGATATTTTCGTTCATCCAAGGTGTCAGTTTGCTACAGGGCCTTTTTTTAGTCTTTAAGGGTGCCACTCTGTCAAGCAGAGCGCCTAATTCACGATTGAGAGCCTCTACCATTTGATCAATGGGATGATGTAAAATATCTAAATTTATGGAGTCTATAAGAGCTATGAACTGCTGTTCTGCTCTAATGTCCAAGAGTCGCGATTTGATTGTAATTTCGGGATGAATTTTTGGAGTATGTAGTACAATATTAAAAGATACACAATGATGATCAGACATATTTATATCATTTACTGATAAGTCTGTGACTTCTATCCCTCTGGAAATGACTAGATCGAGGGTGTTGCCAAGGTTGTGGGTGGGTCCTGTAACATGCTGCTTTAGCTCTAAACTGTCCAACACATTAAGGAACTTACTGGCTTTAGCATCAGTTGTCTTATTGACATGAATATTGAAGTCGCCATTTACAATTATCCGATCATAGCTAGTGATGATGAGCGACATAAGTTCAGAAAACTGGTCGAGAAAGCCAGTCCATAGTTTAGGAGGGCGGTATAAGGTTAATAGAAGTACAGCTGGGTCAGCCTTCAGAGTGAGGGCAATATACTCAAAGGAAGCGAATTCGCCAAAGTTGACTCGTGTGCAACTATATTTGTTTGAGAGAATGGAGGCAATTCCACCACCTCGTTTGCCTTGTCTAATTGAGTGGAAGAAATTATAATTTGGGGGACAAGTCTCAACAAGAACAGCTTCGCTGTCTGAAGTCAGCCAGGTTTCAACAACAGCTTAAATAACGGTGATCATTCTGATGCCAAATTCAATTTACATTTGACATGGATGCTGATCTGTGGCTCTGTGAATAGATGTGAAGACCCTGGTGAAAATCATGACTAACCAAGACAATGCTCAAAGACAGAGCATAGCCCAAGCCTACCTCTCAGCCACAAGCAATCATAACAAACGATACTCATCTAGGCCAAGAACAGATTTTTATATGCTTTATTGTGTTCCATTTCATCCCCATTTAATTTCATCTCTTGAAATCAAGTTACTTCACACATTGTTTTTCAGTAAATGTATAGTATATAGATGTATTTTCCCCGTAGTCCCCACCCATGAGAAAATAAGATTTTAAGAAAGTAAAATTTAAAAAAGCAACATCCGTACACACAATAGGAAAACTGTGTTTGTCCTTCCTATTCCTTTTGATAATTTCCGTATATGCATATCTGTTCCTCACATTCAAAATTTTAACAGCAAATAAATAGTAGAAAGCAATAATGATTAACCCTTGGTAATTCCATCAACTACTTCAACTGCTAATTCATAAAGCCTTCAAAAAATCAGAGATGAAACGTAGACATGCAAAGGGGATAATAACTTGCAGATAGATAGATAGATAGATAGATACTTTATTGATCCCCAGGGGAAATTCAAGAAATTGACAATTGCAATTGACTAATACCATATTGATTTCACTATGCATAAATGCAGTGATGGATGGATTACTTTTTAATGAACATGACCTAAATTGCCTCTATTCTCCTGTATGCAAACAAATCTCAGTCTAAGCTGAACACAAAACTTAACAGAAGAGGAATTATGGGTAGCATGAAGCTTAGCAAGGTGGCACTGGTTCCCAAGGTGCCAGCTGAGATGGTTGTAGTTTTGGTTGTGACAGGTTTGGTGTTTGCCATTGTTGTTCCTGTGGGCTTCAAGGTGGTTTTTGATGTTGTAGGTTCACCTGGGGTGGTTCCTTTAGTTGTTTTTGTGGGTTCAACGGTGGTAGTTGTTGTGGTTCTTGCTGTTGTTACAATTCTAGTACTTGCCATGGTTGTTCCTGTAGTTGCACTTGTGGTGGTGGATTTAGGGTTAGCTGTGGTGATTGGCATGGTTGTTGTTGTTGTTGTTGTAGGTTCAACCACTGTGGTTATGACAGATGTGGTGTTTGCCATTGTTGTTTCTGTGGGCTTCAAGGTGACTGTGGTGTTTTTTGTTGCTGTAGCTGCACCTGTGGTGGTTCCCCTGGTTGTTGTAGAAACTGCTGTGTTTCTGATTGTTGTTGTGGTTGAGGTCATCTAATAACAGAGAAGAAAAATGGCTTTAGGGTATGGGATCAACTAGGAAATAAAATGGGTTTATTGTCGGATTTATTCTAGAGACCTTAAATTATGCATTATCATTGTGAAACACTATAAACCTCTCATGCTAATTAAAAAATGTGACAAGGAGAAACAAGATATTAAGAAGTAGAGATTAAAACAGGAAGCAACAGAACTAGTCAAACAAAGGTGAATGATAAACCAAAATCATGAAAGAGACGTGAAAGGCATGAAAGTAAAACGAATAATGAACTGATAACAGGCTAACAATACACCAATAAAGTGAAAAGGTAAAACAATGACATCTACTTCATAAAACACTCTCATAAATTACTCTATACTTAAACAAATATCTTTCATAATTACCTTTTTATTGGTTTCACATGTTTTTATACACTTTTTCAAACATGTTACATTAACAATTAAATTGATAAACTCCAAACTCTATTGGATGGAAAAGAAATGGAAAACATCTATTCACAGCTAATAATTGCTTGCATAATTCAGAACTTGCAATGTGTGAAACAGAAGAATACTTCTGTTTAAGCCTGTGTGTTAATTGTTTTGAAAGTGTTTGCTCGAAGCAATTGAGAGAAATTAACAATTTTACACCTATGGATAAGGTTTTATGGCTTATTTTAATGTTGAATACAACAGGAGAAACAACAAAAATGACAAAACTTTCCTTCTGTCAAAATACATTTCTCCTTTTCTCACTGTCAAACTGTACTATGACAGAATGTCACACTATGGTATGTGAATGAACACCATGACAAAAGCATAGCATCACATTGAATATAATGTCAAATGTGAAGTAATATAAACTACCTGAGCCAGAGAGAAAGCCACATAGCACACAAGCAGGAGGTTCATGATGAAGGTGGATGTAGAGGTTGAGACGAACGACTGTAGAGACTTAAATAATCCTCAAGAGTGTTCTAGGATAGAGGGCAATGATCACGTCCTATTAGCCCTGCCGTCACTCTTTTACTGTGTGTGATGTGATGCTGCGATGTTGTGAGGCTGAGAAAGCGTGAAATGCATTTGCCTTTATATACAACTCTGACTTTGCCTTAGTTATGTGATAAGCGAAAGCATGATTTTCTTCCAATACAGTACTTCCTGGTAAATTAAATATTAGCCTCCAGTTACATATCAGCCAAAGATTGCATGACTGATGGGCAGTCAACACTGACCTCAATTCAAAAGGGCATTCCTGAAGGGTGTTCAAGAGAGCTTTAAGGAAATCTGGCTCATTATCACTCTTCCTGGTTGCCATTACCTGTGGCAGGCTTCCAGGTTGCTTTTTAGACTTCACGCTTTTAGCCATGAACATGGCAGCACATCACACGGCCTAGTAGTACCTCTTGTTGTTTAAACTTCCCTCCCAAAATATGGTGCTTGGGTAAACAAAACGATTTTAACATCAGTAGTCTTTCCTGGATTGTGATACTCTATTTGGGTCCACTTGTCCACAGGCAGGGAAGAATTTCTGGATTATGTATTTAAAATACAAAATATGAGTTACTAAATACAGCTACAATTTAAATCGGTGGTATTCAGAATACAGTTACACCTGTACATTTAAGGGATTACATTTTAAACTAGACTGCATTTCCGGCGGGAACTGCGAAAGTGTACTTGCCCTGGTCCGGTCACCAACGTGAGCAGACAGTGACATACGCTATGCTGAACCTGGCTTGATCCAAGCATTCTAACAGTGCCTTTCAGTGTTGGAGCAGTGGCAATACCTCAAAAGCTCTATTCAACTATTGCCTTGCAGGGTGAATGCAGTTCGTTGGATTTTACCTGTGGCCTGCCTTCGAATTTAGCTTCTATGAATAAAATCAAATCAATAAAATAAAACAACAGCAGTGATTGGCTGCAAAAATAAATAATGTCACGCGTCTTGCACCTCTCAAGCTGGGCTATCAGGTAACCTAGAGAAAAATGTGAAATTATGAAATATGACTAAGGCATTAAAATGCTGCTTGTTTGTCAGGATACTTTTTCACTGATTTATTTAAAAAATATGAGCTATGAGTGTGAATGTTATATATTCCATCCCCTAATTCTGTTTTACTGGTTTATTTGACAAATAATCTATATAGATTTGCTCTATAAAGACCTTATGTCTGTTTGGGATTGTTTTGAGAGCCTATTGATGTATCTCAGAATAAAGGAATGTCCACAACATTAGTGATGTTTTTTTTGTGTGTGTGTGCGCATGTCTCTAATAGCCACAATAGGAGTAATTTTAGCAACACCGTATTTTGTGTGGCCCATAACGACCCAGTGGATCATGAAAATGTGCCAAAATTCACATTCCTTGCTTGTTGTTGGTACATTAATCCCATTCAGATTGCCACTTATCTGAGATGTAAGAGTTCAGTATAGGTTTAAGGTCTGGGGCAGGGATTTGAGATTCTGTGACTTCTTCATTGAGGGCTTGCTTAGCAGCACTGTCCGCTTTCTCATTTCCCCTCAGACCAACATGGCCTGGGACCCAGCAAAAAACTACACTCAAGTTCTGGTTCTTTAGACGTTCTAGTTGATCAAGCTCAGCTTTGGTTGTACTTTTTGCGTGACATTAAAGCCTACTGTAATTACATTTATACATAGTTATTCTACTGATCTTTATACTATTCATCTTGCACATAGACTTATTCTTACTACTCTTATAATGTTGTTTCTGCACTACAATGACACTGTTTCCACACTGCACATAGCTGTATGTTATGTATATCTGTTTTATTATATTCTGTTAATACACTGCATATATCTATATTATTATTTATACTATTATAATGTTACTGCTACATCTACATACATTATTCTACTTATTGTATGAGATAACTGCTAATACACTGCACATATTTATATTTAATTCATATTACTCTAAACCACCTTCTGTAAATCAACTGTATACTACTGTCTACATTGCACTATATTTCTTGACCTGTCTCTGTATATTTCATCACCTTTCTATACTTTGCATCCATAGACTGTATAGAACAGTCTATGTTTGCATCACATTGCATGCATACTGTAGCTACATGAATCACAGCTAAGATCCTTGGTTGCTATGAAGGCCAGTCGTTCTAAATGGATGGTTGCTATGGCCAAAGACCAGTTATCTCTGCCATTGTCAAGCGGGCATATCCTAACTTTACCTTGTTTTAAACATCTCTATTTTACTTAGCCTACTTCCATACAGTGAGTCCCATTAAGAAGTGGCCACTTCATTCGCGCTTACCGTGATTCACGCAGCAACATTATTAAATTAATCTGTCACCATATGCCTATGCCAACGTTTGCAAAGAGGAGAATATTTTAATTTGATTCACAATGAAACGTTACATTTAATGTACATGTAAACAATGAGTAGGCTAGTTTTGGTTGTTGTTGGTGGTGTTACTGCATCCCTTAGTTATGCCTACAATGCAAAATTGTTCCCTCGTGATTGTTAGACGGATTTCAAAACATCGCGACGTGAAATGCCACCACAAAACATTGTTTGTGAATCGGTCTTATTAGGAGTCCTCGCTTAAGCTGTCACAGACTCAGGCGCTACTTTTAGGGCTAAAATGCTTCCTGAATTACTCTTAGTAAAAATAGGAGTCCTAAAGTTACGAGTGACGAAGTTACGAGTACAAGCATCTCATTTCAAATGACCATGGCATTACCCTAAGCAACATAAATCTCATAACGTTACAGCAACATCTCCTCCCTAGCTAGCTAGCTTCTAGCCACACAAGAAATGAATGATGTTAAAATCTCCGCTTAGCATTCTAATAACAGAAGGGGCACATTTATGTGGACCACTACAACATGACTCATTATGTCTGTAACGTTAACTGTATAAAACACTTACTTTCATAAAGGAAGCACATCCAGCACATACACATAGGAATGTGACGCTCGAAGCTGACGTTTCGAAACAGTGTCGAGCTTCCTAAACCCAAGTGTTTCGAACCATAGACATAATATACATAGACGCCGCATTGGCTGCTGGAAACAAGAAATGCGGTCGCCATCTTGGACCGGTCATACTCCTCATTGCGTTGCAGCAGAAAACACAAGATGACAGCACTGTGCAGCATGTTCCTGCTCAAATCGGCGGACCATACTCGGGGGATTTACTTTTCACAAGTAAGATTTAACATTACCGTACTATTGGTTGTATTTTGTATTTTCGAACAATGTGGCCTGTATCATAGCTACATGTATGACCTTTGCAGCAAAAAAAACCGCGTGAAAATCTGTTCGGTATTCAGTGAGATATGATTAATTAAGTGTGCTGACAGCTCATTGCACCGGCCAAACAGATTACACTGAGTGGAGTGGATGACCGGTCCAAGATGGCGGCTCCAAATCTCGTCAGCGCTAGTAGGGAGCAGCGGTCGATGCGGCGTCTATGTATATTATGTCTATGTTTCGAACAGTGTTTCGAAGTGTGGTTCAAAACGCCCATGTCACGTGACCATGGCTTAGTGAGGCTTCGTGGTGTTTCAATTTGGTTTGGACAGGTGGCACACTTGCTGCGCGAGCCAATTACCCGAGTAAACACCTGTTTGATCTAAATTACAAAGTCCCAGAATGCTTAAAAGTCATTCAAACACATCCTGTCTTTGTGGGTTTTTTATGAGGAGAGAGATTTTGAGAGATATAGCGACATAGAGACATATAAAGATATAGCGATTTATAGTGCACTTGTGATTGATAGGTTAGTGATATAGATTAATTGACAGGCTAGACAGACAGTGAGTGATAGTTTAGATAGATATAGTCTAGTGACGTTAATATTTAGATAGTAGCAGAAGTAAAAAAAAATATATGACTGATGCCTTTATTTCAAGAACAGCTGACCCTTTGAAATACTGGCAGGAGAGGAGAGTGGTTTATCCAAACCTAACTGTGATGGCAAAAAAATATTTGTGCATGCCAGCAACAAGTGTGCCTTGTGAAAGATTTTTTTCCAAGGCTGGGGAGGTTTATTCAAAAACAAGAAACAGATTAAATGCCAAGACGGCAGAACAACTGTTATAATAAAAATGTATGTTGACATACATTTTTTTCCCCTGTTGTACCTGATTAGTCTAACCTGCTTCACGTGTATCCTTTATTTCCCTACAACATGTTCCAAAGAAAAACCCTGGGCCATAAGCATAGCCTACATTTTAAAACCATTGTAGCATTTTCCTCTCCAGCATATTCCAAAGGATAATGTACTATGAAACTGAAATAACAAAACATCTAACTGGCAGATATAAAAATGTTCTAGTTACTGAACGCATATACTAGTCTGAAATTTCTAAGCACCAGCAGGGAGTCGAACACCGGCCGCTCCGGCCGAATGCAAGTGTGTTAACCACTGAACCACGTGGCTGTGGACGTAATCTTGCGTTCCATGTTGGCTATTTATATTCTTCGTCTGAAGCAGTTGTGCTTCACGGTCAAAATGTGATGTTAGCAAAACTGGCCACTAGATGTCACCATGGAGTTACGTGTGTCGGATTGTTTCGAAACCTCGACACATTCCGGCGCAATTGCTTCGAACGTTTCGTTGTTTCACAAAGCCTCGTTCTGCCCATCCCTACATACACATGGAAACCGATATTTTAGGTAGCCTACTTGGCCACGAACTCAAAACGTGACCAGAGAATGTCTAATAAGGGGAGAACTGCCACTCTCGGAAAACTTCCGGTTTCTGAACTGGTTGCAGTTCCTTCTGTGGTTCCACATGAGGGCGCTCGTCCACGAGTGCAGAATGCATGGAGGTCTATGGAGCTGTACCCCTCAAAATCCACTTTTCTCGGGATATAATTTTTTTTCAAGTAATTTGAGTATTGTATTCGAAAGGGGAGGCAAAGAAAATACACTTGGTTGATTATTATTTTTTTTAAAGTCACTTAATTGTTCTACAAAGCCTTTAAAATGTGTCAATGACGTCATTCATTAGCACAATGCTAGCGTGTTATGTGCAACAACAACCCAACCTGTAAGAAATCAAAAGGACATAAGTACTCGTTCATTTAACTTTTGACCTATAACCCATGTTGAAGTTATACAAACTACAATCAAATCTGAGATTTGTCAACGACAATCAGGTGAAAGAGACAAATTTAGCCGTCTAGCTCCATTGACTCCCATTCATTCTGCACTCATGGCGATCGCCCCCAGTGGAACTCTGGTGGAACTGCATCCAAAATTCGGTACAATGGGACTTAATAGAGCTGGTAAGTCCCGCCCTTTCCGCTGGACCTCTAGATTGAAAAATCGTCAATGCAAGTGAATGTGAGAAAATAATTATTTTCTGGTCCCATTTGATTTGTGCCATGAATGTGAACATAAGTTGTCTGTGAATTTTTAATATAAATTTTCGTGTAAAGAATGCTACAATTGAGCGGGTAGAAGTTTGATGCGGTTAAACTTTGTGTGAGAGCACTTTGTGGACTACAACTTTCCGCTAGACGACAGATCACTAGTTTCCCATAACAACCATCAGTTGGTCGAGATGTAGAGGGTTATTAAGATCGACTTTGAACACAGTGAACCATACAACATTTACAATCACACTGTATCGTAGTGTTAATGTGTGAAGCTAGACATGTTTCAAATATTTTTGTTACCATGTGTGTTTATTCCTGCCGTTACAAAAACTAGCATCTCAGTTAATGTTAGCGATTAGAGCTAGCTCACGTCACAGGCGACATGTAGTCTTTCTCGTTATGTCTTTTCCACAACTGATAGCCGAAGAATCATATAATATACTGTCAAACTCGTAACATGAAAAATTATAATAAAAATTCACAGACGACATATGTTCACATTCATGGCACAAATCAAATGGGACCAGAAAATAATTATTTTCTCACATTCACTTGCATTGACGATTTTTCAATCTAGAGGTCCAGCGGAAAGGGCGGGACTTACCAGCTCTATACGGAGTGGCAAGGCTCTCCGTAGACGGGCTCTGACGTGTCTCTCTGAAGCTCTGTTCTAGAATCTTTGCTCTGAAGTCTGTCCCCGTTGCTAAGCAACATCAAATAAACAAAATGACAGTCTTCCAGTATTAAATGTGTATGTGTGATTACGAATAGATGTGTGTGGTTTGCAATTAGAATAAACAAGAAATAACATTTCCAATAATTTCCCATGATAAATTACATAATATTTGCACCTTCCTTCCTTGTGAATCTCACACTAATTCCACCGCATTTAGTAAAATGTAATACAACGTTGCCACCTAGCGTTCAGAGGCTATAGGCTATTTAAGATTAACGTGGCATTTCCTGCTTATTCTTTTGTCAACACCATGCTTTTAGGAAAACAATCTTTTTTATCATAGTTCCCTCTTCAATGAGCGATTACCAGCTCGTTTTTGTAACAGAGATAGCTGTTTATTGTCCCTAGGTTTACAGAAACACCTATTCATATTAATACGTATGGAGTGCTGCCGACCACTGTTCATTACGGCCCAGAATGCCTTGCATGTCTTTACAACAAAACAACCCAGTAAAACCTAATTTCCCGTAAACATATGAATTTGCATACTTGTAACATTTTTAATAATACTCTCCCATCATGATATTTAACAATAATGAAACATTTATTTACCAAAATTTGAATACCGTCAATGTGAAAACAACTCTATTATGTAAGCTATATATAGCTACTGTTCTCCTTGCTATTTCAGTTTGTAAGTCCATACTATCCCATGGCAGAGCAAGGATTTCATGATTGGGCAAGGTTGCCTGGAGACATTGTGGCTGTCCAGAGACATTGAGCATACTTGGAAGGCATTGTGATAGAAGGTGAATGGTGCAAAGGTGAATGATGAGAGTTACCAAATACCTGTGGGTGGTTTGCCTAATGATGGAAACTTTTGGAATATTTCTTTTTTTTTTTAGCTTATGCACCCTCACATTGGAGTCCCCAGTTCATATACAAAATTTGGTATCGATATGTGACAGTGTTCCTGAGATATGGACGACTTCCTGTTTCGGAGCTTCGCCGCCGATTTCGTTTGGCTGTGACGGGCAAACGCTTTCGAAAATCAAAAATCCTTCCGGTAACTTTTGTGAGGCTTGGTCCAAGGATAATGTACGTCAAGTTTCGTGGCGTTCGGATCAAATTTGTGAAAATTTTGTTTCGCTTTCTGTTCAATCCAATATGGCGGACGAACGACACGCCCACCTGACGTCATCTTCGCGACCAACTTACACCGGTACTGACCGGACGTTTTAAAGTTGAAATGGTGTCTCTGTCTCAAAGGGCCTAGGCGCTAGAGCTGACAAAAAATTAGGGAGACGGGAAAAATAATAACTAGATGTACCGCATAGCGGTACAAAATATGACCGCCGCTCAGTCCTGTACATCCATTTCACGAAAATAAATCACACTTCAATTTGTCTCCATCTTTTACTCCATCCCCCACTCTTGAAACTTTTGTGTATGCTTGTTTGGCATGCCTGAGTGTGTGTGTGCGGCTGCACAGAAAGTAGCCTACTGGTGCTGAAAAGGTGAATAGATTGTAGAATAGCCAAAGAAGATGTACCATTGTTATAAAACCTCTCTAAACAATCACAAGTAGGGCAGGTCATCACAGTTCATCCATTGCAACTGGATTGATGAAAGGTCACTTACACCTGTAGGCTACATTGTATTTGGGAAAAGCAAAAGGTATCAGCATAATGTTATTTATTTATTTATTTTTTATGTATTTTTAAACAAAAACATCTCTGTCAGTTCCATGCCGTTTTCAACAGCTATCAAAAACAAAGGTCATTTTTGGATGGATGGATTTTTTGTGAATGTTTCTTCTTCTACATAAGATTTTAGTCATCTTTAGTTCATGTAATACTTTATTGTCAATGCACAAGTAACAGTAGTCTGAAACGTTATTGTTAATGCACAAATTAAGTAACAGTAGCCTAATCTGAAACGAAATGCTGTTTTACATCTAACCAGTGGTGCAAATAACTGACATGTCCAAATGGGCCTTGATGAAATGCGTCGCTAGACTGTTCATACACATTTTAACGGGCCAAAGTTGAAGAGCTTTTGTCCGTTATTGTTCGTGCAAATATAGGCTGATTCATGTTCCCTTGCATTGTGTAACTAAGGTCCATGGCTAGTCTGGCTTTCATCAGACCAAGCTCAATCTTTTAAGAAATCAAAAAATAAATAGCGGGCAGATCAGGCTGGGTTCACCCAGCCTAGTCCATAGGCACCCGATATTGTTTAATTTTCAGATTGAGATATACACGCTCTGGCTATTCTAAATGCAAAAATGCATTAGGGAGTTATAACAAAACTGTAACTAACAAACTAGATCCTAATAGAAAGCTGTTAGCTTCCCTAAGCTACAGGTAGGATTATAAGGTAGGCCTATTTACAACATAAATTGTCAATAGGCTATGCTGGCGACACAAATAAAATCTCCTTTGGAAACCAATGGCTTACGACTTACAGTATCAAGCGGACTTAAACTGCCATATCGTGGCGAAAAGTTGTAATAAGATTCACGCAGCTCCATGAGTCAAGGAAAGCGCGAATTAAGTAGCCACTTCTAAATGGGACCCACTACATAGCTTAAGGTGTGTTGCTAAAGCAGCCATAATGAAATGAAGGTGTCATTGTTTGGATACTTCACACACACGTACACTACCAAGCTGGAATCAAAGCACATCGATTCCCCTCTCACACCCTGCACGCACTTAAAACAAAATAAACAGGCGTCTCAGTCTCACGGCAAAACTGTATCAGACCGGTGTAACGTTGGTAAATCTTCCATTGCACAGAATGATTTTGTAGCACGTGCAATAAATGACAGTCGAAAGATACAAACAGTGCTGCTATCAATTTGCTTGGTATAACCGCATTTATAGTTTTCTACAAATGCAATCAATCAAATGGGCCTCCATCACTCAACCAACGCTAACGGTAACATTACCTAGGTCCTTATTGATATTACAAGATTAACGTACCTGCAGTAAAAACCAAGCATGTCCGATAAACATCCTCACTTCATCCTCACTTACACTTCATGTGAACATCGTCCTGTCCTTATTAGATGTTCGCTGCGGTAAATTACAGTCCTTGTAGGAAGTGTCCATTGTTTTTCCAACCCACTTTTAACTTCCAACAAAATTACGTCTCACTGCAACGATGCGCCATCTAGTGGACAAACGACTACTTATCGCCAATACTGAAAATGCAGCCATGATGATGATGATGAATATTTTGGCTTTCTTTTGATCCTACTGAATTTGTAATTATGTATCGGCCGTTCTAATACCGATAGTATGTGGGTGTCTGTGTGTGTGCATGTTTATATGTGTGCACCGCCATTTACAGGCCAATGAGTGTACAGTCACTAAATGTACACATAACCTAATTTTTTTAGCCCCCCCCCATGGATGAAATTCTACGAAACTTGGCATACCCCCAGACCCCCAGAGAATGCCAGGTCAATCATTCACATAAAATTTGGTGCAGTTCTGAACATCTTTTGAATGACAACTGAAGATAACTGAACTGAAGATAGGGGCGATTAAAGCAGAATAATATTGCATTTTCATTTTTTACCGGGCAAATCACAAATGAGTGATTATGAGCCAGGTTGATGTGGGCCCTTGAGACCAACATACCATAAAAGATTCACAGAGAACTGTGTCTGCCCTACCCTCCTTTCGGGGGGTCCAGTCCAGCGGGGGGGCTGCAGATCAAAACGAAAAATGACGGTTCCATGCTATCCATGTGGGGGTACATGCCCACCAAGTTTTGTGTACCCCGGTCTTTCAGTGTCCCGGGAATCCTTGTTGGTGTACGTCACTAAATGTACACATAAATTATTTTATTGTAAGGCCCCCCATGAACGAAAGTACACAAAACTTGGCATGCATTCGGAGGGTGTCATAATGATCCTACACTTTTAATTTCGTGCAGTTTTGACCATGTCAGCCAGAGATATTGTGATGAAAACACCTAATTTTTTGCTTTTTAATTTTTAACTAGGTGGCGCTATACATGAAATAAGTGGTAATGGGATGGGTTGACATGCCCCCTTAAGACCAACATACAAAAAAAAGGTGGACCTCCTAGGCCCTACGGTTCTCGAGATATTCACAGAAAACTGTCTCCGGCCACCTACAGGCCAGTTGGTGTATAGTAACATAAATTAATTTATTGTGTGGCCCCCCATGAACGGAATTCCACAAAACTTGGCGTGCATACAGAGGGTGTCATAATGATCCTACACTTCCAATTTAGTGCAGTTTTGACTATGTTAGGTCACAGATACCTTCAATTACACCACCTCATTTTTACTTTTTTGTGTTTAACTAGGTGGCGCTATACATGAAATGAGTGGTTATGGAATGGGTTGACATGGCCCCTTGAGATCAACATACAAAAAAAAAAATGGTCCTCCTAAACCCTACGGTTTTCGAGATATTCACAGAAAACTGTGTCTGCCCTACCCTCCTTTCGGGGGGTCCAATTCAGCGGGGGGGCTACAGATCAAAACGAAAAACGATGGTTCCATGCTATCCATGTGGGGTTACATGTCCACCAAGTTTCGTGTACCCCGGTCTTTCAGTGTCCCGGGAATCATTGACGGAAATTTGGGCATGCGAAAAAGAAAAAAAAAAAAAAATCTGACTAAACCTATATGACCGCCGCTTCGCTGCGCGGCGGTCATAATAAATATAACCACAAGCGGTGATTTACGGGGTCCGAGCAAAACGAACATGAGGTAGCATAGCTTTTTAGTTTTACATATGCTTTGATTGTTTAGGCCCAATTGTTCAAAAGAAACGTGATCGGATTTCGGTTATCGGATTTCAGTTACCGGATTTCGGCTATCGGATTGGATCAAATCTTGAAAATGGCTTGTACAAAGGGAAACAAGGATCCTGAAATTGGATTAGATCACATAATCTATTCTTGGTTTTGATCTGGATAAAACCTTCACTTTGTGTTGTTCAAAACTTTTGAGTTGGATTGAAATAAATTTGATGCATAAAATTAGGATAACCCCGTGCTGTAACGTTATAGTGTGCTAACCTCCACAACCTAATAGTATTCTAACAATACCCTATTCTAGTTTGCTAACCTCCACAACCCAACAGTATTCTAACAGTAGTATTCTAGTGCGCTAATCTCCACAACTCAATAGTATTCTAACAATACTCTATTCTACAGGACTATGCATTTGTCATGGATAAGATGAAGGGTCTGATAATGGAAGGCAGTGTTTCCCACAGAATGGAATTGTATTTGTTGTGGTAGGTGAAGGGGGGTTGGGGTGGGTTCTGTGTTGGAGTCAATAAGATGAACAGCCTATAATTATGCAGTTATACTTGCCTTGCACGACAAGTCCTGACAAGTAGCTGTAACGTTATAGTGTGCTAACCTCCACAACCCAACAGTATTCTTAACAGTATTCTATTCTAGTATGCTAACCTCCACAACCCAACAGAAGGAACTGTAGGGGGCGATGTGGGTCGAGGTAGAGTGAGTGTGTGGCGAGCAGGCAGAGCCTCGGTCAGAAGGCTCAATGGTATGGAGTGATGACACGGAGATGGCAGGTTTCGGTGCAACACAAGTGAACTTTATTTGAGTTTTAATTCATCTGTTCTTTACTTGTATGTGTGCTGCATCAAAGAGGAAGCAAACAGAAAATGGAGTAATCAGTGAAATGGGGTAAATCAGTACAGATCCCAACTCACAAACAAACCAATTGACATTTGAACAATAAACTGAAATCATATGGCTATATAAGGTACAACTAAACAATACTTGACATCCCAAGTCAACCAACATCACCTAATCATCTCTCACATGGGACTCCAACACACCAAACCAACAAAGACCTTAACTTTACACATGATGGCAGAGCTACTCTACAAACTGATAAACATCAAAAAAGTCATAGTGAGGGTCATTAAAGTGATGACTTACGTTAACTCAAAGACGCACACAGAGCAGGACACACTGGAGTGCTGGGTTGAGATGAACAAAAGAGTGAACTGAGGGCGAGCAAACAATTTATCCTGGTCTGAGCCCCTGCTCCGGAGCTACTGGGTTTCCCAGCAGGTAAACTGGGTGTGGTTAGGTGGCAGAGCCAAACAATCCTACAATTTCTCCACAGCACTTTCACCTCAAGCCCTCCTTACACTGACAGACTTTGGAAAGATTTGCAAAGATTTGGAAAAGTTTTTTGAAAGACTACAGTCTCAGACCCTCTCACATCTAAAGACAAGTAGTAGAGTTTTAAGTCACAGACTATGATTTTGCAATGACTAGGGATCTTGCAGGGTCACTATTTACAAGACTGCAACACGATTCCTTTAAATTATTACCCATCGTGCAATAGATAAACAGGAACTGAAAATTATAGCCTACTAAACTCATAGTCGTATTTTCGTGTTTCTGCAGCATTGTTTCATGCGTGACATCCTTAACCGATACAGAGTTGTTCTGTCAAGTGGAAGACTAAATATGTATAAGAAATGACAAATATTATAAGAACAACAAATAATTATAGGCTACAGCTGTGTCGGAGTCAATAAGATAAACAGCATTTACACAGCCTTATACTTGCCTTGCACTACAAGTCCATATTGACAAGTAGCTGTAATGTTATAGTGTGTTAACCTCCACAACCCAACAGCATTCTATTGTAGTATGCTAACATCCACAACCCAACAGTATTCTAACACTAATGCTTCAAGTGGAATTTGAACTCTCAACCTAAGGATCACCAGTACAAGGCATTATCCCACTGAGCCACTGTCAATCCTACATGTTGGCCAGTCACATTCACATGGTGAAAATGTGTATTGGTAAACACACAACAAGAAAAACTCCAAGCATACATTTGACAATAAAATGAAGGGCTTTCCTAAAAGAATACACCTGAAAACTTTTTGAAATTCTGGGGCAATTAGACATTTGTAGAGAAGAATACTAATGGATGAAATATAAATATGATAGACTTTATGATGAAGGTAAAATAGTAAACAAAGAAGTTCCCCTGAATGTCATAGAGTGTCTCGGCATTGTGATTCTTGGCAACTGATGAGTGTGAATGTTGATTGGCTGATGTCATTCAGGTGCTGTTCAATGGTGTGACTCTTAAATGACCAATAGCATGTGCAGCTTGATCCTAAAGTTCTAACGAGGATTCGAACACTCAACCTAAGAAACACCAGTACAAGGCATTATCCCACTGAGCCACTAACAATCATACACATTGAGCAGTCACATTCACATGGTGAAAATGTGTGTTGGTAAACACACAAGAAAAACTCCAAGCATACATTTGACAATAAAATGAAGGGCTTTCCTGAAAGAGTACACCTGAAATCTTTTTGAAATTCTGGGGCAATTAGACATTTGTAGAGAAAAACACTAATGGCTGAAATATAAATATGATAGACTTAATGATGAAGGAAAAATAGTAAACAAAGAAGTTCCCCTAAATGTCAGAGTGTCTCGGCATTCTGATTCTTGGCAACTAATGACTTTATGTTGATTGCCTGATGTCATTCAGGTGCTGTTCAATGGTGTGAATCTTCAATAACCAATAGTATTCGAGCTAGAGCCTAAGCACTACCGGGGATTCGAACTCTCAACCTAACAAACACCAGTACTAGGCATTATCCCACTGAGCCAGTGACAATCCTACATATTTGTCACATTCACATGGTGAAAATGTGTGTTGGCAAACACACAACATCAAGAAAATTCTTAGCATACTTTTGACAATAGAATTAAGGGCTTTATAAAAAAGAGTACAGATCTGAAAATGTGCACTGTTAATGGTATCCACATAATGATGGTTGTATGGTTGTTCTCCAAGGAAAAAAAATTACTCATATAGGAATATAGGTGATATAGGAGAAATGGGTGAAGATTTGATCATTTTTGTTCTGCTGAGTGGTCGAACTTTATTGGTCTGTATCTCTGAAATGGAAAAACATATCCAAATTCTTTTGATAACTTTTGTGAGGCTTTGTCTAAACATTGTCTGTGAGAATTTTGGTGAAGATTTGATCATTTTTGAAGCCTGTGAAACTTTTTATGATGTTTGGCTTTTCTCTGAAATTGTGGCAAAAGTAAACATTTTTAGAGCATAAGACCAGGGCCAAAAAGATGCATCTGAATGTAGAGATTAATATGATGAAAGAATTTTGAGTCTAGGTCAATCTGGTAAGGAGAAATAAGCATTTTTGACAAGAGCGCCACCTTTGGGTGCAGTACCCCAAATTTTGGGTTATGGGTAGTGGGGGGTACTGGTAACAATACTTGAAAATGTGAAGTTTCTAGGACTTACGGTTTATAGGAATATAGGTGATCTAGGAAAAATGGCCTAAGTGGTCTAACTTTATTGGCCTATATCTCTGAAATGGAACAAAGACCTACACCTTTGGGTGCAGTACCCCAATGGGCAGAGGGGGGTACTGGTAACCATACCTGAAAATTTGAAGAGTTTTGGAGTTACGGTTTAGGCTGCAGTATGACTTTTACAGAATTTTGGCCAAAAATGAACGGTACAGAAACAATAGGGGTCCTGCAGCTACGCTGCTCGGACCCCTAATAAAACTTAAGAAGAACAATAAGTGTGCTGCTTTGCAGCAAGCACACTTAATGATCATAAAATGTATGTCAACTCAAATTCAAGTATTTTTTTAACCATACCATGTAGCCTATGTATCTCTCAGGTATCTTTAGCTTTCCCTCTCTGTTGATATTGATAGCCTAAATGAAAAACCTCTCAAGGAATGTAAAATGTAAAATTAGTTTTGTTATAGGCCCTTTTGATAATTTGTTATAGGCCCTTTTGATAATTTCCTTATATGCATATCTGTTCCTCACGTTCAAAAATTTAACAGGAAATAAATAGTAGAAAGCAATAATGATTACCCCTTGGTAATTCCATCAACTAATTTAACTGCCTTACTTTTATTTTATTGTCTTAATTCATAAAGCCTGCAAAAAATCAGACGGACTGAAACAAAGTAGCCTAAGCTAAGCAAACATAGAAATGCAAAGGGGATAATAACTTGCAATTGACTTTAAACTAATGCCATATTTCACTATGCTTGACTTTAAACTAATGCAGACTGACACCTGACAAAGACCTGAGTGGTCGAAACGTTGTGTATCACCCACCATGCGGATATCTCTTCTTTTGTTTTACCTAGTATTCCCAGTATCCAGCACCTGTAGAATTTATATAGATGTGCGTACAGCTCTACACTTCAGTTTGACTTTAAACTAATATCATATTTCACTAGATTTCAATATGCATAAGTGCAATGATGGATAGATGACTTTTCATAAACATGACCTAAAATAGCTTGTGTTCTCCTGTATGCAAACAAATCTCACTCTAAGCTGAACACAAAACTTAACAGAAGGGGAATTATGGGTAGCATGAAGCTTAGCAAGGTGGCACTAGTTCCCAAGGTGCCAGCTGAGATGGTTGTAGTTTTGGCTGTTGTTCTTTTGGTTGTGACAGGTGTGGTGTTTGCCATTGTTGTTCCTGTGGGCTTCAAGGTGGTTTTTGATGTTGTACAGTAGGTTCACCTGGGGTGGTTCCTTTAGTTGTTTTTGTGGGTTCAACGGTGGTTGTTGTTGTGGTTCTTGCTGTTGTTACAATTCTAGTACTTGCCATGGTTATTCCTGTAGTTGCACTTGTGGTGGAGGATTTAGGATTAGCTGTGGTGTTTGCCATTGTTGTTCCTGTGGGCTTCAAGGTGGTTTTTGATGTTGTGGGTTCACCTGGGGTAATTTCCCTGGTTATTGTAAAAGCTGTTGTGTTTGCCAAGGCTGTTGTTGTGGTTGAGGCCATGGTGGCCATCTAATAACAGAGAACAGGGATCAACTAGGAAATAAAATGGGCTTATTGTCAGATTTACTCTAGACACACCTTAAATTATGCATTATCATTGTGAAACACAGCAAACCCCTTCTGCTAATTAAAACATGATAGATAGATAGATAGATAGATAGATAGATAGATAGATAGATAGATAGAGATAGATAGATAGATAGATAGATAGATAGATAGATAGATAGTGTAAGGATCTTACCAGGCTGATGATAATCCTTTCAATCATATAAGGACTCTTGATCAACTACGGAAATTCGAAACTAGTAATATCTAAAACTCCTTTTGCACAATTCTTCAATCAGCAATCATTCATTATCCATAAGAGATACCACCTTGGTTCTGTGTGCTGAATTGGCTATTTGTTAAAGAAGGTCGCGCAAAAGCTGACAAGTCTAGGTGCTTACCGTATATCTATTTCAATGAAAACTGACAAGCTGTTAGTTCAGTGTATGATTTAGCTCAGTGTATAATTTGTCTTGTCTAGATGTTTACTGTGATCTCATATGTCAATTACATCTTGGGCGCAATGAATGCAGTTCATGCTGTGATAAGCTTGTTATGCTTGTTTGTCTTCTTACAGTTTTTGTGATACTGTGAAAACTACCAAGAAATGGCACAGGCACAGCAATTAGCAAAAATAAAGGTTGAACCTCCTCACATAGAAAATGTTTTCCATTTTGTTGTCCATTATGTAATGATTGATTGAAAGGATACACAGATTTGACCACAAATTGTGCTGTTTGAAGGAAAGATTTGAATATGTTTATTTTGGCTAGAATACTTGTGTTTAGGCCTGCGTGTTAATTGTTTTGCAAATGTTTGCTCAAAGCAATTGAGAGAAACTGTGATGTCTGTGTCTGTGAAGGTGTGTGCATGTAACTTTTGACCCGTATGTCTGATTTTCCAAAATGACGTACCGTTGGAATCCTTGAATGAAGCCCTGTTCAATGCCTAGCCAGCACTAGTTGAAAAAATCATGTACATAGAGAAGTTCCATCTGATATTGAATATGCCACTGTCAATGAACACCATGACAAAAGCGTAGCAGCGCATTGAATACAATATCAAATGTGAAGTATAATAATATAACGTACCTGAGCCAGAGAGAAAGCTACGTAGCACACAAGCAGATGGTTCATGATGAAGGTGGATGTGCAGGTTGAGGCTAAAGACTGTAGAGTCTGTAGAGACTGTTGACTAGAGACTCAAATATTGCTCAAGTCCTGAGAATGTTGTGGGCTAGAGGGCAAGATCACGTCCTGTTAGCTCTGCTGCCCCCCTTTTACAGTGTGTGATGTGATGCTGCGATCAGGCGCGCCTGCAGGTGTACGTCCATACGCACTGTGCGTACCATCAGGCTACTCAACAGCGAGATAACATTTCCCTTGTATGTGTGTGTATTCACACCAAATTGGCCTACCATACCTTCCCAACTATGCACAGTATCCCATTAGCTGCATACCATCAGGCTATTTACCATTTTCTATTACGTAAAGTTAGTGAACACGTTATCAAAATTAACGTGCACACATTTTGTTTGAGCAGGAGAGAATACGCACGCAGGCACGTAATAGGCTACTTGTTGTTTTCTTTTACTCGGCTATCTATATATGGTTATCAGCACACAATGTTGAGCTAATTCACTAACTCAATACTCATCATGGATATCACAAGTTTAAACAACGAAAACAGGAAGGATGGAGGCAGCAAAGCTAGGAGTTATTCCAGATGGACAAGAACAAGGTAGGCAATTGGTGTGCTTGTCAGAACGTTAGACTGCACTAAAGCCAGACGTCACGTTACGCTAGAACAAAACTAAAGGCAACTTTAGCCTGTATAGGGCTGTATCAAGTTGTCCAAATGAATGGGTCATTGTAGACGTTGTCGTTGTATTATTGCATGTGGATGTTGTTATGCTATGTTGCTTACTTTTTTGCTGACTGACCAATGCACGGACCTAAAACGAACAAATATTGTTCACGAGTGAAACATTTTTTTGCGGGGGGGCGGGGGGGTGCGTACCATAGCATTAATTCCTGCAGGCGCCCCTGTTGTGATAAAGCTGTCAGATGTATTTGCCTTTATACACAACCCTGGCTTTGCCTTATGAGATAAGCAGAGGTATGATTTAAATATAAGATAAGATAAGATAAAATAGAAATACATTATTAATACCAAATTAAATTTGACTGTCACAACAGCTCCATCCTGTGCATAAACAAACACAAACATAAAAGTAAAATAAGTTAAAAATAAAAATACTATCAGTCATCAGCCACATTACTGCAGCAAAGAGGTGAAACGTTTTGTTTGATAGCCATTGGAAGGAATGACCTCCTGTGTCTCTCAGAGGAGACTATAACCTGCCACTGAAGGTACTCTTCAGCTCAACAAGCCTTTCATTTAGTGTTCATAGACCTCTCCAGTCTCTCGCCTGAGTGCACTCCAAAGTATTTAAAAGAGTTATTACCCTTCAGATACATATTAGATACACACTGCACAAAGATGTTTGAAACATGGGTGGTCACACTGACCTCAACTCCAAAAGACATGTGTTTAAGACACCTTATGGGAAATCTCGCTCATTGTCACTCTTGCTTGCCATTTCCTGTGGCAGGCTTCCAGGCTGAGTTTTAGCTATGAACATGGAAGCATATCACACAGCCTAGTAGTAGGCTACTTATTGTGGTTTAAACTCCAATTGCAAAATATTGTAGCCCGGTTGAAACCAGACCCTTCTCAGTCTCAAATTTGCTGGAAGTACGTCTGGGTTTTTCCCAGGCTAGAAACATTGTGCATGAGTAAACTATTTAATTACTATTTAATAGCTTTTACGTCAGTTGATTGCGAATTAAAATGCATGAGCACTTAAGGTCAGAGAACAAGTCATTCAATGACTTGCTCCTGGATTGTGATACTTGATTTGGGTCCACTTGTCCACGGACAGTATTGGGAAGTAACTGAATACAAGTATTCTGGATTACGGATTTTAGAATACAAAATTTAAATGAGTGGTATTCAGAATACGGTTACACTGATACATTTAAGGGATTACATTTTAGATAATTTTAAAACATAGGTCAAGGCTTTTCTGTCAGGGTTTGACAGGAGAACCTAAGCACAAACCTCGTTGAAGGCAGGATTACAGACAAACACACTTTATTGATTAAACAAACTTACTGTTCCAACGAAACAAGAGAGACCAACCGACAAGAGACAAAGGAACAGAGAGGTGTAGAAATATACAGACCAATGAACAGAAAGACAGGGAACAGGTGAGAGCAGAAAATGGAGGAAACACTAATAAGACGGGAAGTACAGACCAAATAAGGAAAGGGGTGGAGACAGTCACATGACAGTAGACAGGTAAAGAGCACATGGGAAGAGCAAAAGGACAACATACAAAATAGCCACCAGGGTGGCCCACAGGAGGCCCAGGCCATCTTATGATCCCTAATCCAGACAGGGCCCTGACATTTTCAAACTCAAATTCAAATATTTTTTAACCATACCATGTAGCCTATGTATCTCTCAGGTGTCTTTAGCTTTCCCTCTCTGTTGATACTGATAGCCTAAATGGAAAAACCTCTCAATACAAGGAATGTAGAATGTAAAATTAGTTTTGTTATAGGCCAATATAGGTTCAGCCATGCATGTTTTACACCAATATAGGTTCTCATTTCTTGACAGGATGTTCTACTCAGTTCAAAAGGGCTTTTTCTCACCTCTTTTTATTCACCTGAGAAAGGTCTGTGTGACCGAAACGTTGTGTGAAGTATAATAAAGTATTTGCACGCGTAAAGGACAGTGTGCAGGATTTCTTCAACACGCATTGACAGGATGTTCTGAAAAAGGCTTTGTTTGGGATTTGATAGCCTTTTAGCCATACAGACAAAGCATCTCTGTTTTGTCTTTGACATAATGACATTGAGTGTTCATAGCACATAAGTTTATATTAAGCACTCCTCACTTTAAAGAAGATTGTGGGTTGTTGTTGACACTATGGGTCTTACAAGTTCACATAACCTCACATAACTGTTTCATCCATTGCTAATAAAATATAATACAATGCTGATGTAATCCAAAGTATTCAAAATACGTTACTCACATATAAGCTATTGGAATACATACAAAATACATTTTAGGGCATGTATTCTGAAATCTGTAGTGAAATACATTTTAAAAGTAACCTTCCCAACATTGGCCATGGCGACCCGGGGACATGTCCTGATCCCACCCCATCTCTTTCTCCCACTTGCTTCCTGTCACTCTTTTCACTGTCGGATTAAAGGCATAAAAAGCCTTTTAAAATGACCGTAGCATGGAAACATTATGCAGGTGCCCGGCGCCGTGAGCTGCCTGCAACAACAGCGGCGCTCGGGGAGCAGTGAGGGGTTAGGTGCCTTGCTCAAGCTGCGGTAGAATATAGGGTGGTGAGTGACCCATGCATGCGATTTGGCCACCTTGGAAATCTCACCCAGGGAAGTATGAATGCTATTGAATGCTATCGCTGGAACAGTACCCAGACGTTCTTCACCAAGTGAAACTAAATAGTGAGTCTGGTGAAACCATGCTAGGGTGTCTGGGCCTAGCACGTGATTTGTTGACTGTAACCACATTTGTCTTCACTGCTCATATTTCATCTGTGACTATGCTTAGTCACAACAACCAAGTCAGTAGGACTCAAACAGGACTCAACCAAGTCAGTAGGACTCAACTTCCTTTTTCCTTTTTTGCTCCGGTTCTTCCAGTTTTTTTTTTTTGGGGGGGGGGCCTTGGGAAAGTTTTGAATTGTGTTCACCGTTAAGTGAAGAATCTAACACAGCACAATTGATTAGACAATAAAATAACTTGTTTTGCCTGTTGTCTTCTTTGGGAAGGAAATGATTGAATGCAATTGAAATTGTAAAACAGACTCTACAGCTGGCTTCACGGTGAGTATATAAATATTCTTAGTGCTCATCTTTTCTCAACATTTTTCAAATTTGTTATTTGTGTCTGTCATGGGTATAGGGGATGTTAGATTTTGAACTCTACCCTGGACACTGTAGGTTTTGCTTCAGTTGAGGAGGCAGCAGGTATGTAGTGCTGTGGGTTTTTATCAGACCTCTCATCTGAATGGTGCCTACAGTATGGTGGTTGAGCCACCTCAAACAGCACGTAATATGATGTTGAATGCAAATTTTTGAAAGAAAATTTGTTAAAAATAATTTTTTTCTTGGTTTACCACATAAAGGTAATTGTGCAGTAAATGTATGGATGTATGGCAGTGTTAGTGCCAATCATGGTGAAGTAACTGGAAGAGATGAATATGAATGTTGTAAGTCCTCTTTAAGACTCTTTAAGACTTTGAGAGAGGGAGAGAACAGAGATACAGGGAAATAAGAGAGTTCAGCAGAAAGGCATTGAATAGTGGAAATGAAGGAGTAAGAAAGATACAATGATAATGAGAAACAAAATAATATAATAATTGTCATATACTCAGTGGTTTAGCAACATTATAAAAACAACATGTATGTAAATAACAACTAGAAGGAGTGAGGAAGGGGGAAGGGAGAGAGTGGAGGGAGGGGAAGAACTCAGAGACACAGCGTGTCATCCCCTCAACTCAGACAGAGTCTCCTTCTATCCAGCACAGGTATGTCATCTCACTCTCATTCCTACTCTATTTGATAACGTTTATGGATTTCATCAGGAATGCTATTCACAGAATATTCAGTGATAAGGGTATTTCATTTAGAAAGTCTGTTTATTGATCTCACGATCAGTACTTGTTATTCAGCATATTCTTTACTCAAGCTTTTTCATCAAAGTACAAATAAATCCCTTCTGTTTTATGACCAGGAGTTTAGAATGAGTTTCTGTGTCACTTCATTGATTCATTGATCAGAAGTCATTATTGTTGAATAGTGAGAGGTGTCAGAAAGTTATACGAATGTCTTTCTCCTGTTTCCTTGTGTAGCCATCTTCAGACGCCAACATAGGAAGGATCACACAATGGAAACGGTACAGTACAGACCATGAATGCATGCTATTATGCCATAATTGAATGAGTATGCTTAGTAGTCAATGGAATAGTATTATGTAGCCTAAGTGTTGTAACAGATCAATGCAATATTTGTTTTAAAAAATACAACAGAATACAATGGATGTGTAAATTATGGCACTTATATGAAAACATAACTCATCAGTGAGGGTTATATCCTCTTCTCTACCTGCCCTCTCTTACCATATACCCTCAGGATATGTGGTGGGGAACCCTTGGCTCTGTGCGTCCCTTCTCCAACTTCCGTCCAGAGAAAGACATAGAAGACATCCAGACTGCCTGCCAGCAGAAAGGTTCTTTTCACTCAATGCCTGGCCATTCAGTCTTTGCATTATGTTTTTCATGCTGATACCAAATTCAATTTACATTTGATATGGATGCTGATCTGTGGGTCTGACTATGAATAGATGTGAAGACCCTGGTAAAAATCATGACTAACCGAGACAACGCCCAAAGACGGAGCCTGGTCCAAGCCTACCTCTCAGCCACAAGCAAGGTACGTAGCATTCAAAAGTTATCTTTTCATCAATCAGCAGACCAGTCCCTCATATTTCATCAGATACCGGGACGTTTGAGCAACGTATCCTATGAATCAGTTCAGCTCTTTCTATCTGTATGTGTGCGTGTGTGTGTGTGTGTGTGTGTGTGCGTGTGTGTGTGTTTGTGTGTGTGTGTGTGTGTGTGTGTGACAGGAGCTGACAGTGGACCTGAAGAAGGCACTGTCTGGGGACCTGGAGAGGCTGATGCTAGACCTCCTGCTGACCCCAGATGAATTTGATGCCCAGCGTCTTTACCAGGCCATGAAAGTGAGACATTCAGAGAGGCATTATGCACTCAAAGCCTTATAGACCCTTTCAATCTGTTCCTAGAGGGTTTCCATTTGAAATTTTTTGAAATTTTTTGTCCCCCAAGTTACCATTAGTTCAATGTTGTTTTCTGTGCTATCAGAAATGCCTTAGGAATGCACCTGTTTTTTATGCAGTTAAGGGGTCTATATCAGATAAGCAGACAGACTGGCATAGCCAAATTGTGGACTACGCCTTTAAGAGCACAGTTGTTGACAGACATCATCTTTTTATCGCTGTGTGGGTGACAGAGGTATGTTATTAGTATAGCACGTTTGACATAGGCTTCCCCTCATGTAAGAAAGATATAGATAGCCTACAGCGGCAGGCACTGTGATAAAGACTGACATGTGACTCTATTCATTCTTTCTTTTGTTCTCCTTGCCTTGTGACTATGCAATGTCAGTACTGTATTGCTAGGCTTTTGTGGTCTCATCAGAGACATGGAATTAATAAATGTCTTCCTTAATTTAGTGATGCACTTAGACGCGTAGATTCTTTCCTGAACCATCAATGCCCTAATATATGATGTTTGTTCTCTGATATTACCCTCTGATGTTGTGTGTGACCTCAGGGACTGGGCACAGATGAGGAGACCCTACTAGAAGTTTTGTGCACACGATCTGCCATTCAGCTGAAAGGCATCACTTTGGCTTATAACAACAGTAAGTGGCTCCACTAGAAGTTATACCCTTATTATGATAGGTGAAGATACTGACAGGAAGTGGGAGGGGGGGGGGGGGGGGGGGTACAGGAAATGATCGGGTCAGATTTGAACTGGGGTCCCTGTGGGCACTTGGGCGTGAGCATGGTACAAGCGACGCTGTAGCCAGTTGCACCACAGCGCACCCTCCACTAGAGTTTTTATGTCCACTACAGTCTACACTCAGAAACAGAGGGTTTGATTTCATTCTTAGAACACCTTTAAAAACTTACAACCCTTTATTTAAGAGATTTTTAAATCTAGATTAAATCAGAGAACAGTTTAATATCCAACCTGACTGGCTGTGCTATCTGACATGCATGCCATTGCTCCTTATCTTAACAGTGTACAAGAAAGATCTGGAGAAAGACTTGGAGGGCGAGACCAGTGGAGACTTCACCAAGTTACTGCTCGCCTTACTCAAGGTACAGTAGAAGGGACGTTTTAAAGGAATTTCACCATGGTGTCGTGGATACCACCACGGGGGCGGTGGTAGTGTAGCGGTTAAGGAGCTGGGCTAGCGTGCAGTAGCCTGAAAGTTGTCGGTTCAATTCCCAGCTTCCACCGTTGTGCCCTTGAGCAAGGCACTTAACCCCAAGTTGCTCCGGGGACAATGTAATCCCTTGTAATATAGTTGACATATGTAAGTCGCTTTGGCTAAAAATGCGTCAGCCAATTGTAATGTAATGGATAATGGTTTGTCATGTCAATATTCTGGGCATAGGTTACAGAGCACCTGAGCTTGCTTTTGCTATTTCTGTGTTTTTCGTTGCAGAAGGAGACTGTACCAGGATCAGTTGACCAGGATGTCGATGTGAGAAAATTATGTATTTGTTCTTGTTCTATCATTCAGTCCAATATTATGCAATGTATGGAATCAGAAGTTATTGTGTAAACCCAGCTGAAGCAATGTTACAGAGCCTTTACATAATTATTTTACTGATACATAAGAAAGCAATTTGGTAATAAGACAATCATATGAAGACATGATACTTTGGAACCTAATTATTTTGACTTGTGTGTATGTATTCATGTATGTTTCTGTGCACCACCACAGCGTCTTTCTGAAGAACTGAAGAATGAGAAGGCAAATGCTTCCCCTTGGATCAATACCCTAACGACCAGACATCCAGACCATCTTAACAAAGGTATTCCTTGCTTATTAATTTTTTGTGAGTCTGTTTGAACTTTAAGTGGCATTTATTCATGCATTCTTTTTGACATAGTGGACATAAATTGGCACGATGATGTGGTCGGTAGATTTGAGGTGCTGTAATGTTGCAGGCAATGGATAGGTTTAAAAACATTTGAGGGACTTCTTCCCTCGATAAAAACTCAATGAAACTCCAGTGAATAATCTGAACTATAATGTGACTTAGTGCTGACCAGACTGGAAGCAGATATTGGGCAACCAGTGGATGAGGCTTTGAAGAAACGTTTTGGAGGGTTTCTGTCTGGAGACCTGCAGTTGGGCTTGACAACACTTGGTGAGAGAGTGAGAGATCAAAAGAGAGAGCGAGAGACTGAAAGAGAGAGGGAAACAGAGCGAGAGAGAGATTTACTGTGCAAGCATTTTTTTATTATGTCTCTTCTGGCTGTTGTTCTACAGTGCATTGCATACAAAACCCAGCTGCTTACCTGGCTAAACGACTGCAAAGCATGAAGGTACTCTACGCCTCCTCTCAACCTCCATCTTTTGATCTGTAAAGCTTATGCTGTGTGCTACACATAACATGCTGCACACGTCTTGTGTGTTATCAAGTGTGTGATTGTGTGTGTGCTCCCTAAGGGAGGCGTGGTCCAGGGTGTGTTGGTGTCACACTGTGAAGATGATCTCCTGATGGTCAGGGTAGCATACCTCAGAGAGACAGGCACCTCTCTATATTCCACTTTACAGGTAAACCACACACACACATACACACACACACACACACACACACACACACACACACACACACACACACAAAGGCTTCTATAAGTAATGTCAATCTGCCTGATATTGTTTATTATTTATTATTTCTTGAGTTCTTTGCAATCAGATTGTGACACACACATGCATTATAACATTAGATCACTGTGGTATTGTAAGTTTGATTTGAGATTATTTATTGTGAAATACATTTTGTTACATTCCTTATAGATAGACTGTGTATTGAATATGTGTGTATGTGTACACACACACACACAAACACACACACACACACACACACACACACACACACACACACACACACACACACACACACAAGGACATTCAAAGTCACAACATCCATTTAAATCAGTGTAATAGCTAAAATAAGATTCTCATAAGGTACAGGTACACCCACTACAAATGATATTACTCAGTTGACACATTTTCAAACACACACACTTTATACAGAAAAATCACTATCAATAACACACATATTCAATACACAGTCTATAAGGAATATAACAAAATGTATTTCATATTTGTATTTCTCTTTTTTAGTCAACTTTAGCATGGGTGTCCAAACTTTTGACTGGTATATATATTTATTTATTTGATACAACACACCCCAGTATTTTATACATTATTGATTCTTTGAACAGAATCAATTCAAAGGGGACTTTCAGAATGCACTGCTGGCTCTGTGCCGTGCAGAAGACTAGCTGCAAAGGGAAAGGACACCATGATGACAGCACATACTGTTTATCCCTGATGAAACTCTCACTGATATACCAAGATGAACCAAATACTTACTAATAAAGATTATTTTCACTTCTTTTCTTTTCACTGTTGAATACTTAATTTTTCACTTTCCATTTCACTTTTTAGTGTAAGCTGTAAAAAGATAGATAGATAGATAGATAGATAGATAGAAAAAGGCTTTGTTTGGGATTTGATAGCCTTTTAGCCATAGAGACAAAGCATCTCTGTTTTGTCTTTGACATAATGACATTGAGTGTTTCATAGCACATAGGTTTATATGCACTCCTCACTTTAAAGAAGATTGTGGGTGTTGTTGAAACTATGGGACTTACAAGTTCACATAACCTCACATAACTGTTTCAACCATTGCTAATAAAATATAATACAATGTTGATGTAATCCAAAGTATTCAAAATACGTTACTAATTTGTAATCTCTTAGAATACGTAGGCTACAAAATACATTTTAAGGCATGTATTCTGAAATCTGTAGTGGAATACATTTTAATACATGTCCTGATCCCACCCCATCTCTTTCTCCCACTTGCTTCCTGTCACTCTCTTCACTGTCGGATTAAAGGCATATCTATCTATGAACAGATACAGTATGTACATAATGTACATCTAAAATGCTTAGATAGATAGATAGATAGATAGATAGATAGATAGATAGATACTTTATTGATCCCCTAGGGGAAATTCAAGAAGAAAAAATATATTCAATATAGTTCAACAATGACATATTTACACTTTCATGCATAAGGATTTGAAAATCTGTTGTCGTAGACCCACCCTGGTGAACTCTCATAATAACCTCACTGTTCATTGGCCGATGTCAGTTAAAGAGTACTAGATGTCATTTATATAAGTTAGTGCTGTCAGTTAAACGCGTTATTAACGGTGTTAACGTAAACCTATTTTAACGATGTCAATTTTTTTAATCGCGAGATTAACGTTCATTTTGGTCTAACAAACTTTGTAGTTTTTTCACATGCTGTTGCAACAACTAGTAACGTTAGAACAACTCTCTGTCTAAATCTATGCTGCATCAAAGTGGGGAGCAAAAAGGGCTTATAGTAAACTTACTAAATCTTGAAACAAACGTGAATAAAAGGCACAAAATAAGATTGGTGTAAGAGTTATCTGTGTGTTTATGGGATTAATGTGACCATGTTCACATGTTTTGCTCTTTCCAGTTTACTAACAGGAGTGTCACGAATGTATCGATAGGTAGGCACAGTCAAACTGCCCGTGGCTGACTAGGCTATAATTAAGTTCAGCAAGCTTAACTTTACATGTCATAACATCAACTAAACATAAGTCACACATTCATTCTATCACTTGTAATATGATAGCCCATTTTCTACAACTAAGTGAGATAATTAGTTAGCTAGCTAGCAAGCTAACCGGTTTGCATGGGATATTATGGTAAGTGTAGCTACATGCTAAATTTGTACAAGCCTACATGGGGTATTGCAAACGAATTAGTTTGGTAATGTACATCGTTTCGACATGAGTAAGTTACATAAACATAATTCTTCATAACTGCCGTGTTAGTAAAATTATTGAATGTCCTGTGAATTAATAACTAGATGTAACGTGATTACTAGCTGTCTTTCCCATTGGAATCAATGATGTAATGTTAACATGTTTTCCGCTAAAATGTGATGCAGATCAATGTATCTTTATGATGATGCTCTGTTAGTAGGCTACTGTAAATGCATGCTGCACACACTTGGTTGGGCTATCGAGCTGGCCAAAGAGAGTAGCCTAGGCTGACGCATTAGTTGTGTGCCGCCAAAGATTTTTTCGCCTTCACTTGTTCTGTTATCAGCATTCCTCTTTGGCTGCTACTATTTGCGATGCACTCTGCTTTTGACATTCATTTACATTAGAATCCATTCTTTCAATACAACTCCGCACACCAGCATCGCACTTTGTCGCCGTGTAAATCACGATTCAGTTATAGGTCGACGCTGCTCCATAAAATCCATTGTTCATCCAGTGTTTGCCTGTTAAAAACTTGGCGTTGATGTGTGTGGCAAGTGACAGTGCACCATAGACTGTAGGCCTATAAATTCCTTATTTTCAACTAAATTCAAAGATAATGAATATAGTATGGATATAATTTCTGTTTGTTATGCCCTTTATAATGTGTGTAGGCCTACATTTTGTGCATGAACTTCTGTGGTAGCATTTATTTCAGTTTATATCAGCTATATTTCTGAAGAATATATTGTGTTGCCTCAGGTCTGCTGCACATATATACTTATACTTATATATATTAATATATAAGTATAAGTATATATACTCTTTTGATCCCGTGAGGGAAATTTGGTCTCTGCATTTATCCCAATCCGTGAATTAATGAAACACACTCAGCACACAGTTCACAGTTCACAACACACAGTTAACAGTTCAATTTTCAGGCCACATGAGGGCAGCTTTTACCCCAACATGAGTGGCAACATGGGCAGCAAGCAGCTCAGCAAGCTGGCACTGATACCAGTGGTGCCCGCAGTGAAACAGGTCAATGTGTTCGGTTTAGTTGTCGTGGATGTGGTCATGGCTGTGGAAGTGGCGGTCTCTGATGCTATGGTTTTTTCACTGGTTGCCTTTGCAGTAGCGGAGGTGTTGTCCGCTTCTGTGGTTGTGTTCAGTAATGTTTGTGCTGTAATGTTTGTCATGCTTTTGGCTGCTGTTTTTGATTCGACTGGAGCTGTGTCATTTGCTAGGGTTGTATTTTTTGCAGGCTGACTTGTGGTTTCTGCTGTGGTGGTTGTTGTGTTGTCTGTAGTCTGTTCTCCAGTGACTGCAAAGGTTGTCATCATGTGGTCAGGGTTGTCTGGTGTGCCTGTAATATTTGCTGTGGTTGTTGTAGCTATAGTTGTGACTATCATATTTGCCATGGTAATATTTGATGTGGTGGTTGTAATCTGTTCTCCAGTGACTGCCACGTCTGTCATCACTGGTGTGCCTGTAATATTTGCTGTGGTTGTTGTAGCTATAGTTGTGACTGTCATATTTGCCATGGTAATATTTGTTGTGTCTTTAATGCTTTTCCTTGCCGCTCTCTGAGATGTCCTTTTGGCTGTTGTTTTTGTTTCAACTTGAGCTGTGTCATTTGCCAGGGTTGTGGTCATGGCTGTGGAAGTGGCGGTCTCTGGTGCTATGGTTTTTTCACTGGTTGCCTTTGCAGTAGCGGAGGTGTTGTCCGCTTCTGTGGTTGTGTTCAGTAATGTTTGTGCTGTAATGTTTGTCATGCTTTTGGCTGCTGTTTTTGATTCGACTGGAGCTGTGTCATTTGCTAGGGTTGTATTTTTTGCAGGCTGACTTGTGGTTTCTGCTGTGGTGGTTGTTGTGTTGTCTGTAGTCTGTTCTCCAGTGACTGCAAAGGTTGTCATCATGTGGTCAGGGTTGTCTGGTGTGCCTGTAATATTTGCTGTGGTTGTTGTAGCTATAGTTGTGACTATCATATTTGCCATGGTAATATTTGATGTGGTGGTTGTAATCTGTTCTCCAGTGACTGCCACGTCTGTCATCACTGGTGTGCCTGTAATATTTGCTGTGGTTGTTGTAGCTATAGTTGTGACTGTCATATTTGCCATGGTAATATTTGTTGTGTCTTTAATGCTTTTCCTTGCCGCTCTCTGAGATGTCCTTTTGGCTGTTGTTTTTGTTTCAACTTGAGCTGTGTCATTTGCCAGGGTTGTGGTCATGGCTGTGGAAGTGGCGGTCTCTGGTGCTATGGTTTTTTCACTGGTTGCCTTTGCAGTAGCGGAGGTGTTGTCCGCTTCTGTGGTTGTGTTCAGTAATGTTTGTGCTGTAATGTTTGTCATGCTTTTGGCTGCTGTTTTTGATTCGACTGGAGCTGTGTCATTTGCTAGGGTTGTATTTTTTGCAGGCTGACTTGTGGTTTCTGCTGTGGTGGTTGTTGTGTTGTCTGTAGTCTGTTCTCCAGTGACTGCAAAGGTTGTCATCATGTGGTCAGGGTTGTCTGGTGTGCCTGTAATATTTGCTGTGGTTGTTGTAGCTATAGTTGTGACTATCATATTTGCCATGGTAATATTTGATGTGGTGGTTGTAATCTGTTCTCCAGTGACTGCCACGTCTGTCATCACTGGTGTGCCTGTAATATTTGCTGTGGTTGTTGTAGCTATAGTTGTGACTGTCATATTTGCCATGGTAATATTTGTTGTGTCTTTAATGCTTTTCCTTGCCGCTCTCTGAGATGTCCTTTTGGCTGTTGTTTTTGTTTCAACTTGAGCTGTGTCATTTGCCAGGGTTGTGGTCATGGCTGTGGAAGTGGCGGTCTCTGGTGCTATGGTTTTTTCACTGGTTGCCTTTGCAGTAGCGGAGGTGTTGTCCGCTTCTGTGGTTGTGTTCAGTAATGTTTGTGCTGTAATGTTTGTCATGCTTTTGGCTGCTGTTTTTGATTCGACTGGAGCTGTGTCATTTGCTAGGGTTGTATTTTTTGCAGGCTGACTTGTGGTTTCTGCTGTGGTGGTTGTTGTGTTGTCTGTAGTCTGTTCTCCAGTGACTGCAAAGGTTGTCATCATGTGGTCAGGGTTGTCTGGTGTGCCTGTAATATTTGCTGTGGTTGTTGTAGCTATAGTTGTGACTATCATATTTGCCATGGTAATATTTGATGTGGTGGTTGTAATCTGTTCTCCAGTGACTGCCACGTCTGTCATCACTGGTGTGCCTGTAATATTTGCTGTGGTTGTTGTAGCTATAGTTGTGACTGTCATATTTGCCATGGTAATATTTGTTGTGTCTTTAATGCTTTTCCTTGCCGCTCTCTGAGATGTCCTTTTGGCTGTTGTTTTTGTTTCAACTTGAGCTGTGTCATTTGCCAGGGTTGTGGTCATGGCTGTGGAAGTGGCGGTCTCTGGTGCTATGGTTTTTTCACTGGTTGCCTTTGCAGTAGCGGAGGTGTTGTCCGCTTCTGTGGTTGTGTTCAGTAATGTTTGTGCTGTAATGTTTGTCATGCTTTTGGCTGCTGTTTTTGATTCGACTGGAGCTGTGTCATTTGCTAGGGTTGTATTTTTTGCAGGCTGACTTGTGGTTTCTGCTGTGGTGGTTGTTGTATTGTCTGTAGTCTGTTCTCCAGTGACTGCAAAGGTTGTCATCATGTGGTCAGGGTTGTCTGGTGTGCCTGTAATATTTGCTGTGGTTGTTGTAGCTATAGTTGTGACTGTCATATTTGCCATGGTAATATTTGTTGTATCTTTAATGCTTTTCATTGCCGCTCTATGAGATGTCCTTTTGGCTATTGTTTTTGTTTCAACTTGAGCTGTGTCATTTGCCAGGGTTGTTTTTTCTGCAGGCTCACTTGTGGTTTCTGCTGTGGTGGTTGTTGTGGTGTCTGTAGTCTGTTCTCCAGTGACTGCAAAGGTTGTCATCATGTGGTCAGGGTTGTCTGGTGTGCCTGTAATATTTGCTGTGGTTGTTGTAGCTATAGTTGTGACTGTCATATTTGCCATGGTAATATTTGTTGTGTCTTTAATGCTTTTCCTTGCCGCTCTCTGAGATGTCCTTTTGGCTGTTGTTTTTGTTTCAACTTGAGCTGTGTCATTTGCCAGGGTTGTATTTTCTGCATGCTCACTTGTGGTTGTATTCTCTGTAACCATTTTTCTAGCTAGTGTACGCATAGCTGTTGACTCTGTTTTCTGTGGAGCTGTGGTGACTGCAATGCTGGCTGTAACTGTAGCCATAGTTGATGCTCCCCCGGTGGTTGTTGTTGGTAATGCAGTTTTCACGGTTTCAGTTGTTGTTGTGGTGTCTGTAGACTGCAATTCAAAGGGATGAAGGGTTGTTAAACGAATGAAGGGTTGTTAAAAATGGAATAATCTCATAGTTAACTTTCAATATATTCTGGCCTCTTAAAAACTTGGATATTTTCACTACCCTGAAAATGATGAAAGTAAAGTCTGAACATCTAGTCCTTTAACCTTGACAAATGCACAGGAAACAATTTGATGGGAGTGGCACGCCTAAGTGGCATAAAAACAAAACTGCTGTCCGTTACTAGTATTTCTTTCGCATCAAGATGGGGCATTGCCAATGAATTGGGAAGAAGAGGCATGTGGGTGCCCAGCATATCAAATATCTCTGAGTTTAGTTTAGTTTGGCTTGTCAGCCTACACTAAATCTGGGTTTGTTTAAAAGGCCAATTTGTTTAAAAGGCCAAGATACAGATTTTCATCAATTTAATCTCAAAATTATTTCATAGCAGGGCAGAGCTCACTGAAGGACTGCAATAAGAAAGTTTTAACTTATAACACATTTTGAGAAAGGATGGGTTTGTTTTTGATAGACTAAGACATTTTGGAGGAATATACACCAGTAGTTAGAGAAAATGTTAGAAGGCAAAAGGAATATTCTAAAAAGTGTGCATTTATGAAAAATACCCTCAGAAAATGTCTGAAAAAGTTCTCGCTCTCTCTTTCTCTCTCTCTTACACACACACACACACACACACACACACACACACACACACACACACACACACACACACACAGAGCACATACAGATCTTCCATTTTAATTTATTTAAATTGTACTGTTACAAATACAATTATTATAATGCAAAGGCGTTTTCCTTATTATATTGAGCTAAATGTGCTATTGAAAAGGTACCTGAGTTATTGTAAGGCCCCATAGCACCATACTGCAGACAAACAGGAGTTTCATGCTGAGATCGATGGTCAGATGACAGCTACAGCAGACACTCTGAGAATCCTGATCTTCTGTTCTGAGCTGGTGAGGACCCAACTCCCTATCTTTTTCTGTGTGGTCTGCGGTGGCTTTCAGTGATTTCGGCTTTTATATCAAACCCCACCTTGGTGTTATGCCCTTTTTTCTTTTTTTTTACTGGTACTTCTCTGAGAAAACTTGACTGGAAGTCACTAATGACCCTGTGACATGCAAACACAAATACATGTACTACCATTATTGTATTTGCCTTGTGTTTCTCCCATAAAACACCAGACAGTGTTAGTATCACAGTCAAGACAGACAAATGGCAACGGCATGACCTGTTGTTTGGGTACACAATACAGTATTACCAATTAAGATGTGATAGCACCCTTGCTGATTTCCTTTGATTAAAATCCAGATTTCATCTCACTAAATGTTCCTCATAACAAGTTCTCCCTTAACCGTGGATATGAAGAGGAGGGTGTTTGAGGATATTATGCAAGGCCTGGCTTGAAGATAAGCAGAACCAATATTTGTTCACTATAGATTTATTAACACAAAGGTTTCCATAGTTAATGATGATGCTGCTGACTCATTCATTATTCTGATATATTATTAGTTAATAAAGTAAAATATTTACTTCCCAAAAACGGGTTAAATTAAAATTGGGCAGTGTAGTGATTAGCCTGAAAGGTTGTGGGTTCAATACCCGGCTTCCACCGTTGTGCCCCTTGAGCAAGGCGCTTAACCCCATAATGCTCTGGGGACAGTGGCCCTTGTAATATAAATTACATGTTAGTCAATAAATTAGCTAAATCCTTAAGGGATGCAAATTTCTGTAGATCTAGAGAGATGTGTACTGGGATGCTCAATTTGTGCAGTTGAATATGACGATGATGATGCAAGCTCCATGCTTTCAGATATGGATATGGTGAGTAGAATTGGTCACTGGAGATGAAACAACTATCTGTATGTTTAAATCACAAATAACACCAGGATTAATGTTTAAAAATGAAGGTATGAAAATTAACGGAATATGCTCTGCTGTGAGGAATCTGCAGTAACACATCAGATAAGTGACATGAGTAGTGCAACAAGAATTGTGGGCCACAAGGTGGGACCATTTCAATGGAAACGAAACTTATCGTACTGGTTTAATAAAAACTGAAACTGGATGTGTTATCTTTCAGGGGGGATTGCTCTACCCACTCCCTTCTAATGAAGGGAGTGGGTAGAGCAATCATATATTTGCCAGACACTTAGACCAGAGAGAAGTATGTTCAATATGGCTCAAGAATAGTGTAGCTGGCAACAGTGAACCTAACCTGTTACACAGCTATTAAAATCTTCATGTGAAAAAATAGGCCATATTTTCAAACCCTAGATGAAAGAGTAGTCTGAACATTTGGTCCTTTAATTTTGAAAAATGCACAGGAAACAATTTGATGGGAGTGGCACGCCTGAGTGGCATGAAACCAAAACTACTGTCCGTTATGATAGTATTTCTTTGGAATCAGGATGGGCATTTTCCAATGAATTTGGAAGTGTGTCGGTGCACAGTATAAACTGAAGAGTTCTAAATTTTATTCAGTCTCAAATGGCCAATCTAAAGTAGTCTACAATATATCCTGGTCCATTTTCCACAATAAAGAAACATCTTTATCAGTGTGGTTGGAAGGCAACTTTAGTTGGACTGGCCAAGTTAACAGTAAGTTTGGTTTAAAAGCCAAGATACAGATTTTCATAAATTAAATATCAAAATGATTATAGCCTAATACAAACACAGTCATGTTAAATTAAGCTAAACTATCTTGTTCTTCTATCTGACCAGTTAATCTTATTACTATGTGTCTTTAAAGAATGTCTTTTCACATACAGTATATGTACACACTTAGTATTTAATAAATTAATGATTAATTAACAGTGGTAATGAATTGTTTGTAATAAATGTGGCAGATACAGACATATATGCTAAATGCAAATACATATCATGTGGGGCAAAGTGTTATGATGATGGATAGATACATACAGGGCAACACGATTAAACAGGGCGTAGTACCCCCCACCCCTGTCTCCCCCAAGCCAGACTAGTCGGTACGGGTCTGATAGCTGTGCCCGAGTCCTTCTTTATAGGGCGTGACTCAGGTAGGTACGGGGGCCCTAATGGGCAATGTGGACAGTAAACCTAAGCCACCTTAAGTGCACCATCTACTGTATGTCTTAGGTCGGACATGGATGAACTGAATTATGTTGACATTGTTCTCTTCTGTTTTGCACTATACATACTGTACACAGAGACAGATAAAGAGAGAGATGAGAGACAGAGAGAGAAAGAGAAAGAGTGTGTGTGTTTTGCACCCACACACCCACAGTGTGTGAGAGAGAGAGAGGGAGAGAGAAATTAAAAAATTCTGTTTTAATCAATACTGACTAAATAGCTTAATAATTATTTTCCATTCCTTGATTTGAATGTAGGTATAATATTTAATTGACATAAGGCGGTTGTCAGGGGTCTTTTTCTGACCAGCCACAACCCTTACTAATTGAATACAGAAATGTCATGCAAGGGGTAGTCTCAGATTTAACTACATTTTTTAGTCGTTTGATTCATGTATTTATATCTGCATTTATGTACAGTATTGGGGACAGAAAGATGTCAACTAACACAGTAAAAGATATGAAACAGAGAAAAGCACATTTTGAGTGCTGTCACAACACCTGCTTGATATTTAAGTTCAAATTTAAAATCAGAGAATGTAATGTAATGTTTTACAGTGTGCATTCTGGGCCTGGGTTTAGTATTCATGAAGTATCTGTTATTGTGACAGTTTTTTTTTTCTTCCAGATTTTTTTTTTCTTCTTCAGTAATTTTGTGCCAACGATTTCCAGGATGCTGAAAAGCCGGGGTGCATGAAACTTATTAGACATGTAGCCCCACAAGGATGAAAGGAACCATTGTTTTTTGTTGTGATCCGACTGGACCCCCTGAAAGGAGAGTAGGGCGGACACAGTTTTCTGTGAATATATCAAGAACCATAGGGCCTAGGAGGACCACATTTTTTTAGTATGTTGGTCTCAAGGGGCCATGTCAACCCATACCATAACCACTCATTTGATGTATAGCACCACCTAGTTAAAAATGAAAAAGCAAAAATGAGGTGTTGTAATTGCAGGTATCAATGGCTGACAGGGTCAAAACTGTACACAATTGGAGCTGTAGGATCATTCTGACACCCTCTGAATGCATGCCAAGTTTCGTGGAATTCCGTTCATGGGGGACCATACAATATATTAATATATGTGTACATTTAGTGACTGTACACTGAGCATGCACACACACACTCATGAACACCGCAAACACACACATAAAGATACATGCACACACATGCAGGCACACACACACACACAAACACATACACACACGCATGCACAAACACATAAACACACACACACACACGCACACACATATAAAACAATACATGCAGGCACACACACACACACAGACACACTCACAAGCGAAAACACACACACAGAGAAGCACACGTATACACAAAAACAAACACACATATGCATACTCATTTGCATACACAAAAGTTGCAAGAGTAGGGGATGGAGACAAATTGACAAGCGTGATTCATTTTTGCGAAGCCTAGTAACCTTATTTGAAAGGTAGAGTTTCGAAAGGTAATGAATTTATAGAGCTACATTTTCTGGAACACACATTTTTGTTTTTTTTTACCACTCTGTCAACCTCACCAATAAACTCCCAACTTCCTCCATAATGCATGATGAGTTATGATGGTCTAATTATTTTATAGTTTTATTTTGTGCAGCTTGATGAATCTAGTAAGGAAGTTCCTGTTTCCTTCTTCCAAATGTCTTTAATCAAGTTCAATGGAATGTGACTTTGTGAACTTTGTGACTATGACTAATCAACTTGACTTTTTTTGTTGTGTTTGCGAAAGTGTGCTAGTGTGAATGACTCAATGACTTGCATATCTCAGTGTCCATGTTGCCTCAGACACTTGTGTGATAACAGCGCAGACAGTTTTGTTTGCCTGAAGTACGAAAGAGTCAAATAGGTTTATAGAACTTAGAACCTATAACTAAGTTACTTTGAGTTCACTCTGTTCGCATTGTTGCTTGCCCAATAGTTTGCAATATTTTGAGATTTCATGAAAGCCAATCCATACTCACTACTGATCTCTAAAATGGTACTCAGCTAGCTAAAACATACGTTTAATCAGAATAAGAATGAATGTGGGGTGTTTACTTTTGGCATGTGAGATTTATGTGTCTTTCCAGAACTAAAGAGGACAGGAATCTATGTTTTTCCTCTTTTTACTTGACAGGGCAAGAGCTAAACAGTTACTAAAGCAAAATACCTGGGCCACATCATCAGGGATGATTTCTGTGATGATGATGACATACTGTACTGCACTTTATTCAGCTCACCTATGGTGCAGCTAATGCAATGCAATGACAAATAAGATAAAGATGGCATAGGTGCTGGTTCGATCCCCAACCAGGAATGGCTGAAGTGCCCTTGAGCAAGGCAAAGCAATGACAAATAAGATAAAGATGGCATAGGTGCTGGTTCGATCCCCAACCAGGAATGGCTGAAGTGCCCTTGAGCAAGGCACCTAACCCCTCACTGCTCCCCGAGTGCCGCTGTAGCAAGGCAGCTCACTGCTCTGGGTTAGTGTGTGCTTCACCTCACTGTGTGTTCACTGTGTGCTCTGTGTGTTCACTAATTCACAGATGGTATAAATACAGAGACCAAATTCCTTGTATAATCCAGTATACTTGGCCTACAAAACCTGATTTACATTTTTTTTACATTTACGCTGATGCACCTAGAATCCTAATGAAGTGTCCAAGATGGACCAGTGCCATTTGTTTGTGATAAGTAGCCTAATGTTTCTACTTTTCATGCTGTGTTGAGGAATTGTATGTACAGATTCATGTGCCGATTACAGTAAGAGTCCAAGAATACAATTTTAACTACCTTAACCAACCTTGCACTTGACTTAGTGATACGAGATATACCTCCCAACTCTGGAAACACTGGAACACACACATCTGACCTGTTTTATTGATTGTGCATAGCTATTTGTATGTCTGTCTGTTTGTATGTATATGTATGTATGTATGTACCCCTGTTGTAATTATGTTATGTGTACTGTATATCTTGTATATAAGCATAAATCATAAACCTTGACCACATTTCATTCTATATTACGACGCTACCATAACTTGATACAAAAGCTAAAGTAGCTGCGTCTCGACGTTGCTTGGCAACCATTCAGATAGAGGAAATATATTTCTTGGCGGAAGAATGATTATCTATGAATAAATCGTTACATTTCTCGTTGCTGTGCCTTTACTTTCTGCAACTTTGCCAGGTATTTATAGCAACAGTTTTAGAAAAGCAATAAGCCACTCCACTGGCACGTCGTGCCTAACAACGCCCCTTAGCTATGGTAAAATCAGTGTAACCTACGGCCTCTCGGTGTGTGTGTGTGTGTGTGTGTGTAAAATTCAGACATTTAAATATGAAATGAGACATATCCTTCCCACCTTCAGTACACTTTTAGTACAAATCAGTACAGATTTCCATAAAAATCTGTATCTTGAAAATCATGAAGACTACATCTAGACATAGACTAATATTATTGGCCCTCTTATCTAACCACTCAGGACAGCATCAGCTGCAGCATCAGCACAGATTTCAGTTATTAACCCATGAGTGAAATATACCCACACACCAACAATTACTGCAGTTGCAAGTTCATGTTTTGACTAGTAAGCATCATGTACGTTCTACCTTGTGTCTTTTATTTTGTCTTGTTAAAGCAACACCAAAAAGTTTTTTGTACCTTAAAATAATGTTTCCAAAATCGTTTCAGTGGTTAATCAATTCGTAACAGGGTGAACTGCACTTCTGCATTCGCTTCGTGGCCCTTTATCGGCTATAACCGCACTATGTAAGTTTGCCAGATCGGGTAGCGGATCTGTAGTTCGATGGAATGAGACTGTTGGATTCTCTGGTTGTTGCGTTGTGTTTTAGTTCTAATGTCTGTATTGAAGATGGTCAATAAAGCTTGACGGCGGGATCAGGATCGGCGATTAGATGATGATTTATGAATAACAGAACACAGGCTAAGTCTCAAACAGTAAAACTGCAGAGTCTAACAGTTGTGGTTGTTATTAGAAGCGGCTGCTGAGCCTTCCGACAGAATATGCTCCTCGGGTCGCTTCCTCGATCCGTCTCTGTGTCAAAACCTAAGACAAAGCCTGTTATACTAAAACATACAAACATCAATCATGCCAACGTGGCAGGTGCCAACCAGTGTACAAAACCCGGCCCTGGCCAGATGGAGATACTAGCCCGAATAGGCAGACATGATGTCTCCCTCGGCCCATGTTATCACTGATGTTCCTCGGATGTTCCTAAACATCAGGCTGTTTGACCTTCCTGCTGGTACACAGGCCTAAGGCACAGTTATGTACAATAATATGAACCTCTCCCCGTTGTATACTACACACAGATGTAACATATGAACACATAAGAATACAGTGAGAATACCCCAGAATTCTACAGTCCCCCCTCTTGATCAATCAAAAACACAGATTTTTATAGATCATACAAAACAAATAAACAGGAGTCTGATGTGGTCTAAAGAACAGATAACAAACCAAGCATTACCTCTCAGGCACTTTTTAAGGAAAAGAAAAGAAGTGCAGGCACCTTGAAAGAAAACTTAAAAACTGATTATGTTGCTGATAATTATCTCACATTCTAAAGGGTCAAAAGAAAAGGAAAACAAAGTCTTTTGGAAGTTCAGGAAATCGGCCGGCAACAGTTCAGTTCAAAGGCAAAGTCTCTGTCCCAGATGTTGTCTGTGGCTCCCGGCAACCTCATACATGTGGTACATGTGGAGTGAAAAGAAAGAGCAGTATCAGTTGAAGGATAGTCATGAAAACAACAGTATATATAATAATCTATTATAGGGGTGTAGCATCCTCCCAATCCTGGTCCCCCAGTGAGTCCCCGGTTAACCCGTTGCTGCGTGTTCAGCTCCCTTACGGGTGTCCCCAGGAACCCACCTTTAGAACCAGGACTACAGGATTACTCCCCCCTCTTGATCTATCTAATTGTAATCATTCTCAAAAATCGGCAATTGTAATTGTATCCTCAGATTAAACATTTCATATATCAGTAATCACACATATTTAATCATCAAAATCAATTATAAGACTTATCTAAGTCTATCATTTTTCATAACATGAGTTTGTGTCAAGAAGAGTCCACTACCACAGCACTCTGAGCATGCTCGGGTTCTCAAAGAAAGATTCTACTCTCGGATCCCTAACCTTTCATTTCTCCTGACGTAATAAATTCCCCGTCAAAATGAAAGTCTCCCGTGAATCTTCCCCCCTCTAGTTCACACCTCACCTCTAAAAGAAGATCGGCGGAAACTCAGATAGAATTCGTACCCTACCCAAGCCGTCATGTTTCAGGCGGTTCTATTAGTTTGCCATGGCTCGCATGTATCCACTTTTCTCTCACCCTGGACCTTCACTGCCGACTATGTTATGGCAATCCACATCGGGGAATGATGTCTTTCACAAGGACTTTGGCAGTGTGTAGTTCCAGATCGTGCAGGGAATGCCTCAATCCACCTGGAGAACTTGCACAGGACAACCAGAACATCTCGGTAGCCTTTGCACTTGGGAAGAGTGATGTAATCTATCTGGAGAACTCTGAATAGTCCTGGTGGAGCTGGTGTCTTCAGCATTGGCAACTTAACCTTCTTGTCGTGATTGTTTTGCCGACAGGTGACACACCACTTGACGATGTCTGTGGCCGTTGCTGTGAACTTCGGTGACTACCAGACCTGTATGAATCTGTTCCTTATCTTCTCCACTCCCACGTGTCAAAGCGAATGAATTTGCGCCGTCAGATATGGCAGACTTTCTGGAGCCACTGTGCGTGTTCCAAACCTCCACAAGTTGTCATCATGGAGCTTTGCCGCATTTTCAATCCAAATCCATTTTTCTTCTCGGCTTGAGCTTATCTGCATGTCTATGATGTTGGCCAAACTTTCCCGTTTTCCCTCTTCAGATGTTTCCTTGACCTTCTTTGTCACTCTCATCATGCATTTCTCGTTGTCATTTTCAAAAATGTTCCTGTTACCGTTAGATCCGTCCGTGTTTCCATTTCCGTGTCCATTCTCGTTAGTCGTTTCATTATCTCCTCCCTCTCTTTTTCTTGCGGCTGTTCTTGACACCGCATCCGCCATTGCATTGCCTCTTGCTTCAATGGTGTCTTGCCTTGTATGTGCCTTTACTTTGATCACTGCCAGTTCCTTTGGCAGCTGCATTGCATCCAACAATTCTGCCACAATCTGTCCGTTCTTGATGGGACATTGTTTCACACATGGAGGTGGTTTTCCAGTCAGTCTGACAGGTTCCATTTCCAACAGTCCACAGTCATTCCTTCCCTTAGCCCATGCAGGATGTTCCAGGAGATCCTCTCTTCTTAGCCTTCTCAGGTTCCACAAGACTTCTCCATCTCCTTCTCCAATGGTGATTAGGGCTGTCTGCTTCAGACTGCATTTTTCTCCGGTTGGTCCACCAGCTGTCTTGATGACGCCTGACAGAGGTATTTTGTGTTTCTCCAATAGGTCGGATGAAAAGACTTTAAGTTCAGCACCAGTATCAATCAAGAATTCAATTTTGATGTGTTCTTCAAGCAAGGCAGTAGCATAGAGGGTGTTGTCAGTTCTCGCTGGTTGGTAAAGCACAGACACGCCGTCGGTGGTGGCTACTGTGCGCACAGGGCATATGAGTGCCTCGTCAGCTGACTCATCCCAGGCATCCCAGTCCTCCATCGCTGGCCTGGTTTTCTTTGTCTTTGGCCTTGTTACCGGAGCAGTCGCTCCCTGGGCAGCATTGGATGTAGATGCCCCATCATTTACTGGTGCAGGTGGGGGTGAGGGAGGTGGGGGTGGGGTGGGTGAGGTAAAGAGTTGACAGGTGGGGGTGGGGGTGGTGGTGGTGGGGTAGGGAAAGAGTTGACAGGTGGGTGAGGTGGGTAAGGGCTTGTACCCAGTGGCATTGGTAACAACAATGGAGGAGGGGGGGGGGGGGGGGGGGGGGGTACTGAAGCTATGGCTAGTGGCTGTGGATAGCCATACTGGAGTGGAGCAGTTTGATGATGGTTGGTTGCAGACGTTCTTCCTTGTCTTTGTGGATTGTAGAAAGCAGTGGCTGCTGAAGGGGCCAGAATGATTTGTTTTGTGTCACCTGCTGGCTGTTCGTCAGGTGGGGTGCTGTTTCTTGGCCCATGTGGGGTCCCCATAACAGCAGCATTCTGTCCAATGAAGCTGTCTTTATCAATGTCCACTGCACTTCTAGATGTCTCCACCATGGCATATGGCGCTGTTGAGTCCAAGTCAGGCAGAGTCGGATTGAGGCAGGTGCTTGGTTGCCTGTTGCGACCCCCGCCCACAATAGATGCCGGTGTGTATGGGAGGAGTTGGCTCCTCCCCGTTGAGTGGGCCTCTGAGACTACTCCTCTTCGCCTCATTCCACTCTGTTCTGGCAACACATCCGCTTCCATGAGTTGTTCCTCCAAATCACGTCTCTCAGTCTCATGTCTGCAAAGCCTGTCTCGGATCTCTAATTCCAACTTCTCTATTTTTTTGTAATTTTTTCTCAAATTTGCCCAATTGTAATTTCACTGCCACCCAATCTGACACATAGTCTTGTATCTAAGGCCGGCAACTTAGTTTTCCTACCAAGAACCATATCTGGATTGTGCTAATATCAAATCATTAAATATTAAATTGTACTATGTGTTTCGTGCAGTGACGTGATCCTTTTAAATATATGTTTTTATATTTTCCCGTGATGTGGTAGTGATATAGTGACAACTTTGCACTTTTTGGTTAATTTGGTTAGTAATTTGTTCGCCTCTCAATTGTTCACAAGTTGTCTCTCTCTTTTATTTTTTCCACACACACACACACGCTCGCTGCTCCCGCCAGGGAAAAGGAAACACTCTCTCTCTATCTCTCTCGCTCCGTAACCTGACACTTGGTAAGTTATTTTACTCACAGCATGATGCCACAACAATAGATTTCACCAGTGTCAGTTCCACTTAACTCAGACTGTTTATTTTCTCCCAAAACGGCTGGACAATGATACAAATTAATGTCTCACTCACACCTTTAACGATCTTTCGTTAAATTCCCAGTTGACCAAGTCAACAAAAAAACATAGGTGGAAACCCTATCCCACTTTTCAAATACTGCACAACCAAAACACCCCACTCTGGTGATTTCGTCTCCTTTCCGTATCACTGTAGCACTAAGTTTAGTCCTAGGCCATTAAACTAAACAAAGACCGGAGAAACAACCACACAGTTCACTCAGCAAAATAATGACTGTAGCAACTCCTATTTTCTCATTGGCACACGCACAGCATTCATTTCATAAAACTTACACAGCTTAACATGTAATGGCAGTACAGAAAAAGAAAAGATTTAATCCCCCAAGCTTGTCCGTAGTTAATCGATTACTTCTTTTAATTCGTTCACGAATCTATCCAATTACCCAAAATATGTGTACACTTTGACCTTTTACTTTTTTCCAGAAAACTTCTTATATCAAATGACATCTAGAGCTCATCAATCATTGATATAGGTACGTTACTTGTCAAAACACTTAATGACACAAACTTCAATACTCTCATTAATGTGCAGCTTTTAATTTCTAATTTATCTAATAAATTAGCTTTACTTTGGTTCTTTTTCCCGCATAAAGGAGTAAAGATTTTTTGCTTTCACCTGGTCAGAATGTCTTCACTGCATGCAGGGTGCGCAGTGCAGCAGTGTTTCCCTCTTGGCAGGCTTCCAGCTGGGATTCAGTCACGTCAATCAGGGTGCCAAGATGGACTCTTCTTACAGATGTTCAAAATCCAAAATCTGCCCCCAAAGTCTCTTTGAACCCGTTGGATGTTCTCGTCTTCCCTCTCCTCTTGCGGTCGGGTCACGATAACCAAATGTTGTCGTCTTTCTTCTCCTTTTGCGAGAAGGGTCACGGCAGCAAATGTTGGATTCTCTGGTTGTTGCGTTGTGTTTTAGTTCTAATGTCTGTATTGAAGATGGTCAATAAAGCTTGACGGCGGGATCAGGATCGGCGATTAGATGATGATTTATTGTAGATGGTACAATAATGAATAACAGAACACAGGCTCTCAAACAGTAAAACTGCAGTCTTAACAGTTGTGGTTGTTATTAGAAGCGGCTGCTGAGCCTTCCGACAGAATATGCTCCTCGGGTCACTTCCTCGATCCGTCTCCATGTCAAAACCTAAGACAAAGCCTGTTATACTAAAACATCATGCCAACGTGGCAGGTGCCAACCAGTGTACAAAACCCGGCCCTGGCCAGATGGAGATACTAGCCCGAATAGGCAGACATGCTGTCTCCCTCGGCCCATGTTATCACTGATGTTCCTCGGATGTTCCTAAACATCAGGCTGTTTGACCTTCCTGCTGGTACACACAGGCCTAAGGCACAGTTATGTACAATAATATGAACCTCTCCCCGTTGTATACTACACACAGATGTAACATGTGAACACATCAGAATACAGTGAGAATACCCCAGAATTCTACAGACATAAGAAACTACAAATTTGACTTGCATCTGATGTGCAATACATCGTACTTTCATAAAATCATGCAGCATAATCTACCTTGTCTGACATCGTTATTTGCAAAGCCAGTGCTGGATAAACAAATAGTGTGCGTGCAACAGAGGAAAAGTTCTTTGGTGTTTCCAATTATGATTATGATATTTACCTTTTAAACTATTTTGTCACTATTGACGTTTTATGTTTTTATTTGTTATTAGGCCTACTGTTTGCTTTTGTTTATGTAAAGCACATTGAATATAAATAAACTTGACTTGACTTGACTATGTGCTGTTTGCTGTACCCACAGGGTGTTCAAAGGCAAATGGGTACATGCCTCATAGTTTCCTAACAAATTAGCCTTAGAATCCATCATCATATCCAGTCATTGTAGAAAATGGAGTCAGGAACCCAGCGATTCTTGATTTCTTTGACATGATGCATTAAAGAATCATTTAAAATAAGTCCTTTAAGTGGTATCTACTAGCCTCACAATACAGAAACTCTTTAAAACATATCTCAAAAATAATGTATTAGTAAGAATTAAAAACATAATTTCAAAGTAAAAAAATCCTGATTTAAGATGCCAAACATAACAGGGAATGTTCAGTTAAGATCTCACTTCCAAATTGCCATTCAAAACACTGCAGGGCATGCAAATCTAATCAAACATTTTTATCTGTCCTTGTGCCCCGGAAACCTGTTTCTCCTAGGTATACAAGGAATATTAATAAGGACCATGTCTCAGTTTTCAGTGTCTGTCTTTAATTTTCCAAATAGTCTCTGGTTCAGGGCAACAAGAATAAATAAACATTTTCATAGCTGCTTGGTTCATTTAAATTGTGAGATGGATGGATGATTTGAAAAGAGACTGGCACCCTGATATGGTGACGGAAACCATCTGTTATCTAGTGTGGTGTGAGGGCACTATCTTGTATCTCTCTGTAATAGGTTTAGCGTGGGTGTTTCCTTATTGGTTTTTCCTCTGCCACTGTACAAAGGATTGTTCAGTATATTGCCATGGGGGTTGGAGGACATTTAGTGTGTCTACATTAGATCTTTGTGCCTGAGATATGGTTAGACACCATGAAGTGGTTGCGCTATTAATAGTTGTTGTTTTATGATGACTGACATACTCGGTAGAATATTCCATCCACAGAATCAATGATTGGATAATAAACATGCTTCCACATTCTCAGTGTAAAGTAGTAGTTTTATTTACGGTCAAACCTAATTTATCACATACAATAAATTTGATGTTACTGTACAGACTGAACTTCCCTATAAAAACAAGGCAGGAATTTACAGTTTGAAAAGTGCATGGGAAAATATTGTTATATTGTGCAAAATAGATATGTATCAGATCTATACTATACTAGTACACAATATTAAACAATCATGTATGGTGAAAATATTCTTATTTACAGATGATGTACAAAAATGTCACATTATCATTTTTTTTTTAATAAATCAAGATAATCAAAGTATTTTCTCTGGTAAAGTGTGTTCTTTTTTGTATAAAATAGGCTCAAGCATTTTGTCATCCATCATAGTTGTGACTGTTAAGGCACATTTCCGGATCATTCTGGGCACACCACGGCGTGTCTCCTGAGAGTGTGGCAGGGTAGCAGCTCACAGAAGATCACAGCAGAGCCAGCGAGAGTACGGAGCTGAGGACCAGACAGGAGGTGAAGGATCCCAGCACCAGAGGGGCCCTGCTGGGTGTGGTGGTGGTCATGGTGGAGTTGGTGTAGTTGGTAGAGTTGGTGGTCTCGGTGGTGTGTGAGACTGCGTCGGTGCTCATCTCTGTAGACATGGAGACTGTAGACATACTGTTGTGGCCACTTGTGGTAGATCCCTGTGTCGTTACCACTGTCATTGGTGTGGTTTCTGGGGCGGTTGTAGTGTTAGTGTCGTTTGATCCCTGAAAAAAGCAATCATTATAGTTTATATGTTTTTCATTAATTTCTTGAATATTTAAATGGAACTTCTTCAAAAATGTACTTGGTAATGAAAGCATTAGTGTTATGAATTGCATATTTACCATTACCATATAACAGAAGCTTACATTTAGTCTAAAAGTTTTTTTGTCTTCTTTAAAATGAAAATCTTTTTAAGAAACATTTTATCAACATGGCACAAATAAAGAAAGACCTTTTTTTTATAGATGAATCTCTCGACCTTTTCCCACGTAACTGTGACAACCATGCCCAATTTGCCCAACATTCTTATTTTATTTCTTTTCACAATTATATTAATTACCGATCGTCTAACATGAAAGAAGATGAATACAAGATATATGTGTCTATATCCAAACCACAATTGTCCTTTCTGTGTTAGGTAAACATACGTATCATTGTCCAGGTAATAAGAGAGGGAGGTGAGCTTACCTCTGTCAGCATAGCTGTTAACAAGACCAAGCTGCCAAGGATAAGGGCCAGAGACTTCATGGTGAGGGGTGAACTGTAGTCTGGATGGAACTGGCAGGTGTTTCAATTCAGCAGTGTATGTCTGTACTTCTCAGAGTGTAGAGTTTCCTGTGTGCATCAAATGAGGTGGGATCAGTGATGGCTGCTTTATATATTGGTCACCTGTCTTTTTTCCCCCCTTCCACCAGGAAGCTGTGTACATGGCAACAGTGCCATAAAGGTCTACCAAGCCTAGCATAGGTTTATTACTACTACTATGTCATGATATTGCCCCATATGTACTCTATTTGCTTGCTGATTTATGATTTGCGAGAAAACAATGTCACAGTGGGCTTGTGCCAAATGCCGGATGGTATTCTGAATAGGCACATCATACACAGGTTAAATATGTTTTATTTTGGGGGTATGGGTGTGATATATGTTGAGTAAAAACATGTTGTTTCAAAAAAAGCTTTTCTGAGTTGTTTCCACAGATGAACTGCACTCCTTTGAAAGTGCTGTGCTAAAATAAGCAGCAGAAAGCACTATTGACAGTTCATAGGGATTACTATTGTTTTCAGTGCATGCCTAGCCTACGCACCAAACTCTTTCATCATGATTTTTTTAGGGATTTTTGCTTCATCTGCATTTGCTTCACAATTTTGAGTATTCACCTCAAGAGAATTCACACATTAGCATCAAAAAAATGAATGAGCTAAAATGTGTTCTCCCTTCTTACATGAAAGGAAGAAGTTTTTTTATGCCAAATAAAACTTGTCTGAGCTCTGGGGGTGCAAGGGTTGGCACTCCTTATCACTCTCCTTATCAGTAGACTCATCACACATACAGTCCATGTTGGGTGTTTTCTAGAAAATGAAACTTCAAATGTAAAGGAGGAAGTATACACAGAACTCCAGACCCCCCTTTTTGCAAATTTCCTTAACCTCATATTTTGACTTCCAACATGACAGCATTAATATTGGTTGTTTTGCATTAATATGTTGTTATTAGCTTGGGGCGCGTTTCCAAAAACCATAGTAACTTACCGGTAGTTGGTTGGCAATGGAAAATTGCTTTGCATGGTTTTGGGAAACACACCCCTGGTTAGCATGCAGACCTTCTCAGTTGAGAGCCAATTTAAACTGAAATTAAAAGCCATCTGATATAAACAATTTCTATAATATGAGTGTGAATAAACCATTTACAGCACAGGCCTATCTATTAAAGTTGTTAATAGTTTTGTTACTTACTAAATTGCCTGCATATAAAAAATTACTTTAAGTAGTCTAATAGGCTTTTGCAACTTCACACCATTGCATCAGTCTCAGTCCCACTCCACAGATTGAGATAAAACAACCCTATATATTGAGACAAAACAACATTAATGAATTCACAACTGGCGTTCACATAAACATTGTTCCCCTGGAAATATTTAACACCTCCAAAATGGCCTTAACATTACATTTTCTTCTTCAGTCCGCTAATGTTGGCAGTGCGCTCAGGTTAGACTGTTTTTCCATTTGATCCATTGATATCAGCTCAAACTCTGTGATAAGATTATTTGAATATTGATTTTTGTTGGGGGGGGGGGGGGGGGGGGGGGCTTTTATGTGCAGATTGTGGGTCTTTTGAGAAAAGACTGTGAGTCTTTTGCTTGGTGGAATTCAGTGTGTTTGAGTTATGTCTTATTTGCTCACCATCGCATATGCACCTGCCTTTGCAAAGGAAAGCCAGGTACTACCTATGCTATGGCACTTGCTCCACAGCTCCGTTTATGGTATAGGAATGTGTTGATATCACTCAGCCATGAGAAAAAGTGCTACAGGCAAAACTGAAAAAAAAAAATCTTCACCCACTCTTTTATAAATTGTGCACACTGCACAATGCTTCACGTGCTAAGAATATGGTTCCTGAGACAGGGATAAGAGAGAAAAGACAAGATCTAGACAAGAACAAGAGAACCAATTTTACAAGTAGGTATGGAATGGCATGTCAAGGTATTGTTCATTATAATAGGCTGCAGCAGGTCAGCTAGCCAATCAAACGTCGCCTTCGTCATGATCCTGAAGCAATGGAATGGAATGGAATGGCTGGAATAGTCAAGTCAAGTCAAGTCAAGTCACTTATAGCACATTATTGAGCACAACAGAGTTGACCCAAAGTGTTTCACAGTTGATGGTTAAAAATAATACACTATTGGCTGCAATAGTGTACACTTTAAAAAACATTGGGTTAAAAACAACCCGATTTCAACCCATCCACTGGGTAAATAGTGGTCGAGCCCAGCACTGAGTTATATTAGGGTTGGGTTGGGTTGTTCGGTCAACCCAATGAGTTGGGTTGATAGTCTAACCCAAACATTAGGTTATCGTAACAAAACTGTTAGGTTAAACCAGGGGTCTCAAACACCCGGCCCGCGTCCTGCCCAATTCCGGCCCGCGACGTATGACAAAATAATAATGTAATCCGGCCCTTGAGGCTATTAATTGCGACAAACAACGATACTGATTAAAATAGATAGATCCAGGTACGGTGACAAATCTCATTTATAGGCCTACTCTGCTCCACTATGTGCAAGACATCCATAGCTTGATTCAAACCCAAAATCGCTGCGCAAAGTTTTCAGGAAATACTTGTATTACACGCGAGAAACACAAAGACGTGCATATGAAATGACGCGGAAGCGATGCAGGCCATAGTGTTGCAGAAATTGAAGAAGAAATTAAGCAGAAATAGGCCTACACCAAATGTTGAAAAACGTTCACGTGCGATGAAGTCTTAGGTAAGCTATGTTATTCACCTATTCTAATTCTGAAGGAGAATATCCTTTTGGAGATTATGATCGATCGTCTATGACAGTGATAGTCACGGTGCGTCTGTGAATGGAGGTGCGTGTATACAACGGTGTCCACTAAGCATACCATGCTTGTTTCGACCCTCTGCCCAACATAGCTTGGAGGTTGCAGTGGTAATCGTGATGATAGTGTCCGTAATGGATGTGGTACAGACAGCAGGGCTAGTAGAAATAGGGCTCTAAAGAACTACAAAGTCAACCGCAATATGATGCGAACTTCTGGGTACTGCAGATTACCCGCGATAGGAACTGTTTGACCAGAATACTTTATTGTAGGCCTATATTGTAGTAATCTATTACTAAACCACAACATATTAGGTGTTGGTATACATCTTAGGTGTTTTCCTGTTAATTTGTTATGTGGGTAATATGAAAAAAGGAAAGTAAACCTGCTTAAATATGTTCATCCAATATTTACTGAAAGGTGCATAATTTGAGGTGCTTGCCATCCAGTGACAAATTACATGGGTAAATTTACCCCCTTCATAAACTTTTGTTTTACTCAAAGATTTTTACATTTACAGTAGGACTTCATCTCTGACCACTTTCAAGCCATGACCTTTTGAAATTTTGATATAAAAATCCAATGGTGTTGCTTTCTTAACCCTGATGCCTAGTTTGCCAGGTTTAAAAAAGTTATGAGAGGAAATATTTTTATTTGGTGTGAAACACACACACCTGTTTTTATGTTTTTCATTTATTTTATAATTTGTATTAATATTTATTTTATCATTATTTTATTTATAAACTAAGGTTGCTAGCACCGGTGTCTAAAACTAGATAAAAAACACTTGCACTTTCTGTTTGCAGTTTTGTGTGGTATTTGAAAAAAAGAACATTGCATTTTCAGAAATAGCCGGCCCTCCAATCAGATGACGTTGGCAGAATTGGCCCCCAGCTCATTTGAGTTTGAGACCCCTGGGTTAAACCTACATAATTGTTGGGTAGGCTCTCTTATACAACCCAGGATTTATATTATTTTCACTGTCATTTCTGGGTTATGCTGACCTAATTTATGGGTTATTCTAAGTATCTTATTTTTCTCCTTAATCCAATCACTATTAATTGATAATAATTCAAATAAATGTTTGCAAATCATTAATGTTACAATATAATGTTTTATAATCCATCCAATGGGCAACAATAGCCATGCAATGAAATAAAACAGTTCGACATTTATTTATTTGGCAGTTTATTTTTTGAACAGATAGCTAGAAAAAGCTTGTGATACTTCCATGAAGGCAGGCAGATTCCACCGTCCGTTTTGGGGATCACCCCTGTGAATCAAAGGGGGAAAAAAGAGTGCATTAATCACTGTTATTTACAGAACTTTATATCAAGGTTTTCATGAACCATTATCATTGAATGATGTTGACAAACATTAAAAATCCACCAGGAGACCAACATTCTGCTTTCAGGAAATGCAAATAAAAGCAAAAGCTATTGTGGCTCTGCAGATGATAAGCATACTCTAAAGCCAGTTCACTTCAGAACATGTTGACACTGAATGAAGTGAGGTTGTAGGCCTATGTGTGAGGTAGCCAAGATGCAGTGGCAGCAACGTCGTAATCATAATATACTTTGATTACGACCCCCATTTTCAACCATGCTCAAAATTATGTCTAAAATCACCTGTAAATCACAAACTGGAAAATATGCTACAGAAAAAGGGAGTGCAGGTGTGAGATTAAGTGAAGAAACATGAAACAGAGAATTGCACGGAAAAACACTGACTTGCCTTGTACAGTAATCCTCTCTTCATCCATCGCTTGTTTGTGAAAGTCTTAGAATACCACGGAACATTGAAATACTAATTGCAAAACAAAAAATGGATACAGATTGATTATTTCCACGAATATTGTTTAGGCTACATTATTACATGGCACCAATTAGCAACACAAAAACATAATCATAGACCACAGAACAGACATGCAAATGTTGCACACGTTTTTGCTAACCTTTGGCCACAGTATCTGGACTTCTTTCCTATACCAAACATTGTTCGTATGATTATAGTTATGGTTGTAATTTATTCAACCCTCAATAGCATTACATAGAATGAGACAGGAAAACAGGAATAACAGTAATCTATTTTTAGACATTATTCTTAAAAAGAAAACATAAATAAACATATCACCCCATATGTTCATAAATTTGTATATATAATAGAATCCCCCAATGTTAACTGACTCCATGGCTACGGGCTTGAGTAGCAGTAACCAGGGTTCTAAAATTAACTTTTTTGATCACCAGCCAATGTGGCTGGTAACTTTCTAAAGGTACTAGCCAATCAGAATTTCTACTAGCCAATTTTTTTCTTGTGAAAATAAGAGAATTATGAGTTTATAAGATGAGTGTCACTGAATGCATTTGATCTTTATTAACATTGTTGGCATGGATATCTATATCTATTTCTCTGTCGATATCCTCATCCCCTGCTCCATTCCTCTTCTCGCCTCCATAAGTCTGTCCCAACCACCGCTGCATTTAGTTTAATCTCAACTTAATAAAAAGGAGATATCAATTATCATCAACAATGACCAGCCAGCTGGAAGCTGCTACTCGTTTTCTCTCCCTCTCACGTGTGCTCAGACGCATTCTCAATTAAATGCAGTAGCATAGGGCCTATACGTTCAAATTGGATCTTTATAGAGAGGACCCGAAAAGTATCATCTTTATGTAACATGCTGTTGGTGCTTGTTTACATTGTACATCATACTTTCTCTAACAAGAGTAAAAAACAGTTTGCAGTCCAGCTAGGCCTACTATTTATTGGCTAAATGTCCTCCTCTGTCTCTACGCACAGTGTGTGATGCGTGTGGTGGTGGTGATCACTGATCGGGCAACTTTTTAAAACTGATAATTTTCGCCTATACAAGCTTCCCACGTTCCTCTCCATCTTCAGCTATAGACAATAAAATAAATGATCTAGCTGCTTCAGGTTTTGCAGCCTCCGCTACATGACATGAGCAAAGGAAATAGGCTAGGTAAACACAATCATGGGCGGATTATGAAATTTCGGGCCCCTGGGCCCAGATGTATTAAGGGCCCTCCATTTATTGTCGTTTTTGTGGGAGGGGGGGTTTGGGGGTCCTCCCCCAGAACATTTTTAATTTGTTTGATGTGATTTCCTGTATTCTGGTGCATGTTGGGGACCAGTACTAATTTCAGTACTGACCAATACTAAATTCAATCAGATTCATAGTCTACAGTACATCCTGATTTGTTGATATTGAGGAAATGATTCCATGCAAAGGCTTGGGCTTCAGGGCCCCCTGACCCCTTGGCCCCCTGGTCCTGGGCCCGGTAGGCCCGTGCAGTAATCCATCCCTGAACACAATGCGTTAATTGCGTTAATATTTCGTAACGTGTTATGTATTTGTGTTATGTACATGTGTAATGTACTTTTTACTTTACTTTACTGGCTAACTACCTCCTCGTTCAGTCTATGCTCCCTGCTCTGGCTCCGTTTGTTCTTCTAATTCCTTGAGTTTTCTGGTAGACGCTCCGTTTGTTTCAGTCTCTCGCGCTGGTTTCACTCCAAATTGCGCGCAGTCAATGGGCGTATGAAACGTCATCACGTAGCATTACGGCACAGTGGTCATGGGAAATGTACGAAGTACTGCCAGGGGGATATATGACCGAGAGCACGTGATGCCTCATGCATCACCACCAGCCAAACTGGCTAGTAAGTTTTTATTAACACCCGCCAAAATGAATTTTAACCCGCATTTGGCGAGTTGGCAGGTGTTAATTTAGAACCCTGGCAGTAACAGCGTGCTGCACCATGTATCCAAGTGCCCATGTTCATCAACCCTACTCCCATCTCTCCTCTACTTATTTCCTGTGACCTACACTATCTTTCCAAGGCAAAGCGAAACCTATATTACAAACTTCCAAAAAACATATACTGTAATTCAAGTGTGTAAATACATTCTTATTAGAGCCATACTGTGTCCAGATAAGGGAAAACCATGTCACTAACAGTTGAAAACCCCAGAAAAGCCACATGTTACATCACCAAAATGTGATAGTAGTATCCAACAGTTGATGGCTGAAAGATCGAAGCATATTTGCCTACCTGCGGTCTGATGGTTAAGTAAATATTTACTCTCAGCTTAACCAGATGTTGCCTTACTGCTTCTGCCATAGTGACGTATAGACTATAACAGTTGGCTCTGTAGCCTACTTGACGGGAGGCCTATTCTTCATAAAGGATGATGACACTAGAGTCTGTAGAGGCCATGGCCAGGGACCATACCATGGCATAATTCACATTCAGTGAAAGCAAAATAATATGTTTCCCTGTGATGTAAGACACTCCGGAAGTGTGAGCTAGTTTTTAGTTTTTAAGATGTAAGTGTAAATATGGGATCAAGTACGTCCAGCTATGGTAATAACATTAATAACAATCATTTAATGTTTAAATGGAGGCACTAAGTAGAAGAAATTAGCATCAGTAAGTAAAAAATGTGAAAGTATCAGGGTACTATCACTGTAGGCCATTTACTGAGAGGTTTGGCTATGCACACAGTGCATTGAATGTTTGTTCATCAGGAACACCTTGTCATTTGCACACAAAGATAACCATGGTCAACACTGTAATTGCCAGCAAGGAGTATTTAAATACATCAAAATAAGAAGCATTTTCTAGAAACAAATAATCCTCTGACATGATTGCTGATTATGGTCATTTTTGCACATGTGTAGTTGTCATTTGATTTGCATTTAGGCCTATGTAATAGTATAGTATACTCTTTTGATCCCGTGAGGGAAATTTGGTCTCTGCATTTATCCCAATCCGTGAATTAGTGAAACAGACACAGCACACAGTGTACACACAGTGCGGTGAAGCACACACTAATCCCGGCGCAGTGAGCTGCCTGCATCAACAGCGGCGCTCGGGGAGCAGTGAGGGGTTAGGTGCCTTGCTCAAGGGCACTTCAGCTGTGCCTACTGGTCGGGGTTCGAACCGGCAACCCTCCGGTTACAGGTCCGAAGTGCTAACCAGTAGGCACGGCTGCCCCCCAAATATTGGGTGTTTCTGGATGCAGTGTCAGTTAACATTAATTGACAATTTGGCCATTTTTGAAATTTGCATTAAAATTTCTTACTGAAACTAAAAACAAATCCCATAAAGTTCTTCCACATTAAGCACAGCAGTGGAATAAAAGTTAAATATTGGGCATGTGCACTGACTGGGCATGACTGCGCCAGGCAATTTCAAATAAAACTGTGAATAAATGTACAGGTAATAACTAAGTTATACCAAATGTTTCATATCTTCACAGATCAAAACCATGGGTCACAGAACTTTAGAATGACTAGGGTATGATCTGATCATATATCGTATCAGTAAACAAAAACTGACAAAAGTAGATTCCAAACCTGAAGATTCCAAGACCTTTTCTCTACCACTGAAGGCACCCAGAACACATGTATTATTTTCCAATCTCTTACTAAAGGTTTAATTTTATTCAATAAAGCAACGCACAATATTTTGAGGAAATCTTTAACAGTTTTGTCAACATGTGGCATATTCATTATTCCAAATTACTGTGTGGAGACATCCTTTGGAAGTGAAAACTCAGTAATCTGTTGGATCACTTCATTGTCCATCTGTCCTTCTGGCAAACCTTCCTTTGTGTAAAATGCATAGACATTCTGATATGTGATTTTCATTTATCAAAATCAATCAGAATAAAAAGCAACAGTTTTGCTAGACATCTTGGTTAAAGATGCAGTCTGCGATTCAATTTTGTGTATCATTGTTCTATTGTTGAAATTCTAGATCAGAAGCCAATCGAAACTACAGCGCTTCTTTCCATGCTGCTCCATGTTAATTGGCTGGGATTGTGTCTGGGTTGGTTCAAGCCTCTCTGTTTCCTAATTACAGAGCCAGAGGGGTATTTCACAAAACCTAGATAATGGATTAAGCTGGGATTTTTTTGTTATCCTGGCTGAATTTGGACTTGACTATTTTGTGCAGACTGGTCATGACCAGGCTAATGTTTCTAATGTTAACTATGTTGTCTTTTTGGTTCAGCCAGCTGTCACTTGGATCAGACCTCAATGTGTGTTTTTTTTTAAGAACTTGGTTCCATGTATGAGTAATATTTGCAAAACACCATGGGGCCTTTCCGAAACTAGTCCCTGCTTACTCCCCCTCGGTTATGGAGTGCACTCGGGTGGAAATCACCCTATGGCGAATGGGAAATCACCCTATGCGCTATATGAATAAAATTGCCTTGCCTTGCCAGTCTATATCAAAAGCTGTGGTTCACTTGGTGTGAATGACTATTTTCTGCATCTTTTTTATTCCTACCATGAGGTCTTTGGAGGAAAGATGAGAATGCGCACATATCCTGAATTACTTACACCTGGCTTGACCTAGTCGCTCCTACTCATCGTGGCTTAGTGTTCATGGTCCTCCTTTTATCTCTTATCTTGGATATCTTAATTCTGCTTTTGTGAAATTCCCCTCTGGACTTGCATGAGTAAATCTGACACAAGATCGCATGGGAATAGAATCGCGTATTGCACCTTTAATGTATATAAGCAAGAGTCGGTTTATTATGGAGTTTAATTTCCACCGAAAGACACTGCAGGTTGATCAGGGTGTAAGACAGACAGTGGGTGGCAGTGTGTCAGTTAGTCTTAGGTGGCCTACATTGACCACGCCACTGAGGTGAGCTACTGATTGCAAAGCAACACAAAAAGGACAGCCCCAAGGACTGTGTTGAGGAAACCCAGCCAGGCTGCAGTTCCACTATGTAAGGGCTTTTCTATTCCAGGCTTGTAGGTGCTGCTGTGGTTGGTTGAAACTGAGGTCATGTTGGTGGAATGGGTGGTATTTCTTGACATTGGCTGGGTGGTTGCAGTGGTGCTTCTACTGGTCGCTCCAGGAATGCCAGGGCCAGCATTGTTGGTCGGGCAGGTCGTCGTGTTTACTTGAGCTGTGGTTGTCACTGTTCCAGTTTCGTGCACTGTGGTCGTGTTGTTGGAGCCATCGCCTGAGTTACTGACGTACTGGGTGCTCATGTTCACGCCCGCTGTTGGCAGGCTGGAATTTGTGTCGGTTGTGTTGCCACTCACAGACAAAATTGTGGGCGTAACATCACTGAGTGCGCACTGCAAGGAAAAAAAGTATAGAAATTAGATCAAGGATAAACCACTGCACTCTGCATTAAAGGTGCACTATGCAGTTTCAGGTATTTTTGCCGACTGTAGAGTTCCCCCTAGAGTCGCAATATATTTATAGTTTACTCTGCGGTTGCCTACTTCTCGTGGCTTGTTCCCCTTGTACACAATGGAAGTGCTTTTGTTGTGGAGGCGAAGGATTAACAACAGGTAAAAACTATCTCCAAAGACCTATATCTACTGACAAGGTAGCCTAATGTTTCACAATTCTCGCGAGATGTCTTCAGGTCGACTATTCCTGAAGTTGCATGGCTGGTTCTCTCATTAGCGACTCGCTACGGCTATGCTGGCTATGCTAAACGATTCCCCTATTTCAAGTTTGTTTACCATCAAATTGGCTTCGTAAAGGTTATAAGATGAAAATCTTGCATAGTGTACCTTTAAAGCAACACCAAAGCACTATTTGTTCATCCAGCACCGGCTTTGGGAATAACAATGTCCACAGACAAGGTAGAGTATGTTGCATGATTTTATGAAAGTATGATGTATTGCGACATCAGAAGCAAGTCAAATTTGTAGTTTCCTATGTCTCATTCCATCGAACTACAGATCCGCTACCCGATCTGTCAAACTTGCATAGTGCGGTTATAGCCAATAGAGGGTCGCAAAGCGAATGCAGAAGTGCCGTTCACCCTGTTACGAGTTGATGAACCACTGAAACGATTTTGGAAACATTATTTTAAGGTACAAAAAAGTATTTGGTGTTGCTTTAAGTGACTTTTTTTATTGAAATGTGTTTCACAGGCATGCCTCTTCAGAGTCCCTTTACAACAGTGTATGTACTGTAACATTCATAGGTGCCAGGATTATCTCCAGGGCCAGGTGACCCTGGTCACTCGAGCAATCACTCAGTCTTCAATTCCTTATTATTCAGAACATCAGCATTTTAGAAGACACAAACTACATCCTCCAGAGCACAAGATTGATAATACAAATCACAAAAACATAAAATGAACTTAAAATCCAAGGAGAAGAATGCCACTCCTAACAGTTTAGATACTGTCTCTAACTACATTACAAGACAAATGGGTACCTACAGAAACTGGACAGAATAAGTCCTGCATCTGTACTTTAGCATCACTAAAGGATTATGAATTTGTTCACACTAATTTATATTATTACTTCACAAAAGCCTCAATGTGGAACCATTATATAAAATTTGTGATAGGAATTGACTCTGAGTCATTAACAGACTAATCGGAGTTGGAGCTAAACTGGTATCGCAGCATAACCCAAGCAGATGTGACCTTATGTCTTTCCATGCCACCCTCACAGTTTTTCTGCCCTAAGTCATAGTTGCTTTGGAAAGATTGTGAAAGGTCACCCAGGCTTATTTGGCTACCGGCAGCAGAGCTCAGCTTTGCATATCCTGGAGTGGGTACCCAACAGCTCCAGGGTTATGTAAGTGTTCACTCCGTCCACCTGGTTTTCATCTCTGTCTGTGATCTGCCCACCCAAGTTCATTGGGGAGATAGACTTTTAAATCGTAAGTCTTGACTTAATTGCTTAATTTGCTCTCTATTTAAAAGATTGGCTTGGTGCTTAAACCCTTGACATTTACACACCTCGTTGTGTGTAAATTGCTTTTGAGCACACTCCATTTTAAAGGTCCAGTATGTAGGAAATAATGGAAAATAAACTGTAACCATTCCAAAAATGATCACCATATGTTGTCAGAGAGTAAGGAAACACGATGAATTGAAGTAATGGCTTATTTGACAACATTACTCTAACCTGTAAAACCCCGTAAAACCCATGAAAAAAAATGAGTTACGGGGCGGAATGTCTTAGAATTTTCGTTTATGTTTTGAACGATTAATTCTAGAATAGCGTATTAATAATGGGCTAGCGCGTCCTCCTATTTGGGTTGCCAAATTAGCAAAGGCCAACTGTCAACAGCTGTCAGTTGTAGTCATGAATGCCTACGAGAGGCAGGCAAATTTCCTAAATTAAAACAATAAACAAATTAAGTGGACATCGGAGGAGCTTCCTGAGATGGTGACGTCTTCGTCAAACGAAGAATATCAAGTGTGACGCAGAGCTGGCCATATTTCTTCACAACAGGTAGCCTAGGCTAAACTTCATCTGCATCGCTAACTTCAGCTAAATATGTTACGTTGGTTAGAGAGGTATTTTTTGTTTTCACTGTTTCCGTAATGTGTAGCTGGGTCATGGTTGGAGAAACGTTAAAGCAGCTGCAGGTCAACTAACGTTAGCTAAGTCTTCATTACATCTGGCAACCCAGAAGAGGATCGCGTCTGGTAGTCTTGAGAACGTTCACCAGTGTTTTGATTTTGGCCTGCAGAACGTTCGGTAACAATCCTACAAATCGCACCTTTAAGAAGTTCCACTTCATGTTTCACTTTAAAAAATGACAGTGTTGACAGTGACCAGTATGCTGTCTTTCAATGGGTCATGAGGTGTATTTGATCCAAAACATTTATTGGCAATCTATAAGTTAGTTACAAAACCTATTACAAAAATGTCATTGCACTTTTGCCCTACCAACAGAAATTGTAAAGTGTGTGCATGACAACCGATGCTGTTGAAGACAAATTGTCCAGGCATGTCAAACAATCTCTATTAGCTGAAATGGCATGCAATGTTGTCAGTTATAAAGCCTTGGAAAAGGTTCAGCCATGATTGAAGGGTTAACATTCCCTGAACCACAGCCAGTGAAATCTTGGCAGGGGTTCTGCCACACAACAGGTGGTTGGAAAGCACTGCACGAAGAAATAAATGTCTTTATATTTGATTTTGTGATGTCCTGACCTGCAGCACTATGACAATATGGATGCTCTTTTCAAATAATTTACCATTCTGGTGGTCGTTTGTCACTATACAGCAGTTTAGATTCTAAATTGACAATTTCAATGAATAAAACAGTTTTTACCCCTTTAAAATGGAATCCCCTTGACGGTGAGCATCCATTATCACCGGGTGTTTAAATATTTCACTCTGTTTTGAAAGCACAGATAGCTGCTCTCGAATGCTCCCCATCCCTCTTTTAAAAGCCTGTTGTGATATGCTGCATGCAGTGCAGTCAACCTACCTCTATGACGAAAAGGAGCAGACAGGTGTAGAGAGCCAAGTATCCCATGCTTTCACCTGATGACTCTTCTGCAAAGGTCTCACAAAGTTTTTTTCCCACTTGTTTTTGCCGTTTTGTCCTTTTTTTGTTTTCTTTTTTAATCTGCTATATGATTAGTTGTTGTTGTTCTTATTTTGTTGTTTTCCCCACCCCTCTTGTTTTCCGTTCTCCTTGGGTCTGTTGTGTCTAGGTTTCTGTCATTTGTTCATCACCCTTTCTTTCTAGCTTTGCCTCTCTCTGTGCCGGGCCCGGCCTTCTCCTTTGCTTTTTATACCGGCTCCCCAAAAGTCATGCTGTCACACACACACACACACACACACACACAGATGGGGGCATATCTAACTTGTAATTATCACACTACCCTGGAGCCTAGCCAGCTTTCACCATTAGCGCTCAGTACACACTACGGGCCCATTTAAAAAGCACGGCAGATATGGAGAAAGATAGAGGTCCTAAGCAAATGCTAGGAACTGTGGGGATTAAGCCTTAGGCAAAAAGTGAAAAACAAAGAAATAAGAGAGAGAGGAAGAAGGGCTAGTAAAGAGTTGGGATGCTGATGAGGGTCTCACTTCAGTTTGGATTGATTATCAATACAACCCAACCCAAACACACCAACCCCCCCCCCCCCCCCCCCCCATACACACACAAACCATTTCATCATCCCCCTAGCCAAACACAGAACAATATTCCCTCCCCACACACACACACACACACAGGTACACCCCCCCCCCTCCGTCTTCCCTGGAACCGTATCAACCATATTTGCGTCCAAACGGATCTATCTCAACACGTTACTTCATATCCCAGGCCTATAGGTGGCACTGTTTGTTACAGAAATTGACCAAAGCGCGCTGTGTAGGCCATACAACAGACAGAGTAGGCTACGACAAAACTGGCTAGTGCAAAGAAACCAGAATTGTTTGTGTGGACTTATAGTGAACTGTCAACTGTAGTCAACTGTAAAACTAATAAACTTAATTTTTACGGTTTGTGAAGGGTGCAGTCCCGTCCTTTATTTGGATAATGCAGGTAAAAATAATATCCTTTACTTTCTTTGGTTGTAGGATAGTCCGCGATTCACATTAGTTTTGGTTATCACCGCAAGTGCAAAGGCTAGGCTATTCCGTCGCCACATTTATAATATTGCTATAATACCTTTGTTAGTAACAGTCAATACATTTGCTTGCATCAAATCGTGCATTCGCATTTAGTGCGCATCTATAGGCTTAACATGAGTTCTAAGCGTCTTTGTATGCTCATATCTGACTTCACTATGAATGCATTTATTTATGTTGTAAGACATGTTAAATAAATGAATGACATTGGCACTACGCACAAATTAATGTAAACTTACACCGCACTTCCCTAATAACTTAAGTTCTCTCGCGTCACTGACAGTAGCTAGAATGCATAAAAAAACACCGGCAAAAACAGTGTTCAGTCCACCAAGTCATAAGCTATCGGCGCTGCGGTAATGTCATGTATGAAAACTAGTATTGTTAGGCAATACTATAAGTGTCAAGTCCAGGGCAGCTGAGGTGTGGCGATGACATCATCGATACGCAAGTAGGATGTGCGGTTTCACTGTCCAAACGAATTCAAAAGAGGGCTACGGTTTCAGATTTTTCCACTCTGGGACCAGGTTTCAAAAAAGTGCGGTTTCGGGCAGTGCGTTTACAGGATTCGTTTGGACGCTCGGCAAAGACGAAGCAAAACCTCTGTGTTTAACCCAAAAAGCGTCTCCGTGTGGACGGGCCCTTACACCCCCCCCCCCCCCCACACATTTCATCACCCCGCCTTGCACACACCCCATTACCACCCCCATCACACCCACCCACCCATATACACACACCATATCCTCCCTTACACACACACAATATACCTTTTCAATTACTACTTTTAATTTATTCTTTACAGTTGAGCTGGCTCTTGAGCACAAATTACACGACAATAAACTACTTAAAGTTGAACTTGAACAATATACAGTATGTTTTAATGACATTGCCTTCATTTGTCACTGATTGACGTCAGCTCTATTTGAGAGGATGTGTGAACTGATTATACTTTTACTCTTTTTTTTGTCCTTAAAGGTTCACCTTTGCCTTGAGGGTGCACAGTTTATCCAGCTACTTTGTGCATCTTAAGAGGTGAACAGGTGGGATGTCTGATTGTTTATAAGTGTGTCCATGCATTGGTGGATTGGGTCAGTGGATGGTATGGGAAAACCCAGGTCATCCTACCCAAGACTTGGAGCCAAGCGTTTACTGTTAAACCAGGAAATCGACATGTATATGGAACTGGCAGTAAAATGGACAGACTTTATATGCGTATTGAGATTAGATAAGGATTCCCGCGTAGTGGAATGAATATGATCATACATTTTAACAGCAAATATTGATCGTGTTATTTACATTAAAAGGTCTGCTAACCCTTCAAAATATTTCACTTCACTTTTGTGAAATCTTTCAGATCGGTACATTCCATTACATTATTGTACAGTACTATATGCCGAGAGGCCTGTATTCCTCTGAGGTGTTTGTCTCTACTCCTGACTATGGAAATTCAGAGGATATGTTCCAGTCTTTTGCCGACATGCAAAACTTTCCAGTGGTAGTAAACTTCATGAACAGCTTTATTCGTTATTAAAATTATGTTCTCTTTCAGCTCGTTAATGTACACTGTAAAAAATGTCTGATGGCAGATTTTCTCCCAGATATTCATCCATCCATCCATCTCTCTCCCCCTCACTTTTGTGGATAATATCTGGTGTGTGTTGAATCTCCTAGCCAGCAATACATTTTCTCCTAGCCAGCAATACAAGTTCTCACAGTCTCACGTATCTTCTGAGTCATTACACAACAGTTAGGTCCAGTCGAATTATTTATTCATTTCTGATTGGACCATAGGCATTCCATGAGTCATCATGAGTGCCGATATCTCCCCAATGGGGCACATTGAAGCAATCACTCCACATTTTGCATTGAATTGTCTAACGTGAACATACCATTAATTCGAAGCGAGAGAGCAACGATTTCATAACATGTAAAACAGTGAAAACAGTGTAGAGAGTAGCGTGAATGTTCAATTTGATATGAGACGGATAGACTTAGAAGTAGTTACTTGGCAATGGGAGACGCCAGGGCGATTTTGTAGGTGAAGGATGAATGAACAAAAATCAAAATAAACAATAGAAAACACTATTTAGTGTCAATTAGTATAAAAGCAATATGGCACTCGAGATTGTGGTGGTATGTGCTACCTACTCTCATTCGTACCATGTTGCTTAAATAACAAACAGAAAATTGTCAGCATTCTATACTAATGCAAAATATGAATATGATGGATATGATGGATGTGGCTGTCACAGAATGCCATAAAGCACGAGACAGCCACTAGGCAAGCAAACATGTATATTTATCTTTCCTTTCTTTCCTTCTTTTTTTTTCTTTTACCATTGTGCTAGTGTGTGTATGTTTGGGGGAGGGGGTGGAGTGTGCGGCGTGAGTGGGTGTGTGTATATGTGGGTGTGTGAGTGTGTGTGTGTGCTCTAATGTTCTATTATTTGTATTATTCTCCATAGTCCATGTCAATTATTATTATTATTACTATTATTTGCTAATTTTGTGATGTAACTACTGCTTTGGTAACATTGTAACACTTACAGTCATGCCAATAAAGCTCATTGAAATTGAAATCAATGGATTTCTCTCCTTTTTTTCCCTGTAACACATTGTCCTGGCTCCAGAACAGATACGCACGTGGATGAAATGGAAGCTTTGTGAGAGGTGACTTATCTGATGTTTTATCACCCTGCATAGTTCCTGGAACAGAACACTTTTATTGCAGAGATAAGCCACTGGCTGGCTCAGTAGCTAATGCCTTAATGCCTACTGTAGGGTACTGTGAGAGTATGACTGCATGGAATTGAGCTTGACATTGTCCACTCTATGAATATGTTAGTGTAAAATTCGGCTTGGTGACTGAAAAAGGTACTTGAATGCCCAAAATCCAAAATCCACTACCTAATAGCCATTTCCAGCATTTACTGATGGTGACATATATAGAGAATCTATCAATTACATTCAGACTAAAGTAATTAACATACTGTAAAATCAATTAGAATAAATTCAGATGGATCAGTTCATTTGAGCAGCTTTAGAGTTACTACAACCTAGGACAGGTGCGGCAGGAAAGTTATCATCCATTTTTTTCCACATAGGCACAGCATGTCCATCAAATCAGATGATCCCTCACTGCTTTAGCAGGGCATCCTCTGAAAAGAAGGGTGACCTCATGGCATCAACTTCATAGCTACAGTATCTAGAACTATCTTTTTCAATCATTCACAACTGACTCACCTGGGAAATGGTTGTAAAAACTTGCAACGTTATACTGTAGGTGTATTTAATCCCTGCCTCCCCTAATTCTCATTGCACTAGCTGCACTTAAATGCTATTTTAAAACACGCCTTCTAGAAGTATTCCCTCTGGATGATGACACAAATCAATTCATTTTGTTTTACATGTAATTTCATTTAAAGCTGCAAAAGCCTTATCTGATGCTTATGAATCACAAAGGTGCAGCACTGGCAATGTGTGGGATGAACTACTGTCCCAATGCAAATGCAGCTTTGAAGAGCTCAGGAGAGGTTTTGCATGGGTAATGAGTGGATAGGAAAGAGCCTGATAGCTTCTTCAGCTGTAAATGATGTCTCCAAGGTTAGAGAGTTCAGTGCCCCTTGCATGTACAGTATAGATAGACATAGGTACATTGTATCTATAGATTAGACGTGACCGAATTCTTTCAGAATTGTTGCAGTTGTATTTTATGTTTAAGTTTAAGAGTACTTATGACCCAGAGAGAAGAAAAACTCTTTTCTGATTGGCTGGTGGGGTGGCTATTAAGTAAGGGATAACGGCCGCCGAGTTTTCCCGTTATACTGAATTAATGGACAAACGGAGTTAAAGAATTCCCTGACGTGCAGCAGAGGGGGTACCATCTTTGCCTACAAAAGGGACCCAAAGTTGCCATCTTTGCCCATTTATGGAGATCCGGATCTCCTTATAGGCAAAGATGGTAATCGGATTTCCTTATATGGGCAAAGATGGCAGCTTTGAGTCCTTTTATAGGTGAACTTCAGAGCACCTGTGAGATACTATGGCACGTTAGTGAAAATATGGTCAGAAGTGAACAGTCAGTCGCCCTTTTTAAAGGGACACCAGGCAACGTTTTCGTGTTAATTACTCATCTTCGTAAGTCGGTATATGGTTAAATGACTCATTACAGGGCGAATGAAGACTCTCTCGCCCGCCCCTACTGCCTGTAGGAAGAATATCCCGCTTGCAAGTTCAGTGCATCATACCCGGCGACCGAAGCAGTTTCAGTTTCCATCCTGCATCCACAGCACAGAGGGAGGCTAACGAAACGCTAGCGATTGTTGCAAACGTGTGTATAATGGCAGAGCCAGCGAAGAAGCAGCGAAAACCCTTGACGGAAGATGCAAAGAAAAGGAAAAGAGCTTCAGACCGAGCGAGGGGGAGTTTCGTAGAGAAAAAGCATCAGGCTTGCCTGGTGTCCCTTTAAAGATGGTAATGGCCAACTTAGATGTTAACTGGCTGAATCTAACCCTCCAAATCCTGACCCTGGTTAAAGGTTTTATATATTTCTTTCTCTTCCTCCATTCATATGATGCCAGCCCTAAATTGATCTTAACTTACATGTAGGCTAAATGTGCCTAGCTTCCTTTTTAGCTACTTATGCCTGACTTCAGAGAGGCCCCTGTAATAGGTTGCTTCTTACGCTTGATGGTCTTTTGGGCCCCCACCATTGACTTCAAGGCAGTGCTGCCATACCTAACCCTAACCCTAGCGGCTTCCAGGCAGAGCTGCCTTGAAGTTGACGGTGGGGGCCCAAAAGACCATTGCCTCTTGCAAGTACCCGAGCCTGGATTGTTGTCCTCTCAGGTCTATCTGTTGGCGACAGTGTTGCCAACTTTTTCAAATGGAGTAGCTAAAGCCAGCTCCAAAAGTCGCTAAATGTCGCTAGATGATGCCACGCAATATAATTTGTACATCAATTACATCAGCACGTCGTGCACCCCCCCCCCAAAAAAAACGATGATGCCCCTTTAATTATGACCGCCGCGCAGCGAAGCGGCGGTCATATAGGTTTAGTCAGATTTTGTTTTTTCTTTTTCGCATGTCCAAATTTCCGTCAAGGATTCCCGGGACACTGAAAGACCGGGGTAGACGAAACTTGGTGGGCATGTAACCCCATATGGATAGCATGGAACCATCGTTTTTCGTTTTGATCTGTAGCCCCCCCGCTGGACTGCACCCCCCGAAAGGAGGGTAGGGCAGACACAGTTTTCTGTGAATATCTCGAGAACTGTAAGGTTTAGGAGGACCATTTTTTTTGTATGTTTGCCTCCAGGGGTCATGTTAACCCATTCCATGTGCACACATGTGCATAAACAGATACACACGCACACACATACATTCACAGTAATCATACGTATGACACATACTCACACAGTAGACATATGTACGCATGCATGCACATGCACAAACACACATACGCAGGCAAACACACAAGCACACACTCACACATAACATAAACGTGTACACGCACACATGCACACAATTCAAGAATTTCTCAGAATTATGAACAGGCAAGATGGGGGTGGGGTTGTATAAAATGAATTTTACATGTGAAATCTATGAACTAATCATGTTTTGGTACTTGTTGTCTAGGAGATAGTGAGAATTGAGTATGGATAATGCAATTTAGTGAGACAGAATCATATAGGCCTTTCAGCGTGATTTATTTTTGTGGAAAAAATGTGCTGGACTGGGCGGCAGTCATATTTTGTACCGCTCTGCGGTACATCTAGTTCCTCTTTACACCTGTTTGATTTTCTCCTTTAAATATATTGTATTTAATATACTTGTATATTAATTGATAGGCCTACGACAAAGTCTTCTACAATGGTAGTCTATACACCAGAATGAGCATCAAGTGGCTGAAAAGCAGTCATTTCCAACCTATTCCCAACTGCTGCATCTGATTCTCACTGCTTTAAGTCTGATTAACTTCACCATAGGCTAGGCCCACACACAATTTAACCTTAAGACAATGGCTATATTTTGCCCCCCAGCCAACAGTCTGTCCTGCATTGATAACTGAGGCTACATAACCTAACCTAAATTAATAGGTTTTAGTAACTAGCATGCTCGATTTTAAACTATCTGTTTTGCTTGTGATAAAGATGTAGCCTACTTTCCTTTGTTCAATGTGGCTGTTGAAGGATGCTGGCCAGTGCTCCTGTTTCCCCGTCATGGCTCTCGTCTCATTAACACTGGTTGTAATCTCACCCGAAGTTGCTGCACCTTAACGTTGTCTGAGCTGATACTTCATAGGCCTGTCATGACTTTTAATCATGGGGCAACACTTTGGGCGGACGCGATGTAATTCACAAAACAGGCATGAGACTCTCACAGCACAGCAGAACTCACTGCTCACTCAGAAGAGTCATGCTACATGCTAGCCTAGAAATCTAGACCCACCCTAGCGGCGGCAAATTAATTTGCTCAGCCTGTACACATTTCAATGATATAGGATGGCCCGCCAGACTAGCTACATGCATGAAATCTCGCTAAATATGGCGACAAAGTCGCTAAATTGGCAACACTGACTGCGACCCAACATTCTCAGAGCCTCTACCGTCTCTGAACACTCTGTGAATGGGTCGCCCCCTGGTGGAGCGTATGAGTGAGACGCCTTTAAGCTGAAAGAGGAAATGACGCCAGAATCTCACTACACTTTCACCTCTGTTTGAAAACAGTGTTAGCAGATATGAGATTGTAATATAATGGCAATTTGTGTGTAGTGTCTTAATACAGGACCTACATTTCTAAAAACCCGCTACATTAAATTGTGGCTTTAAGACAAGACCAACTCCGGTTAGATCACGTGAGTTACTGAAATTTGTATTTTTGCATTAACGCGAACTTCATTCATTCAACTTTAGATAGCTAACATTAGCGTTAGCTAATATCACGCCAATAACTTGTTTGAGTTTCAAAGCCCTTGTTCCTTGACGAGAACATTAACGGGGATAGTACTAGTCAGAATGTATTAGCTATTAGATTTCCACCACGTTAAACAATAGCTTTATACATACCTATAAACTGTAGCATAGCATTTCATCGTTTAACTTTAACGTGACCTTTACAACGTCGCGTTTCATTGTTGTCTTGAAGTGTAACGTTAGCTGCACTTAACGAAGGATTGCGCTGCTGATATCAATGTTGTGAAACAGGCTACGTTATCCGTCTTTTGCCGACAGATGGCTGCCTCTATGCCCACGAAGGGCCCTACTCTGGCCAATATGCCCTCCCAGCAGCAACAACAACAACAACCTCACATGCATCCGGCTTCAGGTACTGGTCAACAGCCCCCTATGCCGCCTCAAGGTGCTTTGCGAGAAATATCTCCTGTGTATTTGTGTAGAATTGGCCAAGAAACCGTTCAGGACATTGTTAGTCGCACCATGGAGGTCTTCCAGCTGGCAAGGGCCACTCAAGTAAGTTAACAATAACAACAGTGTTGTTTGCTAACGAGCCTACATGTAGGTCTTTGATTGTATGCACGTTCCACGTCCTCTGCCCCCCTAGCTGCCGAACGGAGTCACTCAAAGTCAAGCCGCCTATCAAGACCGTTTTGGCAAACTGCAGGAACACCTGCGACAGCTTACCCTGCTGTTCCGCAAGCTGCGACTGCTGTATGAGCGCTGCGTGGAGATGACTACGGACTTGCAGGAAGCACCTGGAGAGGTGGGAACAGCTCGTTTTCTTAGAGGGGAGATAAACCGAAAAGAGTAGAATAGATACTAAAACGTACAAAAAGTACTCGACCAGGTAATAGTGTCGACTTATTTTTGTACATAATATGCATGTTGAAGACACTTCATGGTCTGATGTAATGCAAACTGTAATCCCTGCTATGCTGTACTGGTTTAGCATTATTGTAGGCAGATCTGTGGCTTCCTCAGCACTCATTTATTTAAATCTATCAGGGCAATTCCATGGAAAATTACGTTTTTGTAACATCCATAACTCCAATAAAATGTAATGGTATGATGTGAATGATTACATGGAATTTGAGCATTTGCTATTTTTGCTGAAGAATGTACATGAGAAAAAATGCACAAAAAACGAATGTTCTCATTCACATCATACAAATGCCAAGGCATTTCACTGGCGTTATGGATGTGACAAAGTCCATTTTCCGTGGAATTGCCCATCAATATCCACTGATATCTGACATATGTGGCTACCATTTATCTTTACGTTCAGTATTGTATACTGATGTTTTTTAATAAACTGCCTGTGCTTTCAAAATGTTTCCTGTAATAACCCAACCCTCCAATTGCAGTTGGTGCCATATGTTGGTGAAGAGATAGCTTCTGTGGCCGTGGAGCCTTGTAGTCCAGCAGTGAGCCAGGAGAAACGGGAGATGCTGGAGGTTGGTACTCATTCTCTGAATATAACTTATGTTTCACTCTTTCAATGTCCAGAGTGAAATTCAACTAGAGGGGAACATGTATGTAAATTTGGGCCAGTTTTTATGTGTTTTATCTGTGATCTTTCGTGTGAGGAATACTTGACTCTGTGTTCTGTTACCATATGCAGAAGGTGAAGCAGAAGAACCAGGAGATGAAGGTTCTGATGGACCAGCTGAGGAATCTCTTGTGGGACGTCAACGCCATGCTAACGCTCCGTTGATCCGGTCCACCCTATCCAGCTCCAATGATCCGTCCACCTTTCATGCTATTCAAACACGCCAGCTGACCTAATGGCAGTCCATCTCTGTTGGTCTGTGGCCCAGAACTCTACGGTTCAAAAGCCTGGCTCCTACTGCAGCTTGCAGGACACTACAATTTGTAATCTAGTGCACTCCAGGTGGTTTTCTCCTTTACTTAAGTTTCTGTATTCATATGTGCGATGCGTAATCTGTGTTTTGTTTTTATCTTTTTTGTTTGTCATACTCTTGGGCTGCACAGGTTCACCTTCTAGTCATATTGAAGCTCTGAATGTGTAGAATAATTCAGTTTATCAAGTTATCACATAACCAGAATGTGTTCCAAAGAAGTGAAGGCCTTAAATGACCCAGAGAAGATGTTGGATCCAAATGATGTTTGTGGCAATGCGTGAATCGTCTTCCTGCATGCTCAACATGGCAGCTATTTTCTCAGGTGCCTGTAAAATATTAAAAAAGATTTCTGTTTGTGTGTGTGTGTGGGAGTGAGCGTGAATGTGTGTGATAAGACTACATTACTAGCATAAGGTGCTACAGACATGTGACACTTTCTTTTCCCAGATGATTTTGTTTACTTTGAGTATCAAATCCTGTATGAGTAGTCAGTCAGAACAAAACATTTTGTATGATAAGCACTGAACAATGACATTTTCTTTTTTTACTTTTTTACTAAATAAACTGCAAATGGTTATCTCCTCACACTATTGATTTTTGTGTTTGCATCAGTACATTATTTGGGTGACATTATGAATGACTCATTTGAGTTTTGCTCCTTCTCTGAATACCTTGTGATGGTAATTTGGCACCTTGCAATCATCAAATCATGGAAAGTAAAGAGACACCAACTCGGGTGGGATGACAAAGATGCACTTAGGAAATGTTTTATTGGTCTTAGCAATTATAACCACAGCAGGTGAAATCGCCCATCGCTTTGCGAATCCACTTTCATCTCCTTTTTTGTTGTTTTGAGTTCATTGCACCAGTCCGTCTGGTGTCGGTCTGAACATTTCATTTCATACCACTGTTTTGTTTTTTTCCTTCAGTTCAAAGTAGCAGCAGGACTGATCTGGGCATTCACAGCCCTGCATGATTCTCCAGCCCTCACTTCTGTCCGTCAAGGACGGAGCACCAATGTGCCGCCCCAGAGAAAGAGGGGGTGACCCTGCCCCCCTCCTCTCCTCCAATCCCGAGGCTTCACAGACTCCAGTGGGGGTGGTTCTGTCGGTCCACCCAAGGCAGTTCTGGTCCCCTGATTCGTCCCGATCCAGCGGAGGAGGACTCTTCGTCTCCACCACCTATTTTCCCTGCCTCGGGGTTCTCACGTCTCTCTCTCCACCTGTCTGTCCACCCCACCCATCTGTCTGTCTCTCTACCCGTCTCTCTCTCTCATCAATCAATGTCTGTCCAGGCATCCATCTCAGGCACGTTCCAGGTCTTTGTACTTCTTGCGCAGGACGGACACGTGGTCCTTGAAGAGCACTGGGTCCAGGCGGAACTGGGAGTGCACCAGAGGCATGTAACCGAACCAGCTGGCGAACGCGTTCACACACTCCTGCCTCTGGGTAAAGTGCTCGGGGTTTGCCCACGGGGCCATCTTCGTTCCCTGCCAAGACCAAGAGAAAGAGGAGCGAACAAGGAGATCAGAAGAGGGCCTTCAAGTGTCAAGTCTCAAAAAAATACAGTGTAATGTGATGAATCCAAACACATCATGGTAACCCAGTTGCTCAAGAGTGCTTGCTCTAACTATAAACATATACCAGTAAACATGTCTGGAAATAGAACAAAACAGACAAGTGTGTTCCTGTATCATTATAATGATGTTGATTCCCCATGAGCACACTCACTGATAAAATGTACAGCTGAACCCATAATTACTCATACACATGCCACATTTGATTCAATATAATATTTGATCAAGAAAACATTTTTCCTCTAGCACATTGTTGTCTTTTGTCTCGTGCTTATGCCATTTCCAGGCAGAAGAAACATATCGGTCAGATAAAAATGCATTATAAGTGTCATGGGTGTTTTGGGATTAATTGTAGTGCTATACAACAATGTGAATTACTTTGGATACATGCGTCTACAGAATGACAGAATATAATACAAATGTGACAGGTCATGCCGCATTCCCCCACCCAAGGGCTAACGGGACCAGCTGGTCTGCCTCTGCAGCAGACAGACACCAGTTCAGTCACGTAACCAGTGGAGAGAGATGTTATCGATTCCATGCTGGCTGCTGTCTCACCTGTGGACTGGGCAGCTCTTTGTATTGCTTCCTCTGAGCCACTTTGATGGGCGGTAGGTGAGTGACGGATGAGACCAGGAAGTTCATGAGGATGTCCTCGCAGTTGGACGTGCGGTCGACAAGTGCTCGCAGCGAGTGAGGCATGTAATAGGAGAACAGGTGATTGTAATACCTGATAGAAGGAGAGCGAGAGAGAGATGTGGCATTGGAGAGAGAGAGTGGGAGGAAGCTTGATGCTCAATTTTTGACTATCAAATAGCCATGAAGCACAGATAGGAGTTTTACTCCTGCAGATAAAAATGAAGCAAGCTGTTATAAAGTAACTGGCATACTGGATTATAATCCAGTCTAAGATATTTTATTTACTTTTCAGTATAATTTACAATAACTATGTATCATCATTGAGAGTACAGCAAGTATAGCTTTACTATAGAGTAGGTCTGCACTGAGAAAATCACATTAAATCACATTAATGGCTTTCTGTTGTGGGTGGCTTACTATGTGTGAGGTCTAACTCTAGCCTTCAGTGTAAGTTAGGAGAGACTCAGAAGGGGCATTGAGATGAGGGCATTCATTACCTGTGGTAAAAGGCAGCCCCTGTCAGGACGATGGAATACTCATTGGTCCATTTGGAGGTGTAGCCCCACACCTGCTTCACTGGATCCCAGAAGTGGCTTCTGGGAGGGTATCCCACAATCCTCTCTGGGAAACTGCGCCAGACATGGAAGGCGAAGTTAACCTGAAAAAAAAAAAGTTTTAATGAGAAAGTTGTTTTACCTAATAAATCAAATGAATATATTTCATATGAAAGGACGGTAATTTGTTTTAATTCATCGCTGTTTTGACAGATAATAATTGTAGCCTATTTGGCAATTTGCAGGTAATTAATGGTGTGTATTTGAGAGATTAAACTGTCAGACCTCGCTTGTGAGCAGCACGGTATCTTCATCCAGACTAAGCACCGCCTCTGTCTCTATGGCAACTTGGGGCAGGAAGCGGCTAGTCGTCTGCAGGGGTTAGAAATAAAGATAGAGAGAAAGAAGGAAAGAAAGAAAGAAAGAAAGAATGCAATAAAGACAGATGGAGAAATGTTGATGGTGATGGGGAGGATGAAAAAAGAAGATTGCAGTGAATATTGCGGCCGTCACTTGAAAGTGCCTTAAATGTCAAGATGAGAGATGCCACCGCCGAGCTGTAAGGCTCACCTTCCTTCTGCCGTCTGTGACGATAAGAGCCACTGGCATGGGAGGCCATTTGCTTCGATGTGGAGGTGGCTTCTCGCTGTTCCATATAATGATTATCTAAGAGCATATGAGAGAGAGAGAGAGAGATGGAGAGAGAGAGAGAGATGGAGTGAGGGAGGAAGCACTTGAGAGATAAGACTATAAATGACACGAACTGGAACTGGCTCTGCAGACAGTGTGTCTGAGTTAAACTCTTCCTAACCTCCCTCTCTCAGCACACCACTTTAGACTGAGCTAATTGCGTAGGTCGAGGGAGGGGGGTGTCATTTGATGCACTAGGCTGGAGACCAGGGAGGCTGTGTGTGTGTGTGTGTGTGTATGTGTGTGTGTGTGTGTGTGTGTGTGTGTGTGTGTGTCTGTGTCTGTATTTGTGTGTGTGTGTGTGCTGGCGGTGAGTACCTGAGAGCAGTATTTGGATTTAGACACCACCTGCAGCAGCTTCATGATGGGCTGGGACTGAGAGACCAGCGGGGAGGTGGCGTGGATGACAGCAGTGAACTCCTGACCCGGACTCACCCCTGAGAGAGAGAGACAGAGAGAGAGAGAGAGAGAAGATGGAGGGAGGGATACGTGAAATGAAGGATGAAGAATGAAAGAAAAATCAGGGAGGAGTTGGGTTGGGAGGAGGACACAAGAGAGCAAGAGGAAGGATGGAGGGAGAGAGAAAGAAGAGACAACGCGTGAGTCAAGAGGCAAGAAAAGAACAAGGAATTTTCTTTTTGTTTTTTATGCGGTGACCTTTCAGAAAGTGAAGGGGCCTCGACAAATTCGTCCTGCAGCCTGGCACAGCAACTTTGCACCAACATAATTAGCGCACATCACTTAGACGCTATCCCCACACACCAGCAGTATGAGTCACCCGCGGGGCTAAGTGCCTGAGCCGCAGCTGAGTCACAAGCTCCAGGAAGACTAAGGACACGGATGGATGGACAAACTGCTGCGAGGCAGTGCGGGGAGGGAGGGGCGCTTACCTAGGTTCAGGTAGTAGAATGGGTAGTGGGCCAGGTGGGTTGAGTACTCCGGAAGCACCAGCAGACCACCTGGCAGAGAGTTCCACATGAACTTGTTCCTGGAGATGTGGGAGAACACGCGGTCCTTGATGATCTGAGAGAAAGAGAGAGAGAGAGGGAGAGAGAGAGAGAGAGAGAGAGACTGTGAGTGAGTTTTTCACAAACCAGAGCACCGGTCAATTATTTTGACCCATGAGTGTCTGATTTAACCAATA